>NC_081562.1:105067786-105393960 GCF_022355385.1 Mustela nigripes
CTGAGATCATGACCTGAGCCGAAGGCAGCGACTTAATCCACTGAGCCACCCAGGCGCCCCATGAACAATTCCTAACAAGGTATTCCCTTTCCCTAAAAGAGTTTTAAAGTAGGAATGGGAGTTTGCCTTTGGAATCCCAGGTCTCTCAGATTACATGTACTCAGAGAGGAAACTACAGTGAGAAAACTACAGTTAACCCTGAACAATGTGAGAGTTAGGGACAGTTGACCCTCCATGTAGTTGAAAATCCAAGTTTAACTTTTGAATCCCTCAGACTTAATTACTTAGTAGCCTACTGTTGACTAAAAGCCTTACTGATAACATAAATGGTCGATTAACACCTATTTGCATATTATATGTATTATAGACTATTTTTATAGTAAAGTAAGCTAGAGAAAATAAAATCATTAGAGAATACATTTACAGTACTATACTATAAAAAGTCTGCATGTAAGTAAATCCACACAGTTCAAACCGATGTTGTTCCAGGGTCAAATGGAGTATAAATTATATGGTTTAAATTTTTTATTGTGGAGGAATTGGACCTTTAAAAATTGTATCTTTTTTAAGGTACACTTTCTTTAGTTAATATTACTGAGCTAATTCATCCCAGATATTTGAAACAGTTTTGTATCTTTTGGATGTAATGATTTGCATGTGCTCTTGGATGCTCAAGATTAACATATTGAAAAGCCAACAGAATATTTCCCTCCTGCAAATTCTGGTTTCCCCACTCAGCTTCTCCAATACTTATGGTAACACCTTTATCCTCATCATCCAAGCTGCTTGTTAATATATCTCTTTCTTCCATTAGATTGTACTCTCTAGCACTATGCCTGAAATTTAAAAACTGTTTGAATGAATTAAAGAAAATTGTGGTTATTAGTTATGTGTATATCTGTACCTTGAGGTTCTTCTCACCAGTTTAGGTACTTTAGTGGGCTGTCAATAATCTGTTCAGGCATACCCTATAAGATTACCCTCTGACATTTGTTTTAAGTTTGTTTTTATTTGTTTTTAAAAGTTTATTGAGAGACTTTGGGTTAACATAGTAGGCTAAGCTTCTGTGGAATTGACCCTCAGTTGATAGAACACACAACTCTTGATCTCGGGATCATGAGTTCTAGCCCAATGCTGGGTATAGGCATTACTTTAAAAAAAAAAAAAAAAAAGTTCAGATGTAATAAGATCCAAAGAACTTTTAGAAATAAGAATAAATCCTTTAAAAAAATCCTTAAAATTAAAACTTCATTGATTAGGTTAAACAGCAGACTAAATTGAACTAAAAAGGATAAATATGAATATCAGAAAGCAAAAAAAAACATGAGACATGGAGTAAAAAGACATTAATTATCATTCTAGAAGGCAAGAATCAAGAGAATAAGGAAGGACTTGAGGATGTGTATTTAGTTCTCAGCAAATAGATTCACTTTTAAAAACGAAGATTTTTAGAATTTATTTGACAGAGCACACAAGCGGGGGCAGCACCAGGCAGAGAGAGAAGCAGGCTCCCCTATTGAGCAGGGATCCCGATGTGGGACTCAATCCCAGGACCCCAGGGTCATGACCTGAGCTGAAGGCAGATGCTTAACCAACTGAGCCACCGAGGTGCACCCCCCACCCAAGCATGTGGATTTAAAACAAATCCATATTTTCATATAGTTACATATGACTTCCATACAGCCATGAAAGCAAGTCCTATAAGCTGCTCTTGTTAATACTTTGTTAGCAGTTCAAATGAATAGCAGGACATTTAAGTTGTTTTCTTTCACAGTGCTTAATAAAGTTGACCATAACAGAGAACCAAATCTATATTCATACTGGAAGAATACAGAATAATTAGGAATGTTGGTAGCATTTAGAGAAGCAAAAGGGGCAAAAGGGATGGGAGTTCGTTCCAACATTGATGCTTTTTGGGCTTTTTAGATTTCTACCTTTGTTCCGCTTATTTATTAATACTTAAATTGGTACCCATACCTGAAAATTAATATGGGTTAGAAAATTTGATTCAGGAAATAGAATAAAGCTAGACTTTTTTAATTGACATGAAATTCACAACATAAAATTAAAATTTTTAAAGTATAATTCAGGTATAGATATTTTGTCTATACAGTGTTGTATAACCACTACATGATTTATCAAGTTCTTAAACATTTTCATCACCTCAAAGGAACACTGTACTCATTAAGTAGTTATTCTCCATTTTCCTTCCCATGCTGTGTATTTACTCTTTAATTGCACACCATCAATACTCTGGTTTCTCTTCAGATCATATAAATCTTTGGCCTTTTAACTGCACACCATCTAAGTTCTTGGCATTTTCTTTCTAAGCTTAAAGTTCTCTTTCCCTATCATTGTTTCTGTTTCCGAGCCTCAGAGCTAAGGGAGCAGGAGGGTGTAGTAGAAAGCACTAAACAGAGTATGAGTGGTGAGTTCTACTCCTAGCTCTGTTTCTGCCTGACTGTGATTTGGGTCAACTAGCTCCCCATGTCTGGGCCTCAGTTCTCCATGTGCAAGATGAGGAATTATACTGAGCTCTACAATTTATGGATAGGAATTTTTTCTGTGACTAAGAAACATAGCAGGGTGCCTGGGTGACTCAGCCAGTTAAATGTCTGCCTTTACTTCAGGTCCTGATCCCAGGGTTGTGGGATTGAGCCCCTTTCAGATTTCCTGCTCAGCTGGACATCTGCTTCTCCCTTTCCCTCCACCCCTCCCCCCAGCTCTTGCTGTCTCTCTCTCTTTCTCTCTCTCTCTCAAATAAATAAAATCTTTAAAAAAATAGCATAAAATTTGCCATCTTAATCATTATTAAGTGTGCAGTTCAGTAATGTTAAGTACATTCACATTGCTGTGCAACTATTCTTTAACACTTTTCAGTCCTGCAAAACAAACCCAGTAAGCAACTCACCATTTCCCCCTAATCCCAGCCCTTGGCAACCACTAACTGCTTTTTGTCTCTGGTTTTATCTGATCAAGCTATTTCATATAAATAGAGTCATAAAATAATGGGGCCTTTTGTGTTTGGCATAATGTTTTTAAGGTTCATGATGTTGTACATATTCATACTTCATTCCTTTTTTAGGACTACATAATATTTTGTTTTATGGATATACCACAATTCATTCACTTAGAGACATTTGTTTCCACCTTCTGGCTATCACTAATAGTCCTGCTATAAATACTTGTATATAAGTTTTGAGTATATATTTTCATTTCTTTTGGATGTGTGCCTGTAAGTGGAATTGCTAAGTCATGTTAATTTTATGTTTAACTCTTTGAGGAACCACCAGACTTTTCCACAGTGACTGAGCCATTTTACATTCCCACCAACAATGTATAAGAGTTTCAGTTTCTCCATGTCCTTGCCAACACTTGTTTATTATTTTCATAGCCATTCTACCAAGTGTGACATGGTATCTCATTGTGGTTTTGATTGGGATTTTCATAGTGACTGATGATGTTGAGGAACATGTCATGTGCATTTGGCTGTTTATCTGTCTTTGGAGAAATGTCTATTCCATCATGTCTTCGGACAAATCTCTATTCAAGCCCTTTGCCCATATTTAATTTTTTTTTTTTGTTTATTGTTGAGTTGTAAGAGTTTTTTATATATTCTGTAAGCCTTTCCCAGAAATATGATTTGCAAATATTATCTCCCATTCTATAAGTTGTCTTTTTACTTCCTGTGATGTGTAAAGTTTTTAATGTTGATGAAGTCCAATTTACTTTTTTCTTTTCTTGTTGCTTGTACTTTTGGTGTTAGGTCTAAGAATCTATTGCCAAAACCGAGATCATGCAGATTTACCCCTAAGCTTTCTTCTTAAACTTGTACAGGTTTGTCTCTTACATTTACATTTGTTTCATTTTGAGTAAACTTTTGTGTATGTGTGAGGTGTGCAACCCAACTTCATTCTGTAACTGGTTATCCAGTTACCCAGCACTATTTGTTGAAGAGACTGTTCTAGCCCTGTTGAATGGTCTTGGTACTCCTGTCAAAAGTCATTTAACCATAGATGTATGGGTTTATTTCTGGGCTCTTGATACTGTCCTTTTAATCTGTATATTTGTCCCTAGCCAGTACTACACTGTTTTGATTACAGTAGTTTGTAATATGTTTTCAAATTAGGAATTGTGAGTTTTCCAATTTTGTTCTTCTTTTTCAGTATTGTTTTGGCTAGAGGTGCCTGGGTGACTCAGTCAGTTAAGGGTTTGCCTTCAACTCAGGTCATGATCCCAGGGTCTTGGGATCGAGTCCTGAGTCAGGCTCCCTGATCAATTGAGAGCCTGCTTCTCCCTCTCCCTCTGCATGTGTTCACTTTCTCTCTCTCTCTCTCTCTCTCACACTTAAATAAATAAAATCTTTAAGAACAGTATTGTTTAGGCTATTTGAGGCCCTTGCAATTCCATGTGAATTTGAGAATTAGTTTTCCATTTCTGCAAGAAGGTTGATAGAATTTTGACTCTATCTGTAGATAGAATTAAATATATTTATAGATGCATTGAATCTATAGGTCACTTTGGTTTTTATTGCCATTTAACTAACTATATTAAGTTTTCCAATCCATGAGCACAAGATGTTTTTACATTTTATTTAATTTTTCAACAGTGTTTTCTAGTTTAGAATGCATAGGTCTTTCACCTCCTTGGTTAAATTTATTCCAACATATTTTATTCTTTTGGGTGCTTTTGTAAAACAATTGTTTTCTTAATTTCCTTTTCAGGTTGTTAATTGTTGGTATATGGAACACAACTAATTTGTGTATGTTGATCTTGCACTCTTGGAACTCTGATGAATTGTTTTACTAACTCTAGTTGTGAGGGTGTGTGTATTCTTTGGTATTTTCTTTATATAGGATCTTGGCATTACAAATACAGTTTTACTGCCTTTCCAATTTGTATACTTTTATTTCTTTTTCTTTCTTAGTTGTTCTGGCTGGAACTTCTAGTACAATGTTGGATAACAGTAGTTATCCTGGTCTTATTTCTAATCTTAGGAAGCTTTCAGTGTTTCATTATTGAGTATGATGTAAGGTTTGGGTTTTTCATAATGTTCTTTATCATATATTCTCTGCTATTCCTAGCTTGAGTATTTTTATCATGGAAACGTATTGGAATTTATCTAATTCTTTTTATCAGTTGAGATGATCATGAGGTTGTTGTTTGGTTTTGTCTTTTTACCTTTGTTCGAAGGTGTATTATGTTGACTAATTTTCTAATGTTGACAGATACTTCCATTTCATGGATAAATTGTACTTGGTATATAATCCTTTTACTGTGTTGTTGGATTCAGTTAGCTAATGTTTTCCTGATGACTTTTGCATCTATATTCCTAAGAGGTATTGGTATATAGTTTTCTTGTGGTGTCTTTGCTGACAGGGCAGATGAATGACTTATGAAGTCATTTTCTACTTTTTGGATGAGTTTCCTCCTTTTCTACTTTTTGGAAGAGTTTGAAAAGGATTAGTGGTTTCCCTTTAAATGTTTGGTAGAACTCAACAGTGAAACCATGTAGTCCTGGACTTTTCTTTGTTGGGAGGTTTCTTGAGGGAATGTTCCATGTGTTTTTAAGAATATGTATTTATCCGTTGTTGGGTATCATGTTCCATATATTTTTCTTATGTTTAGGTGGTTTATTATTCAAATCCTCTATTCCCTTAATGATCTTCTGTCTAGATGGTCTGTCTACTTTTTTTTTTTTTAAGATTTTATTTATTGACAGAGATAGCAAATGCAGGAACACAAGCAGGAGGAATGGGAGAAGGAGAACCAGGCTTCCTTCGGAGTAGGGAGCTCGATGCATTGTTTGATCCCAAGACTCTGGGATCATGACCTGAGCCAAAAGCAGACACTTAATGACCGAGCCACCCAGGTGCCCCAGTCTATCCACTTTTGAAAGTGGGCTATTAAGTCTCCAACTATTGCTATAGAACTGTGTACTCCTCCTCTCGATTCTGTCAGTAATTGCTTCATGTATTTAGGAACTTTTTTTGATGTATATTATGTTTATATTTGTTATAATCTTCACAAATTGACCCTTTTATCAATATATATTCTTTATCTCTCGTATCAGTTTTTGATTTAGTCTATTTTGTCTGATATTAATATAACCACCCTATTCCCTTTTGGTTACTATTTGCATGGAATATCTTTTTTGTGTCCTTTCATTTTCAACCTGTGTGGGTCTTTGAATCTAAAGTGAGTTTCTTGTAGACAACATGTAGTTGGATCATATTTATCTCCATTTAGCCCTCTCTTTGATTAGAAAATTTAATTCATTTATACTTAAAGTAATTGGTGATAAGGAAGCACTTTTGCTATTTTTTTTAATGTTTTGACACCTTTTTGTTCCTTCTCATCATTACTGCTTCTTAAAAAAAATTTTTTTGTAATAAACCATTTTAATACCCTTCTTGTTTCCCTTGTATATATTTTTAAAGTATTTTCTTAGTGGTTACCTTAGGGATTACAATTAACACCATAGATTTCTAACAATCTAGTTTGAAAGGTTACCTGATTAGCTTAGTGGCTTCAAAATCCTTGCTCCTATACAGCTTTGCACCTCTTTTGTATTTTTGTAGATTTTGCAAAGATCCAAATTGCATCTTTATATGTTGTGTCCCCATTAATACAGATTTATAATTATTGATTTATGTATTTGCCTTTTAAACCATGTAGGAAATGAACAGAGAAGTTATAAGCCAAAAACACATTAATACTTGTTTTTATATTTAGCTGTGTAGTTACCTTTACCAGAGATTTTATTTCTTCCTATGGCTTCAGTTTACTGTCCAGTGTCCTTTTATTTCAGCCTCAAGGACTTGCTTTAGCATTTCCTGTAGGGCAGGTGTACTAATAATAGTCTCTCAGCTTTTGTTTAATGTTGCCTTTATTTTTGAAGGATTTGTTTTTGCTAGATATAAAAATTCTTGGTTGACAGGTTCCCCCCGACACACACCTTTCCACACTTTAAATATGTCATTTCTCTGCTTCTGGCCTCTGTGGTTTCTGTTGAGAAGTTGGCTGACAGTCTTCCTGAGGATCTCTTGATTATGATGAGTTGCTTCTCTCTTGCTTTCAAGATTCTCTTGTCTTTTGTTTTCAACAGTTTGAATGTAATATATGAATCTGAATCTCTTTATATGTATTCTTCTTGGGGTTTGTTGAGCTTCTCAGATATGTGGATTCATGTCTTTTGTCAAATTTAGAAAGTTCGTGACCATTATTTTATCACTATTTAGCTAAAAGAAGCAGCACAGTGTCCATCAAGGAAAGAGTGGATAAGCAAAATGTGTGTGTGCGCGCACGCACGTGCCTGTCTGTCTGTCTCTCTACACACACAGTTGAATATTTTTCATCCTGAAGTGGCAAGGAAATTCTAACACATGCTATAATATGAGTGAACCTTGAGGACATTATGCAATGTGAAATAAGCCAGTTGCAAAAAATCAGATACCACTACTGCTTTCACTTTCTGTGAAGTACCTAGAGTGGTTGATTCATAGAAACAGAAAGTAGAGTGGTAGTTTCCAGAACACAAGGGAAGGTGGCTTTGGGGAGTTATTGTTAATGGGTATGAAGTTTCAGTTTTTTAAGATAAAAAGAGTTCTGGAGATAGTTGGTGGTGATAATTTCATAACAGTATCAATTACTTAGTATCACTTTAAAATGGTAAATTTTATGTATATTTTATTCTAATAAATTGGGAAAATACAGTATGTTGAATTTTCTCAAAATATAGAGATGGAACAATTATTGTTTAACTCATTTTATGAAGCCAGCATAACACTGATATCACTGATATCAAAACCTAAGATATTATGGAAAAAGAAATTTTTAAAGAACAATGTCCTTCATGAATATTGATGTAAAAATCCTTTACAGAATAATAGCAGATTGGAGCCAGCAATTACAATACATTAATACCAAAGAGGGTTTATCCCAGGATCACGAAGTTGGTTTAACATTGAATGAATCAATGTTATTCATCACATTAACAGAATAGTGGAGAAAAGCATATGACCATTTCAAAATATGTCGAAAAGTATTTGACAATTCAGTATCTATCTATTTATGGCTAAAAACTCTTAGCCAAACTAGGAATGGTAAGGAACTTTCTCCAACTGCTAAACAACATCCACCAACCTATAACTTATATATGTCAAGCTTAAACATTGCTCCTGAGATTAGGAACAAAGCAAGAATACTTGTTTTAGCCACTTACATTCACTGTTGTTTCAGAGGGCCGCCCATTAAATAAGACATAAACGCAGGGAAAACTAGTAAAAGGCATAAAGATGGGAATGTAAGAAATACCATTGCCCTTGTTTGCAGGTTATGTAATTGTTCACATAGAAAATTCCAGTGATTCTAAGCAAATTTAATGAAATTATAAGTTACAAGGTTAATATATAATTATCTATTATGTTTTATATACTTGATCATTTTGTAAATGTGAAAGAGATACAAGCCAGACTCAACTTTTTCCAAAATTTTCTCCTAGAATTTTTCAGTTATACGGAAAAACTGAAAGAACTGCCAATGAACATGTACATATTCACTGCCTAGGTTCTATTATTAACTTTTGCTGCATTTACTTTACCACATATGTCCATCTAATCATTTCCCTATCTTTCCTAATTTTATTTATTCCAAAGGTGTAGACCTCAGTATGCTTCACGTGTAAACACTCAAGTGCTTATTTCATTAAAGTTCTAATATTTATATGCTTTGTTTTTCCTTACAGTAAAATTTAAATACAATGAAAAGTGTAGTTAGTCGTAATGGTATCGTTCTATGAGTTTTGACAAAGGCATATTCACTCAAGTAACCAAAATCCGATTAAGGTATAGAACATTTTTATTATCTTAAAAGAGATTTGGGCAGAATGACTATTCAGGATTTGGGACTCCCCTTCTCTACCACCCTTCTGGGATTTCCCTCCTTTACTTTCTAGATCTCTGCTGTCCACTGGAACTCTCTGTGGTGATGGAAATGTTTTATAATTTGTATAATCCAAAATGGTAGCCACTTGATATATGTGGCTGTTAAACATTTAAAATGTGGCTGATGCAGCTGAAAAATGGAATTTTAAATTTTAATTTATTTTTGTATAGTGAATACTATATTGAACAGACTGTCACTATAGAAAGTTCTTTTGGACAGCACTGTTCTAGCTGCTGTGGTCTTCTTGAACTTTTTCTGTTTCTCAGCTAATAAGGCTAACAAGCTTCTATTTAGACTTGAGCTGATCTGTACATTCAGGCTAGAGCCTTTCCTAACTGAAAAGATTTAGAAAATAGGAAGCTCAAGCAGTGCTTCCTTTTTCCCTCATGTGAGCTCCCTTTCAATTCATGCCTAATTTTGATTGCTCTCAAGAGCCTTGAAGTGGTTGTTTTTATATTTTTTTACTATAGTTTATAATTTTATCTGTGTCCAATAAGAATTACTTCACCATTTACCAGAAGTCAAAATCTACCCCTTTACTTTTTAAAAATTTTTGTTGTTTATTTTTCTGTCTCTTAACTTCTATTTTAGTAGTGATCCAGTTTTAAGGAATTTGTTTTTTGTGTTTTGTTATTAGAATTCATTTACCAACCACTTGTTATTCTTTCCTCTTTAGCCTTGTTAAAATGTCACTAACTTTTAAGGTTCCTGAATCTTAATATTGTAAATTTGATATTCCCATCTCAGATATGCTAGAATTTAATGGAATTCTTCAAAGCAGTAAACTCATATCATTGATAACCTGTTTGGTGTACTTTGCCTTTTCTAGGTACCTGAAAAGGTTTAAGGTGATGAAGATCAAAGTTCTAAGAAGCTGGTGCCGTCAAATCCTTAAAGGACTTCAGTTTCTTCATACTCGAACTCCACCTATTATTCACCGAGATCTTAAGTGTGACAACATCTTTATCACTGGCCCTACAGGCTCAGTCAAGATTGGAGACCTAGGTCTGGCAACCCTGAAGCGAGCTTCTTTTGCCAAGAGTGTGATAGGTATGTTTCAGGTGTACCTTGCATCCTAACTGGTTTTCTGATATTCCTTTTATTTTGATACCTGACCCTGTTAGAATTTTCATTATGTGAAATAAGCTTTCAAAAATTCCTAGCTTGAACTCAGGAAGTGATCAGTTTTACTTACGAGATGTGGAGTTCTCTATATGCTTCTGGAATCATCTGGAAGACTAACTGTTTCATAAAGTTATGTGAAGAGAAGTAAAGGGAATTTTGTTGACAAAACCTTATGTAACTATCAATCTTACTGGGTCATTCCGTTTATATGTATTAATTATGTAGTTATTTATATAATTATATAAGTAATGTATAATAATTATTATATAATAAATATAGAGTTACTTTCTTATGAAAGAAATTGAATTTTTATGTAGTTTACTTTCTAAAAAAGTGTTAGGTTATATGTATTCAAAAGTATCTACCTATTAAGACTTTATTTTAAAATGTGAAAATGAGTCTATTCTGAGTACTTGGTTTTAACTTTTCTTACTCCTACTCTTCAGAAGATGTATCTGAAGCAGAGCTTTTCAACCCTAGTGTTATTTTACATTTGGATAGTTCTTTGTTGTAAGGGCTTTCTAGTGCATTATAAGATGATTTAGATGCCAGGAGCACATCCCCTTTCCAGCCCCCCCACAGTTGTTATAGCCAAAAATGTCTCTGGACTAAATGTCCCTGGGTAACAAAATCACCCCTTATTTAGAATCAGTGATCTAAAGAACAAGACTGTCCTTTCAGACTTTCAACTATATGTTATAGAGTTGCAGCTAGAAAAATAATTTAATGTGTATTATTTTGATAAGCTTTCACTCTCTGAAGAGGATATGACACTTTGAAAATTTGAAATCTTTGGGGATATTCTGTCCCCCCCCCCCAAGTTGATGTCAGCAAGGAAACCATTAATTTTTAAGTGTGCTAGAATTTCATGTATTAAGAGAAAACCATAAAACACCAGTAATTTGTACATTCTTCTAAAATAGTGTCCTCCATAGAATATTATGTGACTTGGATTTGGAATGCTATTTTTAGATTTTCTTAAAATAGATTAACAAGAAGAATTGGGAAAGAGTTATTTAAAGCTGAATTTCCTTTTTGCCTTCCTTACAGGAAAAGGAAACATTTCTTTGATTGTCTTTGACTCCTTAAAAATCTCTAACCTGGGCGCCTGGGTGGCTCAGTGGGTTAAGCCGCTGCCTTTGGCTCGGGTCATGATCTCAGGGTCCTGGGATCGAGTCCCACATCGGGCTCTCTGCTCAGCAGGGAGTCTGCTTCCTCCTCTCTCTCTCTGCCTACTTGTGATTTCTCTCTGTCAAATAAATAAATTAAATCTTAAAAAAAAAAAAATCTCTAACCCAAGAGAGGTCCCCCCAACCTCTTTTTTTTTGCTTAAACCATGCTATGTAAGCCTGTTCTTGGAAATGTCCTACAGTTTGAGGTATCCAGACTTAATTTCTTTGGAACCATTGGAGAACCTGGTCTGTGGGATCACATACTGCTTGTAACTCAGTCTGTATTTGAGTTCTTCATTTATGTGTATTTGTTTTTTGTCTGTAAGATCTGTAAGATGTCCTTCACTGTATTTCTTGTTATCTGCAGTAGACTTATTTGTGTACTGCAGGTGGTATGGTAAGTATGTAAAGAAAGGCTTCTGGTGAGTGGCCTTTATAGACCATTACACTTTTTTTTTTTTTTCTTTTAAAAAACATATTGAATGTTGGATTTTTCACTGCAAGGCCTCCTTAAAAGTGAAACTGATCAGGTGGAATTAATGGCCAAAGACTAGCTATAAATACTAACCTTACAACTACCGTACAGCAGGGGGCAGGCAAGTATTTTGATCTTTTTTAACCTATCTTGTCTTACTGGCAGATACCATTGTATCCTCTTTATTTCTTGCTAGTCTCTTACTTTTCCTTCCATTTGTTTTCATTATGAATTATATCAGTTTTTCTACTATCAAAGTTTCTATTTTGACATTGTATAACAGTAATCCATTTGAAACAGTAAATAAAATAAACACTTGACCCTGTCCTGGTTTCTTTTATGAAGGCCATGCAGCAGAAGTTCTGACATACTTGGTGGAAGATACTAAGATTTTCTTCCTCTTCCCTGCCCCCACCACTCTTCTCTCTTCTCTTCCCTCCCTTCCACTTGCTTCTATCTCACAGGTTAACCCCTCTGCTTCTCCCCCAGGTGAGTAACATCTGTAGCCTCTGCTCACATTGAGTCTAAATTGTTCTTTTAATTTAAGGTACCCCAGAGTTCATGGCCCCTGAGATGTATGAGGAAAAATATGATGAATCTGTTGACGTTTATGCTTTTGGGATGTGCATGCTTGAGATGGCCACATCTGAATATCCGTACTCAGAATGCCAAAATGCTGCTCAGATCTACCGTCGAGTGACCAGTGTAAGTCTTACCCTGATTGATTAGTGAGCTTAAGTCACACCAAAAAAAAGGAATGCCAAGCTGGATATCATTGAACCATGCAAAAGGGAGCAATAGTAGAACGCATACTCAGTCGCTGGGGAAAGAAGGAGTTGAGAGATTTTATTGCTTCTGATTTAGTGAGAGCAAAAATAAATATCAAAGAAGTACCGGTATATTCTGGATTCTCCTTGCATACATTTAAAGCTTTATTTTGAGATATATTATGTTTAAAAATACTCTTATTACTTCTTCTAAGTTCTCATTCCCTCTGACCATAAAACATATTATCTGAGTTAAAAATAATGCTCTTACTCAGGTTGCTTTGTTCACAGACCTTTCCCTAAGTGGTTTAAAATTGATTTATGAATTTATTAAATCATTTATAAGTAACCACAAGGGTTTAAGGCATAACAGTAATTTCTGGATCATCTGAATACCCTCACCTATTAGGATATTTCTCCCATTGTTTCAGAGATGTCTATTTACAGTCAGTGTTCAAAATAGGACCTATCAGGGTCCACAGAAGGTACTTTATTGTATGTCTCTTAATCTACAGCTGTTGCCCCCTACTTTCTTTTTCTCAGGCTGGGCGAGGGCAACAGAAATGTAGTAAGTGTAGTTTGTTTAGCCTTCAGATAATTCTGATGAGTATCCTAATCACTATTGTACTTTGCCCTTAGAAAGTTCATCTGCTTTGCTTCTTAGATATCTGAGTTCTATATCTATATCCCCAGTTTTCCCCCAGTGCCTAATAATTTACATTATCCCTTTTTCTTTGAGGAGTAGGATGGGACAGTCACTAGAATGAATACCCCTGTGTTTTATCTAGAAAATAAATAAATAAATCCTCCCCGCATTTTATTTAGAATTCTTGAAACCTCAAGAAGTATATTCGATTCCTTGTTTTTCTATTCATCAGATCCTATTTATCAGGTTCTTGGTTCAGAATAACTCTTAGATATAGTCCTTCTTCATTCCCACTGTCAGAACTCTGATTTCACATCTTACTTAATTTACACCTTACACTGCCATCCTGAAGTAGTTAACATTATGAACTTGTTTTTCTACTCCACTTGAACTAGTTGAATTTCCTTGCTATTTCTTTTTGGTATAAGAAACTTTCATGATACCAGTTTGCTTATGAAAGCATATACAAATTCTTACTATAATCTTCGCTCTTCTTCATCTTTGTCTAAACACCTTTTTTAATCAAGCCAGTCTTCTTTATTTTTTTATTTTTTATTTTTATTTTAAGATTTTATTTATTTATTTGACAGACATAGATCACAAGTAGGCAGAGAGGCAGGCGGGTACTGGGGGAAGCAGGTTTCCGCTTTGAGAAGAGAGCCCGATGTGGGGCTCAATCCCAGCAATCCCTGGCATCATAGCCGGAGCCGAAGGCAGAGGCTTTAACACGCTGAGCCACCCAGGCGCCCTGCCAGTCCTCTTTATTATCTTGCACATCTGCCACATCCTTTCCTTTTTTCCTCTCCATTTGTACATGCTATTTACCTTGTATGCATGCTTTTTTGCTATCCAGTCAGTTTTTATACTGGATTTAACAGACTTCCCCAACAAAATTTTATCTGATGGGTTTCACTACATAAGGATTTTCACCTTTTCCAGGCTTCTCAACTGATCTCAATCATAACATTTTATTTGTAATTGATGATTTTACTTAGGAGTTCAAAAATTGAATTAATATAAAGCATTTAAAATGGTGCTTAGTATACAATAAGCACTATATGTAGGTGCTTGCTGTTTATTTTTACTGCTTTATATTCTTCTTTAAGATTTGTAGCCTTATCTCTACAAAGTATTTCTGTTTAATTCTTTCTTTACCTTTAGCACTATCCCAAATATAAAAATAAGTCTCATATGCAAATACATGCTACATACCAAGTTCAGAGCCTGACATCAAATAATTAAATATGAATAACATATATATTCTGTCTTCAGAAAACTAGCTCCAATATAGAAGATAAATGTGTAAGCAAATATTTCTAATTACAGGATGCTGATAAAAGCTTATTAACTGTATGTCTTTTCTCCTTTGGAAAAATGACTATTCAGATCCTTTACTTGGTTTTTAATTGGGTTATTTTTCTTTTTATTACTGAGCTGTATGAGTTCTTCATATATTCTGGATAGAAATCCTTTATGAGATAGATGATTTCCAATTATTTACTCCCATTCTGTCAGTTGAATAATTTTTTTTTTAAGATTTATTTATTTATTTGAGAGAGAGAGCCAGGGGGAAGGGCAGAAAGAATCAAAGAATCTCAAATACACTCCATACTGAGTGCAGAGCTCGACGCGGGGCTCATTCTCTTGACCCTGAGATCATGACCTGAGCCGAAATAAAGAGTCAGACACTTAACTGATTAAGCCACCCCAGACACCCCAATTGTAATTTCTTAATAGTGTCATTATATTAATAGTGCCCTTTAGGACACAAAAGTTTCTCATTTTGATGAGGCCGAGTTTAATGTATGTTATGTTTTATTGTTCTCATGCTTTTGGTGTCATATCTAAGAATCCATTTCCAAACCTCAAGTCATGAACGTTTACCCCATGTGTTTTCTTCTAGGAGTTTTATAGTTTTAGTTCTTATAATTAGATCTCTGTTTCATTTTGAGATAATTTTTGTATGTGGTGTGAGGTAAGGGTTTTAACTTGATTCTTTTGCTTATGACAACTATCCAACTGTCCCACTACCCTTTGTTGAAAAGACTATTATTTCTCCATTGAATGATTTCACCCTTGCTGAGAAGCAGTTGACCATAGGCACATGAAGTTACTCCTGCACCCTCAATTCTGTTCTATGGATCTGTATGTCTTGCTTTGTAGTAAGTTTTGAATTCGTTAAGTGTGAGTCCTTCTATTTATTCTTCAGGTTTTGGCTCTTCTTGGTCCTTTGCAACTCTATATAAATTTTAGAGTCAGCTTGTCAATTTTTGTAGTTCAGCTGGGATCCTGGTACATATGGCATTGAATCTGTAGATGAATTTGGACACATGACAACCATCCCGAGTCTTCTAGTTCATGAACATGGGATGTTTTTCCATTTACTTAGATCTTTTGTAATTTCTTTCTGTGGTGTTTTGTAGTTTTCAGAGTATAAGTCTTCTACTTTTTTTATTACGTTTATTCCTGAATAATGTATTTTGGGGGGATTCTATTATAAATGGAATTGAGTTTTTTATTTCAATTTTTGATTGCACATTACAAATACTATTAATTTTTGCATACTGGTTTTGAAACTGACAAACTTACTTGAATTTATAATAGTTTTTTAGTAGATTCCTTAGGATTTTCTATATACAAGATAATTGAATCTGCAAATATAGTTCTTAAAAAAAACATAAGGGTTGGCAAGTATGGGTATATGCTTTACTTGTGAGAAAGAATTTTTTTAAAAAAGGCTGACTCTTAGTTTAATGAACAGAATTTAGGGATAAAGTTGAAAAAACAAAAGACTGGGTAGTGGTTGGTTTCTGGGAATTTTCTAATGTGAAAAAAGAGACCTATATCTTGATATGTCATATTCCCCCCCCATGATAATTACACAATCTGTATAAGAGAAGATAAACACATAGTTCTCAACTTTTTCAGTGAAATAACCAATAAGAGTTTAGTTTTAAAAATTAACTATCGGGGGGCCTGGGTGGCTCAGTGGGTTAAGCCTCTGCCTTCAGCTCAGGTCATGATCTCAGGGTCCTGGGATCAAACCCCACATCAGGCTCTCTGCTCAGCGGGGAGCCTGCTTCCCACCCCACCCCACCCCCCGCCTACTTATGGTCTATCTCTCTGTCAAATAAATAAATGAAATCTTTTTTAAAAAATTAACTATAGGAATAATAAGTATTTTATAAGTGAATTACATGTATGTATGTATATATATTTGTTACATTTCCTAAGGGTAATTTGCCCTTTTTTAAAAAATTGCCTGGGATTTTATTTCCTTTCATTAACGCTCCCGATTTTGCTAGAAATGACAGACTAGTTGACAAAATACTACACTAAAACAAATTTGAACCACCTACTTTTTTTTAGTTAATGTTTTAAATTTTTGACCCACTTGTTTTGATAGGGTCCTGTCAGATCCTTTTTTGAATTCAAATATGTGAATTTAGTCATCTATTTTATCATATTACATTACCACATCCACACATATTAATTTTTTTTAGCTAACTTTCAAGGAAGAGTTGAGATTTGGGAGACACAGGAAACTGTATACACCTGAAGTATAAATTGGTTCACCAAGTATTTGAGCATAGGGAGTTGTTATAACAAAGGGCCACAAACTGGATGGTTTAAACCAGCAGAAATTTATTGTCTCACAATTCTGAGGCCAGAGGTCCAAAATCAAGGTTATAGCAAGGTCATGCTCTCTGACACGTGGAGGGAAGTACTTTTTTTGTTGCCTCTTACCTTCTGATGGTTAGCTAGCAATCCTTAGCATTTCTTGGCTTGCATCTGCAGCATTTCAGTGTCTGTCTCACATGGTGGTCCTTCCTCTTCTGTCTGTGTCTTCTCTTCTTAGAAGGACACCAGTCAGAGTGTATTAAGGGCCCACCCCACTCTGGGGTTGTACCTGTAATCACAATGATCTGTTTTCAAATAAGGTCAGATTCTGAGATACTGAGGGTTGGAATTTTAACGTATCTTTTGGGAGGGCAAGAATTCAACCCATAATAGTTCATGCATTCGTCCAACAAATTTTTTTTTAGAAGATTTTATTTATTTATTTGAGAGAGAGACAAAGCAAGAGAGGGAACACAAGCAGGAGGCGTGGGGAAGGGAGAAGCACGCTTCCCACTAAGCATGGAGCCCGACGACGTGGGGCTCAATCCCAGGACCCTGGGATCATGACCTGAGCTGAAGGCAGATGCTTACCCAGCTGAGCCACCCAGGTGTCCCTGAATGTTTTTTTCTTATATCAAACAGACTGGGTAGATGAAATACACATTAGATAACCATGTATTTAAGCACTCTTAACATACCAGCCTCCTTTGTTGATCTTATAATATTTCTCTTTTGAAAAGGGGGTATTTTGTTATGTACCAGCAGAAAATGGCTCTGCTGTTTTGTAACCTGTTGTTAGAGACTCGAAATAGGTATTGACTGGGCTGTCTCTTATTTAGTGATAAGTCTCTCTGATTAATCTTGCAAATTAACTTACTTATTATTTCTCTAAATCAAGGTTGATATTGAAAATGTCTCAAGGGATCATGACTAAGCCACCCAGACACCCCTCACAAATGTATCTTTTTTTGCAGATGCAGATCCAAGCTCAAAATCCCCTTCTTAAATGAGAGTTTTCCATGTTAATGTAATAGAACTGAAAAAGACCAATACCACTTTTCCATATTCTTAGTATAGTATAGTTCCATATTCATAGTATAGTATGTAGCCTGTTTTCAGTTTTTCACCATGTTTTAAGAAAAAATTCACATACCAGGGTGCCTGGGTGGCTCAGTGGGTTAAAGCCTCCACCTTCAGCTCAGGTCGTGATCCCAAGGTCCTGGGATCCCAGGGTCCCAGAGAGCATCGGGCTCTCTGCTCAGAGTGGAGCCTGCTTCCCTCCCACTTCTGCCTGCCTCTCTGCCTACTTGTCATCTCTGTCAAATAAATAAATAAAATCTTTAAAAAAAGAAAAAAATTCACATACCATAAATTTATCACTGAAATAGTTTAAGATGTACAATTCAGTTTTTTAATATATTCATATTGAACCTATCACCCCCAAAAAGAAATTCTGTACCTCTTGGCAGTCACTCTCCATTCCCCCTTCCACTGAGGCCCTGTCAACCGCTAATCTGCTTTATGTCTCTGGATTTGATTTGCCTGTTGTGGACATTTCTTACAAATGGAATCATATGATATATGACCTTTTGTGTTACACATTTTCTGTTAGGTCTTTTATATTATGCTTTGAAAAAATTAGCTTAGTGTTTTCAGGGTTTACCCATGTTGTAGCATGTATTTCATTCTTTATTCATTAGCATTTCATCTTTTCTTATGACTGAATAATATTCCATTGTATAACTATACCACATTTGTTATGTTCAACAAATTTTATTTCTTCCTCCTTTTCTCTTTGTTAAACCGTTTGAACCTATAGCTACCGTCCCTTCTGGAGAGGGACTGGGAACCGAAAGGATGAAATGTATAATGTCTTAAAAGACATATATAATGTCCCAGAGTCTGATTTATCAAGTCTTTGTTTATACGTATTCTATTGATAGCATAGCATATGGAACATTGTAGGCACTTAGTAATATTTTGAGAATAAATGATTGTTAAGGAATCCCAAATATAGGCAGTCAGACATTGTGTAAGTTTGGAAGTTTGAATTTACCTTGCAAAAGAGGAATGTAACATAAGGCCACCTTTGAAGTATTAACAAAATTATCCTAAAATGAAATTGAATCATAACAAGTAGAAGCTGATACACATATAAAAGCAATACATATTATAGGATGAGTAAAACTATTTGATACAAGTAGAGCTGGAAACAATGACTTTAATAATTAGAAAAAATCAAAATTCCAGGATATGAAGTATATTCAAGAAAGCCATCTATACACATACTTTTCCATTGATTCTCAAATCTCTTATTTGTAAATTTTTTAAAATATTTATTTATTTATTTTAGAGAGCATGAACAGGAGGGGCAGAAGGAGATAGACTTTCAGGCAGACTCTGTGCTGAGTGTGGAGCTGAACGGAGGGCTCATCCCAGGACCATCAGATCACAGCCTGAGCTAAAACCAAGAGTTGGATGCTAATCAACTGTGCCATCCAGGCTCCCCTCATAGTTGTAATTTCTAAACAACTATTTTATAAGTAACTCTTTCCGTTACGAGGCTAGGTCTGTATTTTGTTGAAGTATTTCACCATTATTTTTAACACTGTGATCACTTGCACTTTCTTTTCTGAGATTTCATAGGGAAAACCAGATCATAATTTCACTTATTAATACCTCAAATGTTTCCAGCCACCTGGGTGGCTCAGTCGGTTGGGTGGCTGCCTTTGGCTTACATCACTATCCCAGGATCCTGGGATTGAG
The DNA here is from genome assembly GCF_022355385.1 of Mustela nigripes. NCBI lineage: Eukaryota > Metazoa > Chordata > Mammalia > Carnivora > Mustelidae > Mustela > Mustela nigripes. The sequence goes on from NC_081562.1 coordinate 105,087,305, forward strand.
CCCCACATCAGTTACCCTGTTCGATGAGCAGCCTGCTTTTCCCTCTCCACAGTTTGTGCTCTCTTACACTCTGTCTCTCTCTCAAATAAATGATGAAATCTTAAAAAAAAAAAAAACAAAAAAAACTCAAATGTTTCAGGCAGTTCCTGATTCATGAGACCTTTCTGATTGAGACCCATCATTTTCACTTTTAAGAGCTATAGGTTTCCTTCACTATCCATAAGTAGAGCATTCCTGTGCAATCTTTTATTAGTTGCAAAGGCATAAAGTGAAAGAATTTATATTAAAATATTTTGAGTACTCTCAAACCCTGAAAATAACCACTCTTAGGCTTTTTTCTAATACCTTAGGACATATCTTGCTAAAAAACACATAAAATAAGTCAAGATAAAGCACAGGTGTTCATAGGCACAATTCAAAACTATAGTATCTTGATGCTGAATGTAGCTCCCAGGGGACGGAGCTTGGCATTGCCATTCTTGCTGCTCGGGGTATGTACTGTGTCTTTACTGGCTCACTGCAAAATAAGCCCTGAATTCTGTTTTCACTTTTTGCCCTTTTTCATAAAAGCAAAAGTTCTCTTTGGTTTTCTTTCGGTTAGTAAAAACAGGTACTAATGTAGGTCTTTCATAAAAGCAAAGTGGCATAATACAAACTTTCAAAAAGCAAGGATACCTGTTTCTTTAGATTTCTTGAGTGAAGGGACTTAACATGCTAATTAAAAGAGGAAAGAGCTCAGCAATTGTTTTCTTTAACCTAGAGGAGACTAAATAAAAAGGAAGAAAAATCATAATTCATGATAAAGAACTTGAAAAGATTATACAGCATTACAAAGGCCTGCAGAGGTTTGAGATTCTATCCATTAAAATCTTTTGAGGAGGGACGCCTGGGTGGCTCAGTTGGTTAAGCGGCTGCCTTCGGCTCAGGTCATGGTCCCAGTGTCCTGGGATCGAGTCCCACATCGGGCTCCTTGCTCGGCGGGGAGCCTGCTTCTCCCTCTGCCTGCCATTCTGTCTGCCTGTGCTTGCTTGCTCTCCCTCTCTCTCTGACAAATAAATAAATAAAATCTTTAAAAAAAAAAAAACTTTTGAGGAGATTAAGATAGCAGCTACCAGACTTGAATGATTTAGTTCAGTGACTGTCAGACTTTTTTTATCAGGACCCTTTTATACTCATAAAAATTACTGAAGACCCCAAAGAGCTTTCATTTGTGTTATATCTATTTTACCATATTAGAAATTAACACCAAATTTTATAATGTATTGATTAATGATATAAAAAGCTCAATATATGTTGACATCAATAACATTTTTGCAAAATATGATTTTTTCCAAAACTAATTTTAAAGATTTAGTGAAAAGAATAGCATTTTTACATTTTTGCAACTGTCTTTAATGTCTGGTCAGAAAGAAGACAGTTGGGTTCTTGTATCTGTTTCTGTATGAAATCAATTACAATATTTTTTATTTGGTTGAAATGTATAAAGAAAATCTGGCCTAATGCAGATATGTCATTGGAAAAGAGACACCTCGTAGATCTCTGATAGAGTTTTGAATACTATACACTGAGAGTCTCTGATTAGATCTTTGCTATGCAAAGTGTAGTTCCCAGACGAGCAGATTTGGTATCCTAGGGCACTTGTTGAAAATGTAAAATTTCAACCCCCTCCCAGACAAATCAGATCAAAACCTGGCATTTTACGATATCCAAAGATGATTCATGTGTACACTGAAGTTTGAGAAGTGTGAGTGGAAACTGATCACCTCAGATCCTTTCTAATTATATGTACCATAGACTAAATAATATAATACCAAAACGTTAACTGAAAATTATTATTCTGTCATTCTTGAGACCTTTTTACTAGCATTATAAGTAACCAGACTGATTTAGAAATTTTACCCTATTTAATTGCATTTTTTTCTGACTTATTTAGGAATTGCTTTTTTTTTTTTTTAAGGAATTGCTTTTTTAAAAGCAAAAAAATAAGTCAAGCTGTAGAAAAGATGGAATAAAAAGCTTGAGGAGTTCTTTAAATCAGTTGGAACTTTTAGACTCTTTAGTTTCTAGGGACTTCTGCATGACTCGGTTAAGCGTGTGACTCTTGATTTTGGCTGTGACTCTTGATTTTGGCTCAAGTCATGATTTCAGGGTCCATTGGATTGAACCCTAGCATGGAACCCACTGAAGATTCTCTCTTTCCCTCTTCCTGTCCCCATCCCCCACTCTAGAACGCACCTATGCTCACTCTTTATTTTCCTCTCAGCTCTGAAAATTTAGTTCTGTATTATCTATAGTCCCTTATTCTGTCCTATCAGTCATTATATTTCTTATCTGGGAAATGTCTTGATTTCACCAACCTCCATCCCCATCTTCTAAGGCTTCCAATTAATTCTGGCTTCCAGCCAAGAATTAAAAATGCCTGTGTCCTTTTTTAGTTTTCTAATGTTTTGGGTGCTAAGATAAACATGGGGGATTGAAGTAAATCCCTAGCTTATACAATGATTTATGTAATTATGTAAACAGTTAGTGATGACTGTTGTGATGAAATCCATCTTGAGTCTGCCCTGGATATAAATTTAACTAATTTTTTTTTTTTTAAGTAAATGTTAGCATCCCTGCATAACTATTACACATTTATAAAGGAAGCGTGCTTGGTTATCTATTGAGAGATCATAGGCCTCCCTAATGCAAATTCCCCCCACCCTGTCATTCCCTTACCACTACTACCATACAGTGCCCTTATCGCTCCATATTTCTGGTTTCCATCCCAGATCTACTATGTATACCCTATTAGTAATCAGTAAACATTGAAGTAGTAATTACACTAAAGCAGATGGATTTTATAGGCATAAGGAAGTAGCGTATTTGATCTCCTTTAGAGGGTCAAAGACAGTATTCCTGGAAAAGTAAGTTGAGAACTTTATTGGCCCCCCTGTCACAGAGGTGGTGAGACAAATTTTATATGAAGTAATTACCAGTAGCTTCAGCGCCCTGGCACTTTTTATCAGAAATATTTTAGCATTCTTGGAAGAAAGTCATGCCAATATCATTCTTCTATGTTCCCATCATATTCTACCTCTGTTTTATTAAAATAATAATTATTATTTGATACTAACTGTTGTCCCCTCATTAGAACTGAGCCCTTCAAGAACAGGTTTCTTTTTTCCTCTGTAGATCAGTCCACTACTACATGTCGGATCCTGCAGTGGTGCACTGTCATACAAATATGTGTGATAGCAATGTAAATATTAATAAATAAACATCCTTTTGTACCAGACCTTGCATAAAACACTTTGCAACTCTTCCAACAACCTGGAGTGGGAAGTGAGTAATTGCTACTCTTATCAACGTTTTATAAATAAAGGTCTGAAGCCCAAGAAGGCTAGCCCAAGATTACATATCTAGAAGATGAGAGAGCATTCTGTTATTTCTGTTATCTGATCCCAGATCCTGTGCCCATATCAAAATACTGTATGAATCTATATGCTTTGCTCATATCAAAATACTATACTGAATCCAGGTCAATTACAGTGTCAATCTGTGATCTAAAGTTATTTAAACCTGCTAAGTGCTGATTTGGAGGGGGTAAATGTACACTGTGGCTTAACAATTATGTTCTATAGTGCACTGATAATAAATTGTTTCATGTCATTGTCTGTACATGCAGTTTTTTCAGGTCTGTACCTGAAATGTTACTTTCTCAGAGAGGATTTCCTTGCCCACCTCTCTAAAATATTTTTCAGTGCATACACACTTTATTTCTGTTCCTTTTATTATTTTCCTTATGGCTTTTTTTTTTTAAAGAATTTATTTATTTATCTGACAGAGATCACAAGTAGGCAGAGAGGCAGGCAGAGAGAGAGAGAGGAGGAAGCAGGCTTCCTGCGGAGCATAGCCCGATGCGGGACTCAATCTCAGGACCCCGAGATCATGACCTGAGCTGAAGGCAGAGGCTTAACCCACTGAGCCACCCAGGCACCCCTTCTTTATGGCTTTTATCACAGCCTTACAGCATTCATCTAAAACCCCAATTAGAATACATATTCTGTGGGTTGGGGGTTTTATTTGTCTTGTTCTTTGCTCTATTCCTAGTGTTTAGAGACTGACCGGTCATAGAGCTCAGATTTTGTGAAATGTATACAGAATTGTAGAGAGTGAAAGCCAATTTTACGTTGCCTATGGAGGTCTCTGGAGTTGTGTCTCCTTAAGTTTAAATCCCAGCCATGTCATTTCCTAGTTGTGATACCTTGAGTAAGTTATTTAACTTCTCTGAACCTAAGGGGTTTATGAAGATTAAATGAGAAATGTATGTAGAACATAGACACGTGCCTCACATACAGTTAATCAATCCGTACTTAGTAGGTATTGCTGTTGTTAGCATTAACATCATTATGACATGCTTAGTAGTGTATTGTCTCTTGGTCCATTCTTTATCCAGTGACATTCAGTAATTTGCAGTTATTAAAATGTGTTTAATGAACTTAAAATAAGTCAAGTTTTAGAACAGAATGAATGAGCTAATGTTTATTTTTAATCTTGCTTCTTGCCAGTAACCTTGGAAAGTGCTTTACATATACTATCTTATTTTTTTCCTGGTAAGTAGATAATAATATCTTCATTTCACAGATAATAGAATCAGAAGTTAAGGGTTTTGTCCCAAGGACATGAAGGAGAAATAGTAATAATAATAGCAGTAGTGGTGCTGATGGTAGTGTCAGAAATCAAGCATATCTAGCATGACATTAATGCAAACCTTAATATTTTTTCTTGGCCTGTTTTTGCTTTTTAAACTTTTTTTTAGACCTCAATGGGAAAAAAATCTGAGCATAAAAAAATTAGGGTACACAGGCAGCATAAGGCTGTTATTACAGGTTTGAGCCCAATAGAGAGGGCTCATGATCCCTGTTTAAAGGAGAAAAACTTCAGTTATCTTGAAAATCTGCCATTGATAATGAGAAAATCCGAGTAAGAGTAGTAATGTCCTTAGCACAATTTTTGTCTGCTATTAAAAGAATAGAAACTACAGTAAGCAATGGCATCAATTTTTTATATGAAGGATAGTACACTTTAGGTTGGAGCCACACACAAGCTTTCATGTATCCAGAGAGTAATGAGCCTTGGGGAATCATGAGGTAAACTAATTTCCTTTGATTGAACTAGCTAGATTTGGTATAGAGTTTGAAGAGGTTTGTTTTCCAATGGGATCATAAGGTGTGCTCAAATTCCTGTAAATTAATGGTTCATACCAATAAGAATCTGGCCGAATCCAGCCTCATAACAACCAAGTTAGAAATAATGGGGATTTTTAATTACTTTGTTTGTGTAATTTGACTTTGTCACTGATTCTATTAGCCATTGGATTGCAAGGTTTGAACATTCTGTCTGGGAAAAACAGAATTAAAGCAGTTAGGGTGAAATTCCTTTTAGTTTTTTATATAACAGATTACAGTTCACTCCATTTTTTTTTTTTTTTTTTTATAGAAACAAGTGAGGCTGATTCCTGATTAGATCGTGTTTGAAAAATTGAGGGAAACTTTGTATTTTTTTCTTTAGCAGCTGGAATTTTTTATGCGATCCCAGAGTTCTAAATCCACTGGGATTAGCTGAAAAATGGTTCCTTTATAAATTTTATTCCTGTTATCATCCAATAAATTTGAATTATACATGTAAAAAAAAAAAACTTTGTGCATCATGGGCTCTAAGGAGCATTTTGCATGATTTTCAGAGGCATTTTATTTTTCTGTGATTTTTTTTTTAAGATCTTTTTTATTTATTTGAAATAGAGAGAGAGAGAGATCACAAGTAGGCAGAGAGGCAGGCAGAGAGAGGGAGAAGCGGACTCCCCGCTGAGCAGAGAGCCCGATGCGGGCCTCGATCCCAGAACCCTGAGATCATGAACTGAGCCAAAGGCAGAGGCTTAACCCACTGAGCCACCCAGGTGCCCCATTTTTCTGTGATTTGATTAATTTTAAAGGTTCTTAATCCATCTGTTAATCTTAAACCAAACAGTTCTGATCATCATTGTTAATGTTTTAGGTACTAAGGAACAGTTGTAAAATTCTTATTTCAGAATTTCTCAAAAAGCTGGGGTTTTTTATACTCACTGAATGTTGGTCTATAATTCATAAGGCATTAGACTATAGAATAAAATAGATATATAGTCTATATAGAGAGAGATGGTTTCATTATATTTAAGTACATTATAGCAATAATGGGTTTCCTGGTATTTTATAAATAACTAACATGCCAAAAGATTCATATATAGATGCTTTGTAGTTGCTGCCTTCTCATTATATATGATTTGTGGTATACCTTAAAAGAAGTATAGAACTCAGTTGGCTAAAAAAGGGAGGAGTAGGAAGAGTATTCTTGTCAGTGAAAATGTGCACTAAGTACTTGGTGAAAAAGTAACCAGTTTGACTGGACTTATAGTCCAGTCAAATAGAGTAGAGAAGGTGGGAAGTTGGATTGTGAGGGTTTTTCACACCAGATTAAGGAAATAAAGGAGGACTGTTACGTGAACTGAAGTAACATTGAGCTAGGCATGGTCTCTAGTTTCACTTTACCGTTGATGAGGCCCTTACCCACAGAAACAGACTGTTTTATTCTAGGTTCTGAAGATAATACAGTGTATCTGGCAGGTATCTAATAATGACTAGAGTAGGGTAGATGTGTTACGCCACAGATGCCAGTTGAATTAATTAGTTAATTCTAGCTTTAACATGGCATTAATCTCTCTGGGCTGAAAATTGTCTCATTTGAACAAGTAGGAGCTCTCACTCTTAGTCTTCCTAGGTCTGTGATCCCATGGCCATCTTTAGATATGGAGAACTTTTAACCAGTTTTGAGTAGTGTGGTGTAAATTAAATGATGTCAGGTGACTGGAAATAGCTAAATGTTAGTTGATTAAATGAAGCCAGTGACTGAGCTGGCCACAGAATAAAGTACAAATAGGAGATGGAGAGAATGGAAAGAGTGAAGCCCATCTTAAATTGGTTAAGTTTAAAGAGGTGACTGGACTTTGGTGGTCACAATTGTTAAAAGAAGCAATGACTTTGAGAGGTAACAAAGAAATGAGTAAAAATCTAATTTTACCTGGCCAGAGATCTTTGACTATTGGAGGGACAGTTAGGAATGCTAGTAGCAGAAGTCTTTACCAGTTGCTTTTTTATCTTTGTTTAAGGAGCTCATAGAGAAAAATAGTACTTAAATATTTTGGGAGAAGAAGCATCTAAAAATGATTTTTCTATTCTGAATCATGAAAATAGGGATGGTACCATTGAAAGAAATGAGGAAATGTAGAGAAAAACACTGACTTCAAGAGGAATTAGAGGGGTGCCTGGGTGGCTCAGTGGGTTAAAGCCTCTGCTTTCGGCTCAGGTCATGATCCCAGGGTCCTGGAATCCAGCCATGCATGGGGCTCTCTGCTCAGCAGGGAGCCTGCTTCCTCCTCTCTCTCTGCCTCCTTGTGATCTCTGTCTGTCAAATAAATAAATAAATAAAATATTTTTTAAAAATAAATAAATAAAAGAGGACTTAGAGCTGAGATGTGTTAACTGTTGTCTGTATGCGGATGGTATTTTTATTGTATATGTTGAAAATTCTTATTTTGAATATAGAAAAGACTGGTTTTAAAAATCTAAATATTTGTGCCTGTATTATGCCTTCATCCAAAAAAAGTGATCTCACCGTGGTTTTATGTTGCCCAGCAGTTTTAAAAGCCAAGCAACAAATCACCTGTTTTCTAGTTCTTTCATTTTCATTTAGCTAGGTCCTAAGCAGGCTTACTCAAACATTTAAGTTAAAAGTAATGCTGGACCACATTTATTGTATTTCTTACCAATACCTGTCGTTTTAGACTACCTACTTAGTAATGATGAATTATGAATTATGTTGAACCAGAGATCAATGGCAACTACTTTGAGGTGGCTTGTTAGAATTAGTAGTCATTAGAAAAAAAATAGTTATTTCTAGTCTTTAGAGTAGAAGTCTTCCTACTAAATAGCTTCTAAGCCCTTATCTTATGTTACTGTTATTGAATAATTAAAACCTTAATACCCACTGTCTTGATGGGGATTCCAGCCTACCACATTACCCGTACTGACAGTGCACTTAAAGGTGCTTTTTCTGTCATCTTTGTTAATGCCTTGAAGAAAAACCTTTTTTTAATCACTAAAGTAGTAGTTATTTGGGTTCATGAGATCTTCCTGGTAAATGCAAATATCTTTAGTTATAAATGCACAGTGAGGCTTTCAATAGAAGGGAAGGGAGAAGAGTAAATTCTTACCAATTTTATTTACTAATTCACAGCTGGTTTTTTTTTTTAATGTACCATGAGAGAGTAGTAAGGTTTTAATATCACCTCTTTTTCAAGTAGGTAAACATTTAAATTAGGTAATTTAGGTAAACTGTTACCAAAGTTTTCATCTGAGTTTAGGGGATAAACCAGGTTGCACACACAGACTTGGTATATGAGAAGTAGACCTGAGAACCCAACTCTGGTATTGTGATTTCCTTAAACAGTGTTCTTTTGGCTACATATTCAGAGTTTACATTTTGGTTGTTGAGCCATTTTCCTTTAAAAGCATAGTTTGAACATGATTAGGGGTGAGGGAGTGTTTCGATAAATAGATTCCTAGTGTGGGTTTTGATGTCAAGGAGGCAGAACCTGTGAACATAATGGGTGGAGCTTTGACCAAGTAAAAATCTCTTTTTGCTTGTCCTGGGATCCATTGCTTTTGGAGGAAAAGCAGGAGCAGGAGCAGAACAGTGTCCCTGCTGTTCAGCATGTAGGTTTGTTTAAAGGGCCAATCTAGAACTATTGGCTGAGCATAGTTAAACTCATGTCTGAGAGTTGGAGAAGCATGGCTAGTGTTAAACTAGAAACTATGCTTCAGTCTGATTTTGATGTCTGCCTTGCTTATGCTGTAGGCTAATTTACTGTTAATTTCCATCTTATCCGTTCCCCCCCTTTTTCTCTAACTATATACAAGTCTATTTTGCCTTTTGTGATGGATTTTACAAAGAAAGACTTTTGCTCAGTGTTTGTCATCGTAAATTCTCATTGCTGCTGCTGCCCTCAAAAGGATTGTATAAATGAGGTGGGTAAGAATTTTTAATGTGTACAAAAGGTATATTATAGCCATTTGGTAATATATGTAGCAATATTAAACTGTTTACTTTAGAATGTTTTTTAAAATACTTGAATTTTTGTGGTTAACTTTCACTACATTTTGTATGAGGAGGAAGGAGGCTTTTCTCAATTCTAAATGGTTAGGAAAATTTTTACTTTTGTGAAAATACAAATGTTACTCTGACACATTTGAAACCTGAACTTTTAAGAAGCAGGTGCAGGGCACCTGGGTGGCTCAGTCATTAAACTTCTGCCTTGGACTCCGGTCCTGATCCTGGAGTCTGGGATTGAGGCCTGCATCAGGTTCCCTGCTCAGTGGGAAGCCTGCTTCTCCCTCTCCCACTTCCTCTGCTTGTTTTCCCTTTCACTGTGTCTCTGCCTCTGCCTCTGCCGATCTCTCTCTCTCTCTCTCTCTCTCTCTCTGTGTGTGTGTGTTAAATAAATAAATAAATAAAATCTTTATTTTAAAAAAAAAGTGCTGTCTGTCTTAAGAGTTAGAATATTGAAACAGAAAATATTATATTATGACTCACTTTTATTTTTCCTGCAGATTAGTTGGCAAACCATAAGTATAAGAATTAAAAGAAAAACTAAGTGTATAAGACGCATGTATGTCTTCTTTATTTTTCTTAGTTCAGATCAACATTTTGTAAACAATTATATCAGCTCTTAATGTGACTTTGGACAGAGCCACAATTGTTTTCTTTCTTTTTTTTTAATACTCTAAAATTGCACACAAGTGGCCTTTGTTTTAAGAGAATACATAATTTTATATAAATTCAAAAGTAAATTGATATACATTAGATGCTCAAGAAGTACTTTTGTTTAGTGCAGAGAAACATGCTACTCCCGTGTCAAAAAAAACATAACATAGCATAATATGCCTAAAGAGAGATCCTATGAATTACAAAAGTAAGCAAGAATATTGCTAGAGCCAGTGGGTTGCTGGCTGTAGAAGAATGGGGTAAGAGGGTATGTCTCTAACCAGATTTTTCTTATGTGTAAAATATTAGCCTAACTTATCTACCTTAGTACTCTTTTTTCTTCTGTTTTGTGTTTTTAAATCTCATTCAGAATAAGTGAGCAAAAATTTGCCTTTACTGGTCAGAACTGGACTAGAATAGTACTTGGTTGGGTCAAATCAGGAAGTAAAGGAAAGAGGGGACATTAGGAGGATTTTAAAGGCTCCAAATTGATCATCTTTGTTGAAGTATATGAACTAAAAGGGGAAAAGATTAAGACACAATTTTATATTACCAAATATTTTCTCATCATTTGGTGCTTAAAATCATGTTTTACAGTAATTTTAGATCATTTTTTAATTTAAAATATCATCAGTTACCAAAAATATTTTTAAATATATTGAGTTCTTTCATTTCTTAAGAATAAGAAGCCTGTAAGTATGATGAATGTATCAAAACCTGTACTTGTTTATTTTAAGCAGCTTTCTCTTATATGTCCCAGATAACTTTTCTGTAGATCACTTTCAGGGTTAATGAGGTTTCATGCTCATTTTTACATTTTGAGGGTCATTTTCAGTATACAATCCTCATATATTCTTGCTTCTCGAATGATTCAGAAGCCAGATATTTTGATAATCCTGGCTTCTGGATGGTAGCTGACTAGTAGCTGAAATTTCTTCTACCTTTTTCATTATCTAAGTGGGTAACAGTAAGCTGCATTAATCTTTTAATACTATCTGCTGGTAAGGTGTATCTCAGTTTTATTGGCTCCCTTGGTACCTGAAATACATTTTTTAAGTTGGCAGTGCCATCAGAATGTTACATAACATTGGTATGGAATTTTCTATATTTGAGTCTTGGATAGGTTAGGAAAGCAACTTGACCTAGTAGATGTGATTCACAGTTGCTGGTTTTGCTGTTATGACATTATATAGCTCATTTGTTCAGCTAGTAGAAATTCCTGTTTGTAGAGCAGTGAATGTAAATATGTTAGCATGGGTAGGATTAACAAAAGTATTACTTTTTTTTTTTTTAAGTATTACTTATTTTTAACGATAACCAAGGATGAAAGTAGGTTCACTATAGATCTTGGTGATTCTTTTTTAAGAGAATTCTTTTGTTCCTTTTAGCCCTAAGCTTTCTGATCCTTGGAGATTGCCTCTGAATTCAAAAGTGGCCTTACATCAGCAAACTTAATTCAGAGAGCTTTCAATCTAGATACTACGTCTGATTCTAGCTGCCATGAATATAAGTTGTACAGATACTATCCCCATTTGCTAGGCAAGGAATCTGAAATCATCTTTTCAAGATGCCTATAAATCAGAATAGGAAAGTCTTTTAATATAATCAATGCATGTGTGTTTTATTAATATGTAGTCTTACTGCCAGAAGACTAAACTGCATTCCCCTAAAATATATATGTTTATAGAAAAAGCATTTCTCCTAATCATATTCTATATTCTCTTTAGCCATTTTCCTGTAATACTTGAGTTGTCTCTACCTGCAAAGGCCAAATATGTATAAGTGTTCCAGTTTTACCAGAGAACATTCTTTTAGATAATTCATTCAATAGTGAATGTTCTGCAGACTTAATATGAGGTATTTTAGATTGCTCTTCACATTATGTTTATAAATAGCATCTTTAAAGTTTGCTTTTACACAGTTTTACATGTTTGTTGTAGAACATTAAAAACGAACAAACACAAAATCTCCAGTGTTTCTACTACCAGAGGACTTTTAGACTGTGTCATCCATTTTTTTCTTAAAACAGTTCATATTTTCTCAAGCCTTAGTCTGAACTACCATACCAGTTTGCTCAATTAAAGCGGCTTTTTAGCTTCAACAACATTATTTTCTTGTTCTCATTAGAATTATTGTACGGTGACAAGGACCAGTTGGGAAAACTTAGCTGGATTTGAAAAATAAGAAGATTGAAGAAAATTGTGACCTTTTAGTCAGTACTTAGAAACTAACCTTTAAGGGATGCCTGCATGGCTCAGTCAGTTAAGCATCTGCCTTCAGCTCAGATCATGATCCCAGGGTCCCACATTGGGATTCCCGCTCAGTGGGGAGCCTGCTTCTCCCTTTGTCCCTCTTCTGACTTGATGCATGCGTGCTCGCTCTCTCTCTCTCTCTCTCTCTCTGACAAATAAATAAATAAAATCTTTTTTTTTTTAAAGAAAGAAACTAACCTTTTAAATGCATGGATTTAACTTTAGGGCCAGCCCTACTGACAGTTTCTTGGTGTAGAAAGTTAGCCCTAGAGATAGAGGTAGAGGTAAATCAGGGGTTTTGAATAATGCAATTAAAAAATTGATGAGGGGCGCCTGGGTGGCTCAGTGGGTTAAGCTGCTGCCTTCGGCTCAGGTCATGATCTCAGGGTCCTGGGATCGAGTCCCGCATCGGGCTCTCTGCTCAGCGGGGAGCCTGCTTCCTCCTCTCTCTCTCTGCCTGCCTCTCTGCCTACTTGTGATCTCTCTCTGTCAAATAAATAAATAAATCTTTTTTAAAAAAATAATAAAATAAAAAATAAAAAATTGATGAGAATTATCCCATCACAACTCCAGTATTTAAAAACTTTTTAGTGCTAACCATTTGATGCATTTCATTTCCGTCTATGAGAGGTTATATGATTTACCAAGTTATTATCACTAATTCTGTTTTAATCTATCTTATCACTGAGACTATAGATGATTAAACTTTATACACTATATTCTAACTTTTCTAGTCCCTCTCCCTTATTTCCCAATCCTTGTGTTTTATGTGTTTAGAGACTTACAGTGCTACTTGGGCAGTATATTAGTGCAGCTGCATCAATCCATGTGGTTACGTAGGGTGGGTAGAGAAAATGAGATGTTTTTCTCCATGCCACCTTTCAAGATTGTTTGTTACATCTTACATATATTTTCCACACATTGATGAAATTTTTATTTGCAAAAAATTTATATTATGAAGATTCTAAAATACTACTAGAATACTATATAGTATTATATATTATAGTGGTATTGAGTTTTCTTCTGAAATTAATTAGAAATCCTCTTTTGAGTCTATCACTTTTCATTTTATGTTTTCATATGTACAAGACAATTTGTTCTTTTATCATGCCAAACCAGTAAAATCCTTAACTCCTATACTTGTTGAGTTTGTTGGAGTACTGTGGTAATAGAATACCTGCCAAACTAAGCATGTGAATTCATGCCCATTCATGGATTCACTATTTAAAGTAGTTAAATACTGTGTTGATTAATGTGTTAAGGAACAAGGCTGCACAAAAGATCTAACCATTTAGAACATTTAGACTTCTTTAGCCAGTAACTTCCTTTACCTGAAACACAGCAGAAAGATAGTGACAACAGCCTCAGTTTTTCTGTACTTATATGTGGAGTCCATGGAAGTAAGTGACTGCACTATCTGACTGTTCCTTGTTTTCTTATGGGAGCCAAATTGCCACTACCCAACTCTGTCCCTGCAGTGGACCAGCTTCTGCAGGCAAATCAGAAAAAAACCAGGATGGTGAAAAGACAATCTAATAGAACCTTAAGAGGCAATTCAGAATCAAAGTTCAAAGAACTTGCCTTTATTGATCTGTTTCTGCTGCTATTTTCATGTTTCTCAGGGGGTGAAGCCTGCCAGTTTTGACAAAGTAGCAATTCCTGAAGTGAAGGAAATTATTGAAGGATGCATACGGCAAAACAAAGATGAAAGGTAAGTTGCCACTTTGGACTTAAGTATTGCTTAAAAACCTAAAATGTAATATTATCCTCTGAATACAATATTCAATCTAAAGTGTATTTAATACTTTACTTGTGATTAATTTCTCTATTTATGTCATGTAAATATCTTTAAAAGTAGAGTTCTGGGAGTGCCTGGCTAGTTCAGTCAGTAGACATGCTACTCTTGATTTCAGGGTGGTGAATTCAAGCCCTATGCTGGGTGTAGAATTTACTTGAAAAATAAAATAGGGGCACCTGGTGGCTCAGTTGTTAAGCGTCTGCCTTTAGCTCAGGTCCTGATCCCAGGGTCCTGGGATCCAGCCCCACATAGGGCTCCCTGCTCAGCAGGAAGCCTGCTTCTACCTCTCCCACTGCCTCTGCTTGTGTTCCCTCTCTCACTTTCCCTCTCTCACTGTGTCTCTCTTGGTCAAATAAATAAATAAAATCTTTAAAAATAAAATAAAGTAGGGGTGCGTGGGTGGCTCAGTGGGTTAAGCCTCTGCCTTCAGCTTGGGTCATGATCTCAGGGTCCTGGGATTGAGCTCCACATTGGGGGTCTCTGCTCAGCAGGGAGCCTGCTTCCTACCCACCCTCCCACACCCACCCCGCCTGCCTCTCTGCCTACTTGTGATCTCTGTCTGTCAAATAAATAAATAAAATCTTTTTTAAAAAAGTAATAAAAAGAAAAGAAGAGTTCTATCCATTTAAGATAGTATTGAGATTTGATAGAGTGAAATGTAAAAATGTGATATGGTAGAGTTTAAGTGAACCAAAACCACCTTGAACATAGCTGTTACATTCAGTGAGACCTACTTATAAAACATAAACTACTTATAAAGCATTAGCATGATTTATAAAACTCAGTAAGGTTCAATCTCTCTCTAGCCAGATCTGTTGCTTAGTTCTTTACCCCTTGAATTCTAAAAGGTGAAATAAAATCTTGGCTTTTTAAAATCAGCTCAACTACACATCTTGATTTGCTGACATTATGCCAGAATTGAAGAGCAAAACATCAGCATTCCTTTCAGTAAAAAGAGACACCTTTGCCCAAAGCTTAGGAGGAGATTTGGCTTAGTCATTTGTACTAACAGGACTTTTCTCAGAGGAGTGGCAGGTATCTGATCTGTCATATAGCTGATTCATCACCCGCTAGGCATGGCAAAGATCCAGTGTCTGTTTTTAAAAAATAATCTACCCTTACCATCCCCACTCACCTTCCAAAAAAGAAAAAGTAGACTAGCAAGTATAAATATAAATTGTAAATTGAGCATAATCTACCTCCTGAACAATGTGAGTGATAAGGTGTATCAACCAAATTAAAGAATTCAGTATCTTCACTTCTCCAGTCTCATACTCTTTTTATAACTGTGTTATTTGGAAGAGCTTAACATCATGATCTTTAAGGCTGTTTAGTAGAAATTTAGTTTGGGTTTCTAATTTATACACAATGTTTGAAAAGGAGAGTCCTTCATCTCTCTTAAGAACTTTTTTTTACTATAAACAAAGGAATATTTGTTTCCAGTCTTAGAATATACTACTCTGTTTCTTTTCTGGATGGTACAGTTTACTAGATTACTGGTATTTTGAAACCATTTATCTAAAGATTATTCTACAGTCAGACTTCTTGCCTATTATGCAAATTGTCGAACAAGGTATTAAAAGAGAATTTATTGTGGTAAATAAAGTTGTAGTAGAAGGTAAAGAACTAGAAATCAGAAAACTTACTTTCAAATTTTGATTCAACCATTTGAGGCTTATAACTATGAGCAAGATTTTCACCTCTCTAAGCCTCTGTTTCCTAAAAATCAGAAAATAATATCTCATTGGATATTGGTCAAGGATCAGATAGGATCATAAAAAAGAGAAGTATTTGTTAACTATAAATTCTACATAAATTATGTGGTATTTTGAAGCTATGACATTCTGTATATTACTTGCCATTGTTAGTACATTGTTAACTAATACAAGATTAGATCACTTAGATTAAAAAGTATTGCTCTCAGCTCTTATTTATAAGTGATGTTGTATAACTTGAGAGTAAAGCTATAATCACTATTCACATGAAGCAATATAGAAATGGGTTATAAAATTTCCTTTGTTTTTTATGTTTTACAGCCTTTCTTTATTATTCCTAGAATAATTAGCCACACTTAAAAATTGTGTTTTCAATCTAATGTCATTTTGTTTTGTTTTGTTTTGTTTTTGTTTCATTTCTCTCTCCTTGGAAGATACTCTATCAAAGACCTTTTGAACCATGCCTTCTTCCAGGAGGAAACAGGGGTACGGGTAGAATTAGCAGAAGAAGATGATGGAGAAAAGATAGCCATTAAATTATGGCTACGTATTGAAGATATTAAGAAATTAAAGGGAAAATACAAAGACAATGAAGCTATTGAGTTTTCCTTTGACTTGGAAAGAGATGTGCCAGAAGATGTTGCTCAAGAAATGGTAAATTAACATGGATGGAACTAGAGGGCATTATGCTAAGCAAAATAAGTCATTCAGAGAAGACCAGATATCACAAAGATTTCACTCTTATGTAGAATTTAAGAAACAAAAGTGATGAACAAATGGGAAGGGAAGGAAAAATAAGATGGAAACGGGGAGAGAAACTGTAAGAGACTCTTAACTATAGAAAACAATCAGGCTTGCCTAAAATAGTTAATATGCAGAGATACTCATAGAATATCTCTTCTAGAATTTATGATAACTATTCAATAGAAGTTGCCTCTGAGAAGGGGTCAGGTATGAAGCATATTTATTGTAATTGTTAATTTTTTATACTTTGAGAGATTTGTATATATGTGTGTTTAACTTTCATGTATTGATCACAGTTGTTTTATCTGGTTAAGTTGTTGCTTAGGGAAAAGAAGTAAAAACAACCTGGGTTAATATTAATAGTTACATATGAGCAAGATAGAGTGACTAGAATAAAAGGAGCCTTATTGGCTTTATTTATTGTTTATTATTTTAAGAAGTGAGAGTATAACTACTTGAGTTTCTACAGAAATAATGATACCCACTCTCTGAGTATCTACAAAAATGAATGAGAAATGCATAATGCAGATAAGTAATTTCACAATTTTGGTTAAGACCAGTTGTTGTGGAGGTCTTTCTCTTCTCCCTTACTCCTACTTCTTTCCCCAGAAGTGCCTTTTTTGTTTTATATTTAATTTGTTTTCTTTTGATATCATACTGCTTCCTAATGCACTCTTTTATCCTGTAGGTAGAGTCTGGGTATGTCTGTGAAGGTGATCACAAGACCATGGCAAAAGCCATCAAAGATAGAGTGTCATTAATTAAGAGAAAACGAGAACAGCGGCAGTTGGTGCGGGAGGAGCAAGAGAAAAGAAAGCAGGAAGAGAACAGTCTCAAACAGCAGGTAGAACAACAATCAAGTACTTCCCAGCCAGGAGTCAAGCAGATCCCGTCTGCCAGCACTGGCATGCCTCCTGCTTCCACCACTTCAGCTTCAGTTTCTACACAAGTAGAACCTGAAGAACCTGAGGCAGATCAGCATCAACAACTACAGTACCAACAAACTAGTATATCTGTGTTATGTAAGTATTTTGAGAAGTGCACACAAGTATACTCAGGATACTCCTAATTGACTTTTCATCTTGTTCGTTTTGCACTAGGCTCTTGGTTTGAATCATGAATCCACCGTATAAAAAGAAATTTGAAATGATCACTGTCTACTTTTTGTTTCTATTCTAATATCCATCACTAATAGACTAGAAGGATAGGACAGTAAGGAAATATGGTTAGGATATAAAATAATTTTACAGGTTCCAACATCTTGGAAGTTCCAATTTGCAGATGTTTACTTTTCACAATTCCTTAAAATAAAATGTAATTCTGAAACTAGTATTACAGTGTACGTTAACTAACTGGGATTTAAATACAGAATGTTTTTAAAAACTTACAATCTTGGGCGCCTGGGTGGCTCAGTGGGTTAAGCCGCTGCCTTCGGCTCAGGTCATGATCTCGGGGTCCTGGGATCGAGTCCCGCATCGGGCTCTCTGCTCAGCAGGGAGCCTGCTTCTCTCTCTCTCTCTCTCTGCCTGCCTCTCCATCTACTTGTGATTTCTCTCTGTCAAATAAATAAATAAAATCTTTAAAAAAATAAAAATTAAAAAAAAAATAAAAACGTACAATCTACAAAAATAAAATGAAATGTAACTAATAATGAAAAATGAAAAAGTTTATCCTAGCTATTTGTGATTGAACCCATTAGTCTGGTTCAGCTTTTCTTCGCAATGCTGAATGATGTATAAACTAGAAACTGACAAGGTGGTTAGTTTTCTATTGAACTGCCTGCTTAATACAAAGAACACACTGGTCTCCAAAGTTAAGACTTGTGGCTTACAGCATTCCATTTTATTTCCCTCATTCTTCAGGTAATAAGTTTCTGTAATAGCCATGACGTTTTTTGTTTCCTTTTTTAAAGACATTAAACCTTTTTTTCCATATGGACCCTTCATGTTTTTAAACATAGAAATCGACTTAGTTAAAAACTAGTATTCATCTTTTATTTAGATTAGTTCTTTGCAAAGAAAAAACTAACCCTAAAGTCTTGGGTTTGTAATGGGAAAATATAAATCTCCATTTTGTGATTTGTCTTTCTGTTTTTTGACAATGTATTTCTCCTTTAGCTGACGGGACGGTTGACAGTGGTCAAGGATCTTCTGTCTTCACAGAATCTCGAGTGAGCAGTCAACAGACAGTTTCATATGGGTCCCAGCATGAACAGGCACATTCTACTGGCACACTCCCAGGGCATACAGCTTCTGTTGTCCAAGCACAATCTCAGCCCCATGGGGTCTATCCACCCTCAAGTATGGTAAGTAACTGCATAAAAGAGTGTAAGCCTATAATCAGAGCCAGTAGATAATGTGTTAAATTCACATTCTTCCTACTATCCCAAGTAATAGCAGGAATCTGAAGTAGAAAGTATAAATGGTATATTTCTGAAGGAAATAAGTTTATTATAGAGTACAGTTAGAATAGTTCTGGCAGGCTAAGACATAAACATTACTGTGTGAGAATTAGCTGAAATTCATATGTGAAGAAAGTATGTATAAGATTTAGAGTAATCTGCATTTGGTTAAAGATAATGCTCTCTTTAGCACTTTAGAGTTGAAACTGTTCAAAGCAGCATAAGTTGGACATACAGATGATTTGGGGATGGGCACAAGAAGATTTTTCAAAAGGTTACTTACTAAAAGAATTACTGAGCATTTTTTGTAAGATTTCTTAATGTATAAAACACAGGTAAGACATTCAAACCATTATAGAATGCTGCATGTGAGTAAAGTGAAGAAATCCTTTATTTGTATGACCATTTAATTTAGCGCTTGTGTTTAGTTAACCATCAGTTGCTATGCGTGTTCCTGCCTTAAAGTCTGTGTCGGACACAAATTTCTTCCCCAGTATACGTTCATTTGCTTTTTCTCTTTAGTTGGTGTTGTTTTATTACAGATTTATTTTCAGAATCAATTTATGGAGATTATTTCTTGAAATATTGTATGCATTTATATATATATATTAACCCCCCCCCACACACACACACACACAGACCCATGTTTTACATTAGTAACTTTTGCTTTTCATACAGAAAATGTTAAAATAAATCAGGTAATACCCCATTTCTTTTGTTGACACTCCATGAAGTCTTCAGAGGTAAATAAAGTACATCATCTGCCTCATGAAAGAATTGGAGAATAACTGGTATAGCACTTATTTAGTGAGATCTTTAGGCAGATAGATTTTTTTTCTCTTTCTCAAAAAGCTTTTAAATCTGAATGTATGGAATTTCTGCTCTGCAATAAATGAAAATCTTTCTCTCTTAAGAAAATAAAATTTCTGCTTGCTCTGTTCGTTTATCCTACAGCTTGAAATAAAAGATGTTTGTTTGTTTCAGAGTCCATTCATCAGTCCTGCATTGTCTAGGTCTCAAAATGAATGGCCACAGTAACACAGACTATTAATACTGTTTTAACAGTCTACTTTTCTGACCTTTAAAATAATTAGGTAGGGTAGAAGAACTTACAAAGACTATATAGATGAATTTCTTTGTCCTAACGCATAATTTGTCAGCATTTCATGTCCATTTCTTCTATTATTCTAATTTATTTTCTTTGGATCATAATAACTAGATTTTTTAAAAACTATTTTTAATCTCTTGGCTTCCCTTATCACATGGTAATGAACATTAGGCATTTCAGCTTGAGAAAAGGGAATAGAATGATCATTTATGAAGATTTTAAATATTTGAGCCACAAACATAGCTGTATTTATTGATGCTCTAAAAGACTGTTAATGACAGCCTTGCCTTTTATTGACAGTATTATGTGGAGGTAGCCTATGAAGAGTTATCAAACATTGAGAATTTTTTTAATCTTATGATTCCTTATGATTTCTTATTCCAGAAAGAATTTATTGTGGCTTACAATAATATATCAATGTGGAATTTAAAAAAAAAATTAGAGTAAAAAAGAAACAAGTGTGGAGAAAAACAGAACCAGGAATGAACTAAGTTATGATAAGTATAATGATACTTTCATACTTCCTACTGGTAGATCACAATTTTGGCTCAGTGGATTCTATGCAGCCGATTTTGGAAAAGAAAATATGATTAGTGACACAGCTCACAGTACCTAAAAGAAAGTGGCGAGTTTGCTCAGGACAAGCTTAACAATATTAGGTGTACTGCTTTGTAGCTATATTAAAATTTTATGTTATAAAAATTTTATGTTAAGGCACCTCAGACTTTGTAAACTTAATTTGAATTTCTGATATGCCAGAAAATTGTTCAATTTATTCTTTAGAGATTCAAATATAAGATGCTTTTCCATTGACTACTTTAGTAAAACTACACAATGTGTCTGTATCTATTGTGAATTACTTCTAGAAAGCTAATGCTTTTCCTACCAGAAAATGACTTTCTACCCTTTACAGATAAAGATAGGAAGTGGAATAAATAAAATACTGAGCCAGCAACTTTTCTTAGGCTGATGCTTTCTAAAATAGAAATGGAAAAACCTTTTCTGAGGTTTCCAGAGTTCCTACAAAGTAGTCCAGTCTTAAAATCTTCTACACCTTATAATGTGCATTAAACTAACATTTCGCTCTTGTTTAATTTTAATAAGTTTGCAGAAAACTGCAATCCAGTATTCATTGTTTTCCCTGTTATACTACCTTAGTCGGCCATTCTTATTCATACATTCATAATAATTGATGTTATTTCAGAATATTTAGGAAGAGAATTGATCATTATCATGGTTGTTGATAACCTGTATCTGACCAACAGTATAGAGAGAATAGTTGTGATCTGCCAGTTGTGCTTTGTGGAATTATACCTCTCCTCAAAAAACTTGGATTTGTGGGATTAAGGGAGGTTGGAACACTTCTTTATGTCAGCTATGCCCTATTTTCATTGTACATTTGGTTATTTTGTTTTCAAAGTACTGTGTTTTTCATGTGTGTGTTTGTTTTCTGTTTAGCCTCGTCGTGGCCGTAGCATGTCGGTTTGTGTTCCCCATCTTTCTGCTGTTCCCTCTCTGTCCCGCATCTCTCCCAGTGCTCCTTCCACCCCACCACCAGTGCTGTCTGCACCTCTTTCTCCTTCCCTCCTTCGGATTGCCCCTGAGGAAACTTTTGCCGAAAAGCTTTCTAAAGCATTGGAGAGTGTCCTGCCTATGCACTCTGCCTCTCAGCGCAAGCACCGACGCTCCAGCCTGCCTTCCCTCTTTGTCAGTACTGTATGTAATCATAAACTTCCTGACAAATGAAAATTTATTGCCAATGAATACATCCAGGCATCAAGAATTGTAATAAAAATTAAATAAATAAAAGGACTACACTTAGTAATATATTATGCTTTCAGAATAACTGTTCTTCCCATAGGAAACTTTTTTGTTACAAGGCTTTAAGGGGGTCAGTGGGGAAGCAAGGAGGTAATGAGAGAGAATGCGAATAATGCCCTGGGCACATAGGAATATGTACACAATAAAATTTGGTTTTTATTATATTCTCCAACTGACTTGTACAAATCTTTGCATTTTCATACATTAGTAAAGAGTACATATTACTTCATTGGCTTAATCAAAAGCAAATTTTCTCTTTATCAGAAATAACCCAAATACATTTTCTCTTCGCTTTAGTCTAAAGAGACATTAATGAAGCTGTATGAGTCCCTTTTTTCCCCATAGTGAAGAGTAATTAAAGAGTGAAAGTTGGTTTTTAATTTGTTAGCTGTTTAAAATGGTGTGTTGGCAAACTAAAAGGCCACATGTTCCCTTGTGGAAATTTTTTTCTTAAAGAAGGTGGGATCTTGACCGTAATGAGTATATTAGATATACATGTAGTACATAAGATTTTCTTTGGCCCCATTTATATCTGTAAAAGATCCGTCTTTTAAAGTTTTGTTAAACACTGTGGGACCTTGCTGCTGCTTTTTCAGATAGAGAATATAGTTAATTTTTTGATTAATTATATTCAATACCAGAATCTTCAGATTTTTACTCAGGAGAATGATTAACTATATAATATTTTATGACTTCGGGACTCTCCTTGAATAAAGAGGAAAATATAACATTCTGGCTTAAAATAGAGGCCCTCTTTTAGCTGTTGTGAAGAAGTAACAGTTAAGCTATTTTACTAATTTGATAGGGACCATTCCTATAAAAGAATGAAACCAATCTACTCTTTTTAAAAAGAATCCATGAAAGTACACTGTTTGCATTTGGCAAGGTAGGATTTTGAATTTAGATTCTTATGTGTAGAACTGCCTCTGTATATAAAAAGTGCTGTTAAGTCCATGTTATTTATATTATCCTTTTCACTTGATTTGAACACCAAATTACGCAACCCTTAACTAGGATCAGAAAAGTGGACATGCAGTGATTTGGCATCTGTAACATTTTTCATGTAGTGAAATTAACTGCATCTAGTCTGGGATAGATGTGAAAAGTACTTTACTGTCAGTAGTCAGTAGTGTGTTTTTTGCTGTCCACCAGAAATACCTCTTTTGATTTCTAGTTAGAAGGCATATGATTAATTGATAAGAAAATGACACTGGAGCCTGTAACACAGCACTGGATAATAAGAACACAGAGTATAGGAAAACTTTGTATTGCAGCTTAAATTTAAGTATCTTACCTTTTTAAAAACCTGGGCTTATATTGTCTTACTGTCTTCCCTTAACTCTTACTATTTGAACTCTTTTTCCATTGATGTAATTTACATTATGTGTTAAGAGTAAGAATACTTATTGGTGGTAAAAACAATAAACACTTAGAAAGTTCTTCCATTTCCCCTGAGAGAGGATGTTGTGGAAAAGCAGCTCCTATCTGATGCCAAGAGTCCCACAGAATAACTTTATTGACCCTGGATGTATTTAATGGATTTTTACTATGCACATAATTTCCAAAAGCATTGTTATTTATTAATTATAAATTTGGTGTAACCATTTCATAGGGTTACACAGAGCTACCCAGTTTTGCATGTCTACTGTAATTTCACATATGAATGTATGAATTACTTGTCTTATTCATGTTGATACAGCCTCAGTCCATGGCGCATCCGTGTGGGGGGACCCCAACATACCCAGAATCACAGATATTTTTCCCAACTATTCATGAACGTCCAGTTTCTTTTTCACCACCTCCCACCTGTCCACCGAAGGTGGCCATTGCCCAGCGGCGTAAGAGCACCTCCTTCTTGGAAGCCCAAACTCGCCACTTCCAACCCCTGCTGAGGACTGTTGGCCAAAATCTTCTTCCACCTGGTGGCAGCCCAACTAACTGGACACCAGAGGCTGTAGTTATGTTGGGCACTACAGCCAGTAGAGTAACTGGAGAGCCATGTGAGATACAGGTCCATCCTATGTTTGAATCAACTCAAGTTCACGGTGATTATAGACCTGGACTAGTACTTCCAGAAGAAGCTCACTATTATATTCCTCAGGAAGCGGTATATCTAGCTTACCAGGCCCAGGTGACAGAACAGTATGAGGGTATTCCATACAACTCACCAGTACTGTCAAGTCCTATGAAACAGATACCTGAACAGAAGCCAGTACAAGGGGGCCCTACCTCAAGTTCTGTCTTTGAATTTCCATCTGGACAGGCTTTCCTGGTAGGACACCTTCAGAATTTAAGATTAGATTCTGGATTGAGTCCAGGATCTCCCCTCTCTAGTATTTCTGCACCTATCAGTACAGATGCTACACGTTTGAAATTTCACCCTGTCTTTGTTCCTCATTCTGCACCCGCTGTATTAACTCATAACAATGAGAGCAGAAGCAATTGTGTATTTGAGTTTCATGTTCATACTCCAAGCTCCTCTTCAGGAGAAGGAGGAGGAGTTTTACCTCAGCGTGCTTACCGAACTCGACAGGTTGCAGTGGACTTGAATCAGGAAGAACCACCTCCTCAATCAGTTGGATTACATGGTCGCCTACAGCCCGTGACTGAAGAACAGCGTAATTACCATGCCCCAGAATTGACCGTTTCTGTGGTAGAGCCTATGGGACAGAACTGGCCAATAGGAAGCCCAGAATATTCCAGTGATTCCTCACAAATTACTTCTTCAGACCCCAGTGATTTTCAGTCACCTCCCCCTACAGGGGGAGCAGCTGCACCTTTTGGCTCTGACGTCTCGTTACCCTTTATCCGTCTGCCTCAGACAGTGTTCCAAGAATCCCCACTTTTCTTCTGTTTCCCCCAAGGAACCACATCTCAGCAGGTTTTATCTGCCTCATTTTCTTCAGGAGGATCTGCACTCCATCCACAGGTTATAGGAAAACTTCCACAATTCTTTTAAACTACCCTACTATGCATCATTACATTTAAGTTTTCTGTCTGTCCTTTCCATTTATAAGGATTATTTTTAATTTTATTAGTAGAGTTTCTCCTTTTGGGGGGTTTATAAACTACTTGTATATAAGAACAAACTATAATATGCGCAAACCCTTGAGAAAGAGAACACAAAAAGTAGAATTTTAGTCACTTATTAAAATCTATTTGTACATAGAATAATTTCAACTTGTAGTGAAAATGTAAATGGCTGTAACTCAGTATTGATTATTTATAAATGGTAATGTGAAGTATTTTTTTTCTCCCTGGAGACAAACATGACTGGTTTTTGTTTTTGTTTTTGTTTTTTTTTTAAGAAAAGATAACCTTGTTTTCTGTAAAACCAAAAAAAAAAATGGAAAATAGGGAAATTTAGAGTATTAAGAATAGACAAAATTTTCATTAGTGTGGAATAGACAAAATTTTCACTAGTTAAAAAACAGAAAGGAAACATCTTAAGAATTTAGGAACAAGTGAAAATGCCTTTTAAAATGGCATCATTTGAACAAGTCACTGTAAATTACATGTCCAAATAAAATGTTAATCCATAAAATTGACTAATTCTAATTTTTAGTAGCAAAGTTACAATCTAATGTGGGGTTTTGTTTTTACAAATTTCTCATATATGTTGCAAGCTAAGAAACAGGTATCTCAGGCCTTGATTCTTTCCTCAACAAGTTAATTTGTTATTTATATATATGGGCATATGTACTCTGCTGCACATAAAGACAAAGTAATGGACGTAATAGAATTCAACAAGTGGAATCAGTATTAACTATTTTCATATATTCCATATATTTTATCAAATGTATAAGTCTTATAAAATCTAGTGGACTTCCAATTATATATTCAAGGCATCATTTGGATCTTCTAGATTTTCCACTCTTAACAAAATATTGTATGTTCTTGATACTTTATTCCTGTGTTCTTCCCTCATAAGAGGCATAAACAGCCCCAAAAGTGTACATAAAGTATCAGTTATTTAGAATAGTTCTAAGAAGCCAAGATCCAGAAACTTGAAAATTATGCTGCACGGGCATGCAGTATACTCACATTAGTGCATCAGTTGTTAGCCTGTACTGTAAATCCTAATGCACTGCCAGCCATTCGTCTTTAAACATTCCAAAGCAAAATATCAGGTGGTTAATTTCCAAACCTACTGCAGGAAGAAGGCGTACTTAGTGGTTAAGATGCAGTAGAATGTCAGATCCAAGTAAACTTAAAGAGAAATCCCTCCAAACTGAAATTGAATGCCAAAGGTGGGCCTTTTCATTTCCTTAACTTACTTTATAAAATCCTGTGAATACAGGATTTCTCACCTCATTTAACTTGACTTAGACGCCTTCTAGATCAGGGTTTCTCAGATTCATCACTACTAATGTTTTAGGTTGGATAATTCTTTGTTGTGGGTTGTTCTGTGCATTGTAGGTTATTTAGCAGCATCCTTGGCTTCTAATCCTTAGATGCCTGTAGCAGTCACCTCCCTCAGTTGTGACAACCAAATGATCCCTGGGAGGCCAAAATCACTTGTAGTTTTGACAGCCGTTACTCTAGGTTAGTGATGATAACAGGTTTTTTACATTTTTGGTAGAAGTCACCTCAGCACTACAAGAAGTAGCAAAAGGAACCAAATTAGCACTATCAAATCCCCTTTTGTCTTTGATTGTTCAGATATGGAATTTTTTCACATCGGTAGTCATACTACTATTTTCCTGATTATTATATTTCAGTAAGAATTTTATTATGAATTTTAGTATTTTGTCATGTAAAATTATAGCCGGAGCACAACAGTAGTAGGTTAGGTTTTAACCATCAGTGGTTTTTGTGTGGGATCAGAATATGATCTGTGATACAATCCTTCCCTAACCTTTCTCATAAAAGATGCCCCAGCAGCCTCTCCCATACTAATGATTGATTAGCTTAATCAAGCTGCTGTTTTATTTTGCTCAAGCAAACTCTCAGGAGTTTATATATTTATTGCAAAAGCCTGACCTCTCTATATACTTAATTAGGGCTTCGCTAATTTGTTGTATTCACTTTTTCCTTCAGGCACAGGGGCAAAGCCAGGGTCAACCATCCTCAAGTAGCTTAACAGGCGTTCCATCTTCCCTACCCATACAACATTCTCAGCAGGTAAGAACAACTCATTGCTACATTTTATGGATTATCTGTAACCAAAACACTGCTTAATATCTTTTCATGAATTACATTCCTGATGTAAATAAAGGCTTGCTATGTTTTTGAAAGAAAAATCAAGAGATACAACATTTCTTGTGTTCAGTAACATTTTAGAAAATCTAAAAGACATTAAGTCTTTTTAAACTATCTGCTGAGTTAGACACAGCATTGAAATTCAAAAGAATCATTGTTAACTGATACATTATTCATCTGCCTTGTGAAATAGATGATTCTAAACAATTTAACAATCCAGAGAATATCAATTTTGTTTTTATATTTGTGACTTATCCTTTTATGAGCATTTTGCCATTTCATAGTATTTGACTCTAATAATGCTAAACTCCTATTTAATTATTTCTAATTTGTGAGATGGGGTATCAGATTTTAAGCAAAGAGAAACTGAACAGCTATTTTAGGAGCTTCTTAAACATTTTTTGAACTTTTAATTTGGGGAATAGAATTCCCCAGTGTTCAAGGAGCTCAAAAAATTAGTACTGTGCTGATGTATTGAACAGCAAAACTACTATTTCTAAAATTAAACATCTGTAGTTCATTATTGATATTAGTTAATGGTAATTATCTGCATGGGAATAATGCTTTTTTTGGCACTATTGACTATTTATTAACTGTTAGCCACTACATGTATCATAAAAACCTCCTAATGGACTATTTCCTTGATAGTTTCCTACGAAGTGTTTTTTCCAACCGCCAAATCATAAATTGGTTTCTCTTTCTATTAATTTGTTAAACAGAGCTTTTCCTATTACAAAATAGTCCTCTCCTAGTCCAGCATGTGATCATACAATCATTTGATACTAGTTTAAGATTAAATGTTCCTTGTACAAGATTAGTTTAGTTGGGGCACCAGGGTGACTCGGTTGAACATCTGCCTTCGGCTCAGGTCAAGATCTTAGAGTCCTGGGATCAAGCCCCACATCAGGCTCCCTGCTCAGTGGAAAACCTGCTTTATCCTCCGCCTGCTGCTCCCCCTCCTTGTGCATTCTGTCTCATTCTCTCTCTATCACAAATAAATGAAATCTTTAAAAAAAAAAGATTAGTTTGCTTATATGTACATTTATTTGGTGACCAACAGCCCTGTCATAGAATTTGCTTTGTCTTGCTCTTGCTCGTTCAGGCAAGTAGCCGAATCTGTATGTAATTAAATTTAAGTAGTCATATTTTTCCCAACTGCAACAAATTGTGGGGTTTTTTGGAAAGATTTTAATTATTTATTTGAGAGAGAGCATGAGAGGAGAGAAGGTCAGAGGGAGAAGCGGACTTCCCATGGAGCTGGAGCCTGATGTGGGACTCGATCCTGGGACTCCGGGATCATGACCTGAGCCGAAGGCAGTTGCTTAACCAACTGAGCCACCCAGGCGCCCAACAGATTGTATTTTAATTGTATTAGTAATCCCTAATAAGAATACAACCAAAGGGGCCTTTGGGTGGCTCAGTCAGTTAAGTGTCTAACTCTTTTCACAGCTTAGGTCTTGATCTCAGGGTCATGAGTTCAAGCTCTGCATTGAACCCCATGGTAGACATCAAGCCAACCTGAAAAAAAAGAATTTACAAATTAAAAGTTACATAAAGGTGTTTGAGGATAGAAACACTATCATGGATACCACTGTCCTTGTTTGTTTATCTGTGGACACACCCAACATTAGAAAGCTGAGCAAATTTAAGTGTGTACTCTGTTTTTTCCTTTTCCAAAGGAAAAGATTAAATTTCCTTTTCCTTATATATTTTATATGTGGGCATGTATGTGTATACTTATTAACAAATGAAGATATTAGTTGACTGGTAAGAAAAATATGTGGGGGTAAAGGTGGGTAGTGTGGCAGTAAAGGAGGGCAATTCCATAGATAACAGGTTAAAAGAATTAGTTGACTCTTCTGGGGGAAAAAATGTAACTAAATAGGGCTGTTGCTGTAATACAAAATTTATATGTCAGTGATGCTTTTTTAAGGTAGCTTTATTTTATGAATTATTTTAAATATAGGATGGTATTTAAGTTGAGTAGAATCATAAAACTGAGCCCTCAATTTACACAAGTGTATGCAGTCTAGAATACTTGAGTTTTTCAAGATTACATAGCCAGTAAGTGGATAGAACTAAAAACTACAAGTCAGAATTCAGTATTTCTAAAATAGTAAGAGTTTTTTCTGTATTAAAGTTCTACAGGGACTTTTGATTCTGCAGAGGTGCTTAAGAAGCTACTGGGGTTTCCTGTGTTTTTTTTCCTAAAGGTTGTAAGCCCTTTGTACTATATGGGTGGAGTTGTTTTGGTTTTTTTGTTTTGTTTTGTTTTAAGATTAATTTATTTATTTATTAAAGAGTGAGCATAAGCAGGCAGAGGGGCAGGCAGAGGGAAAGGGAGAAGCAGACTCCCCACTGAGCAGAAAGCCCAACTTGGAGCTTTGTTCTAGGACCCTGGGATTATGACCTGAGCTGAAGGTAGACGCTTAACCAGCTGGGCCACCCAGGTGCCCCAAGTGGAATTTATTTTTAGAGATGAGTTTCACTTTACCGACTATCAGTTTCCAGCCCCATCTTACAAAACCATATCTCTAGTTTTATTAGAGTGAGGAAAGAAATGTACTTAGCTAAAATTTACTTTCTTTCATGGGTTTCTGGAATGTAAACAATAAGGGATTGCTGTTTTGTTTTGTTTTGTTTTGTTTTGTTTAAGATTTTATTTATTTATTTGAGACAGAATGAGTGAGCATGAGAGGGGGAAGGTCAGAGGGAGAAGCACACCGCCTGCTCTGCAGAGAGCCTGATAGACTCGATCCAGAGACTCCAGGATCATGACCTGAGCCTGAGAGCTGTCGCTCAATCAACTGAGCCACCCAGGGGATTGCTTTTCTCATGTTTTTAGCAAGAGTCCTTTCTAGTGCTATGCTGTATATTAATGAGGTACCAAAAAGTAACTTCCTCCTACTAGAACACTTAGTATTTCTTTGCTATACGCCATACAGGCTATAACCCAGCTTGCTTAATAATTTCTTCCAAAGAACCATGTAGAGTCTTCATGTATTTAACTTTCTGTTCAACTAATGCTCATGAACATTTTTTTTTTCATCAAATACCCTTCCTTGTCCAACATACACGGTATAGTCCTTCCTTATAGGCTATTTGAACTGGTTTCATGGGACAGGTTAAAAAACATGATTCTGAATTGCTGTGTGCAACAGTACCTGTTTGGCTGAAGTGCTGAATATTAGCCAGTGGGATTGTGCACAAAAGACCACTATATTCTCCTGGCCTACTCAGAGGTGCCACTTCTCCCTAAAGGCTCTAAAGTAAAATTGGCAAACGTGCCTCTCACTCTTATTTAAGCACAGAGTGATGGTATATGTCTATAAAACTGTTCTTTCTTGACAGTTTACACACACATACACACATACACATACACACACACCACTAACTATATAAATTATTTCCTAATTGAGTTCATGCTCCCAAAGGCCATGTGCTAGATAGGCACTGAGGGTCTATCAAGATGGACTGATAAGATGTGACTACTTTCAAAGGAGCCTAAATAATCTAGTAAACATATCTGCCAACTCCTACAAAACAAATAAGCGTAGTAGATAAGATTATATTCAATGTGCAAAGCACTTTGCCTGTATTTGTATTTAATTTTTGTATGAACCCTATAAGTATACTGTTATTATTTTCAGCCTTCAGATGGGAAGGCTGAGATAAGATCTGGAAAAGATAAATAATTTATCCAAGCTTAAACAACTTATAAGAGGTGGAAACAGAATTTAAATCCAAGTTGCCTAACTGCACAACCCACCAGTTAACTACTTCCCAGTTATGCCATTAAACTAGAGAAATTACATCACTTTCAAGCAGGGAGAGGGGGTTAAGGAAGACTTTATGAAAGAGATAGCATTTAAACTGGACTCTGATTATAAGTTATACTCAGATGCTAAGACTAAACAATATTCTAGACCAAAGGGAAGGAGGGGGTAAAAAGCACAAAGTAAACAGAAACAGATGTTTTAGTTCAGTTTAGCTAGAATGTGAATGTGTATATTGGTTCTGCATTAATAGCGGGGAGAGGTAATCATATGCCTGTGTATAAGGTGGGAAGTTTTTCCTCAAATTTCCCTCTTTCCCTTAATAAAGAAGGGAGTCAACATATATTTGAACCTTTATCGTACTTCCATATTACAGGCTTTATTTTGAACAATAACCAAAAAAATGTTAATGGAATAAAATAAAATGTGAAAACGCATGTGCCTGTAAGGACCTTAAAATAGTGTATATATAGTTGGAAATGTTTATAGACAGTATCTGACAGAATTGGTTTTAAACTAAAAGCCAAGGGCCACCTGGGTGGTTCAATCATTAAGCGTCTGCTTTTGGCTCAGGTCATTATCACAGGGTCCCGGGATCAAGCCCTGCATCGGGCTCCCTGATTGGCAGTGAGTCTGCCACTCGCTCTCCCTCTGCCTGCCACTCCCCTTACTTGTGCTCTCTCTCTCTCTGTCTCCATCTCGGTCAAGTAAATAAATAAAATCTTCTTTAAAAAAAAAAAAAAAAAAAAGATACTGGTTGTAGCATTATTTTAAGTGCCCCCCCAAAAAAACTACCAAAATGTTCATTATTAGGATATTGATGCCATTGATAAATTAAATGAAAATAGCACATTAGAGAACAGTATTTATAGAATGGGCATGCTTTTGTTTCAAAAAACAAATATGTCATTGTGTGTAAATGACCACTTATAGGGTGTGTGAGTGGCTTAGTAGGTTAAGCATCTCACCAGCTCTGGTCATGATCCCAGGGTCCTTGCTCAGTGGGGAGCCTGCTTCTACCTCTCCCTCTGCCTGCTACTCCCCCTGCTTGTGTGCATACACTCTCCTTCTCTGTCAAATAAAATAAAAGCTTTTTTAAAGAAATGACCACTTATATACAGAAAAAAAATTCATAAAGGAGATAACCAAGCCATTAATAGTGGTTGCCTCTGAGATATGGGGCCCAGGGTATTTCTTTCTTTTTTTTTTTTTTAAGATTTTATTTATTTATTTGACAGAGATTACAAGTAGGCAGAGAGAGAGGAGGAAGCAGGCTCCCTGCTGAGCAGAGAGCCCGATGCAGGGGTTGATCCCAGGACCCTGGGATCATGACCTGAGCCAAAGGCGGAGGCTTTAACCCACTGAGCCACCCAGGTGCTCCGTTAACAATAATTTTAAATTACTTACAAGTATTAGAGAGTCTTGAAAGTCAGCTATGAAGTTCAGATTTTTGCTGGGCTCGAGAGAGCCATTAATTTATTACAAAATTTACAATTACGTGCCATGTGTTAAGTGTATTATACCAGAATGTCTAGCGCATGTTTGATTCCTAAATGTCACTTACTCCCTTTTCCCTACGTTGAATCAAGTGATCATGTCCTTTTTAAAGAAAGAAATACCTTCTTGGCAGTAAAACGAACAGTCTCTCAGGTGTTACAGCTAGTAAATGGTAAAGCTAAAATTCCACATTCAATGCTTTTCTCAATATTTTGTGGCTGTAATCAGAACCGTTCTTCAAATTAGTTACACAGTTGATAAAATACAGTAAGAGAAAGATTAAAATAGGAGATTGGATTTGTTTGATATAGGATCAAATTGTAAGAGGTGATACCAGGAAAGAGGGTAAAAAAATGGGGAGCAGTGGTTGGAGGAGAGAGGATCTATTTGGATATGTTATCTAAAGATCTTTGTGAATGACTTACTATTGGAGTAAGAGGGATGATAGGTGAAGAACCAGTGGTGACTCTGATTTTGAAACATTGGTTAATTGCTCTTGGTTGTACCATCACAATGAAAGAATAGCAGAGGAAAAAGAGAAATATAAAAGGGAATTGTTGAATTTGGATTTATGCATGTCTTTATTACTAATATTGTCATTTACACATGCAGAAGACCTTAGGCAAACATATTTCCTTAGAGCCAGGCTGTTAATGAGTTGAAATAAAACTGAATAATTCTATTTTATTTTCAGCAGCAGGGAGTACAACAGACAGCACCTCCTCAACAGACAGTGCAGTATTCACTTTCACAGACATCAGCCTCCAGTGAGGCCACTACTGCGCAACCAGTCAGTCAGTCTCAAGCTCCACAGGTCTTGCCCCAAGTATCAGCTGGAAAACAGGTAAACTCTCAATTCCTAAATAGACACTAAAAAAGAATCTCCATATAACTTTCTCATGGATAGGTTTCCATCTTCTCTAATGGTGAAATACTGACGCTGGTTATTTTTACCACAGAAATAAATTGACAGTTGTTCCTTTTGTGCACATGTATTGGTTACTGTAAATAGGTACATACTGACAGCATTCACAATCCAAAAATGTTTAACTTTTAGGTTTGTTAATCTAAAGCCCATTTGACAGGTATTTGAATCGTGGTGGGTTAAATAACTGCTTTGGTAGCTGAACCTGGACATTTTGTAGAATTGTGTCAACTATACCTAATATTCTAGGTTTACAGCTATGCTGTATTTTTCATGTACATTTATGCATTGTTTCCTCCATTGCCTACTGACCGTAAGTTATAAAAAACCCTTTTATGGAATTGTGTTTAAGTCATCTTTCTAATCACTTTGGAGGGTATATTTTACTGAATGACCTTTTTTTAACTTTAACACTGGGGCTTGTCCTTGTATTTTGGCACAGTGTATTGTTTCTGTCGTATTTCAGACAGATAACTGAAATTATGAAACGCACCATTATTTTATGTAACCAAGTACTGACACACCATTAATTACAAACTGTGTCTCAGTCTCACAAATGTTAAAATGATCAGATGGTAGAAAGGGATGATTGCATCCTAGAATCAGTGAAATATGGTACTTACCTACCTACTTTCTTAGGCCAATATTAGACTTTAGAATTGTAGAAGCAACATGAATTGGAATCTACTTCCAGGGAGAAGGAATTCATTTTAATTCCAGTAACTACTATAGTAGCAGTCATACATTTAGTGACAACAAACATGACAAAGGATTAGAGTATGTGAAATACATCTAAATAAAACTGTAAAAAAACAGAAAAGGCTTTGCCTATGGAAGTGTCCTCTTTTTATTGTTAAATGATGAAGCATGAACACAGTTTGCTACAAAAGAAGATCTGAAACAGCCAGTCTGTCAGCCTCTTTGTCTCCTATTATCCTTTCCCTATTCTTGTGTTTCACATTAACTTACACTAATGTATGCAGGGGTTTGGGGGTTTTTTCCTTCTTTTTGGCTAATTCATAAATCTTGCTTTAGGCAGCCTTGCTTTTTTTTTTTTTTTTTTTTTTTTTTTTTTTTTTTAAAGTCTGTCTGTTTTGTTTTTCTTTACCTTCCCAGCTTCCAGTTTCCCAGCCAGTACCAACTATCCAAGGCGAACCTCAGATCCCAGTTGCGACACAACCCTCAGTTGTTCCAGTCCACTCTGGTGCTCATTTCCTCCCTTTGGGACAGCCACTCTCTACTTCCTTACTCCCTCAGTATCCCGTCTCTCAAATTCCCATATCAGCTCCTCTTGTGTCTGCGGCTCAGACAGGTTTCTCATCCCTTCCCGTTACAATGGCAGCTGGCGTTAATCAGCCTCTGCTCACCTTGGCTTCATCTGCTACAGCAGCCGGGATCCCAGGGGGACCAACTGTGGTTCCTAGTCAGCTTCCAACCCTTCTGCAGCCTGTGACTCAGCTGCCAAGTCAGGTTCACCCACAACTTCTGCAACCAGCAGTTCAGTCCATGGGAATACCAGCTAACCTTGGACAAGCTGCTGAGGTTCCACTTCCCTCTGGAGATGTTCTGTACCAGGTATTGTGTTGGCTAGCCAAAAGGAGGGCACCAGAGGGTTTGGTTCTACTAGTAAACCATCAAGGACTTGAAAACCTAATAGCTGAATATCAGAATAACTAGCAATAACAAAGTGTAGCTGATCTCAACCAGAGAAGCTAATATAGTAAAATTCAGAGAAAAGATAGGATAATGAGATCTGATAATTCATTTCCATTTTTCTCAAGACACTTCTTAGGAGAAAGATGGTTCTGTTCTATTTGATGTAAGCTGACTGAATGCTAGATATCAGGTGACTCCTTTTTTTTTTTTAATAGGCTAGAGTAGCCAACATGGTTGGTACCAATAAAAATCTTCAGATTGTCCTGTCATGATATGACTAGAATGATTGATACCTTGAAGAGTTTTTGCATTCTCCCACTTAAGATTAGCTAGAAAGTTGATATTTTTCTAAAAGGAATTACGTTTATTCCTCCTATTTAATCTTCAGGAGGAGAAAATCCAGCAATTTATAGTTGTAGGGTCCTGTTCCCTAAATGGAAACCAGTTTACCATTTCAAGAATCATCTTTAAATCTTCTTTAAATTATTAGAAAGAGAGTGGGCTACTACTGTTCTTCTTTGCTTTGTGCTTTCTTTTTTTGTTGGGGTTTTTTTGTTTTGTTTTGTTTTTGGTGTTTTGTTTGTTAGGTTTTTTATGCATGTCTTACTGTTTTGCTAATTTGATGACCCAACCTGCACTAACTCACCTTCCTCATTTCTGTCACAGGGTTTTCCACCTCGACTGCCACCACAATACCCAGGAGATTCAAATATTGCTCCCTCTTCCAGCGTGGCTTCTATTTGCATTCCTTCTACAGTCCTATCCCCTCCCATGCCTACAGAAGCACTGGCTACACCAGGTTACTTTCCTACAGTGGTGCAGCCTTTTGTGGAATCAAACCTTTTGGTTCCTGTGGGCAGTATAGGAGGACAGGTTCAAGTGTCCCAGCCAGCAGTGAGTTTAGCCCCCACTACATCCTCCCAGCAAGCAGCTCTGGAGGTAAATGGAATTACTGCATGTTTATATATAAAACATACAAACACATGGGATAAAAATGACAAGAAACAGGTGCCCCTGTTTTAGAACTCATTTGGAGACTATTTTCAAACTAACTTCTAAATGACTTTTTCTTCCAGCAGAATGAAATGCCAATGTGGGGGCCTTGTTGCCACTGGCTGTTCTGTTGGGAAGTGAGTGTGCCTTGGAGAAGATTAACCCTATTAGCACTTCACTTCTCTAGCTAGTACTTTAGCCATTATTCTTATCCTTTCACAAATTCTTGCCATTGGCAGTCATAAAAGGATCTTACCCTGCTGTGCTCCCGGTAATCATTTTTGCCCTGCTAGGAGAGAGATCTGAATCATCTTTGCACTTCGCTCTGCCTGCCCTGTTGCACACCTCTAGGAAGATGCTGGCTGCATGCAAGTTACTTTCTCACTACCTAGCAGCTATGTCGGCTGATGTCCCACCATGCAGTCTACACCACAGACTTAGCTCTAGAAACCTCCTTTGGAATTTTAAGACCACTGTCTCTAGATGCTGAATACTGAGAATTACTAGTAAATTTAGTGCTTCTAGGACTTAGACGGGGGGAAAAAAAAGAGTAGCTTATTGGAGATGATGAATAATAAATAAAATGTATTACTGCCAAGATATGTATTATTCTTTCTATTTACAGAGTACTCAGGGAGTATCTCAAGTTGCTCCTCCAGAGCCAGTGCCAGTGGCACAGGCACAGCCTACCACTTTGGTCTCTTCTATAGACAGGTATGTAAAAGTAAAATTTTGCTTCCTTGACTGGTAGGTAGGATCATCTAAAACTTCAAAATATTAAAACTTCAAGCACTGAACTTTTTCTCTTTTTTCAAAGTGCACATTCAGATGTTGCTTCGGGAATGAGTGATGGCAATGAGAATGTCCCATCATCCAGTGGAAGGCATGAAGGGAGAACTACAAAACGGCATTATCGAAAATCTGTAAGAAGTCGCTCTCGTCATGAAAAGACTTCACGTCCAAAATTAAGAATTTTGAATGTAAGTGTTAACCAGTTTATGGGTTTTATACATCTTAATATCATTTAAATATTTCTATGGCTCAGGTGTATTGATGAAAGACTGGAATTTTCTAATCACCCAGTAACATTGTTAAATTCCATATTTTTATAGTAAGGCATTATTTACTTTTTAGAAAAAGAATTTTAAATTGTAGAATAGGGGCGCCTGGGTGTCTCAGTTGTTTGAGCCTCTGCCTTCGGCTCAGGTCATGATCCCAGGTTCCTGGGATCGAACCCCGCATCGGGCTCTCTGCTCACTGGAGAGCCTGCTTTCCTTCCTCTCTCTCTCTGCCTGCCTCTCTGCCTACTTGTGATCTCTCTATCTCTGTGTCAAAAAATAAACAAAACCCTAAAATAAATTGTAGAATAGAGACTTACATTCCTTTCAGACCCTTCAGTGGAAGATGAGGAAGTAGCACAAGGACTGATATTTCTTAATGTTTTCTTGCTGCCAGTTTAAGAGGTAAAGTACCAACAGGTCTTCAAGGAATAGTGATAACATCAGGCTTAACCTTAAGTTCAAGTGATAATCCACATTCCTTTCTCAAATTCAGTAGCAGCATTGAATATGGCTTCTGCAATACTAAGTACATTTTCTTTTCTTTTGTTTTTTAGGTTTCAAATAAAGGAGACCGGGTAGTAGAATGTCAGTTAGAGACTCATAATCGGAAAATGGTTACATTCAAATTCGACTTAGATGGTGACAATCCTGAGGAGATAGCAACAATTATGGTATGTCTGCATTTGGAGCTCCAGATTTTGCTTTAGTACTTTTTCATATCCACTGCCCTAAGAAAATGTACAGTATTTTATAATCTATTTTGACAGTTATATATTTATTTCAACATGAATATAATTAGTACACCAAACATGTGATTTAGAGATATTTTTGTCTAGGACATGTCTAACTCTAGGTATTGAAGAACTAACTTACGTAGCAAATAAATAGTGATTCAGGTGGAATGTAGGTAGGACAAAAGGCAACTGGAATGACCTAAAACATGTGTAACTCTCTAGTAATCAGACTGACATCACATTTCTTCTGCAGGTGAACAATGACTTTATTCTAGCAATGGAGAGAGAGTCATTTGTGGATCAAGTACGAGAAATTATTGAAAAAGCTGATGAAATGCTCAGTGAGGATGTCAGTGTGGAACCAGAGGGTGACCAGGGATTGGAGAGTCTGCAGGGAAAGGATAACTATGGCTTTGCAGGTTCTCAAGTAGGTTCACCATTCCTATAAAGAAGCGTGTTTATTCAAAATAATGCTGTGGTGGTAAATCTTCCACGCACAGCATTCGGTGATACCACATTACATCTGTGACTAAGATTATCAGACATTTTTGTTCTCTCTGCATGTGGCCATTGGCTTTGCCCAGTCTCTAAGATTGTGTTTGAGAATGAATTTGATCACTTTTGTTTGTTGTAGAAGTTGGAAGGAGAGTTCAAACAACCAATTCCTGCATCTTCCATGCCACAGCAAATAGGTGAATTTCTTTTCTTTCCATGTTTGCTCTTACCTTTGACCTAAGAAGTTGTATACTAATAATGAAGCCTCATGTTGGTGACAATATATAAATAATGCAATTAAGTGGTTTGTTTCTTTTTAACCAGGCGTTTCTACAAGTTCTTTAACCCAAGTTGTTCATTCTGCCGGAAGACGGTTTATAGTGAGTCCTGTGCCAGAAAGTCGATTACGAGAATCAAAAGTTTTCACTAGTGAAATATCAGATACAGGTAAGGAATTGCTTCTACCACAACCTCTATTAATCCTACAACATCTCTGCTGTATTGGAAGGTTGGTTATCAAGCCGTAGTTTACATGATGACATAGACAATAAAGAAGAGTAGAAAGTTGAGATTATAAACAACAGATATGGGGAGGGAAATAGATGATGAATAGAGAGGATTGAAAGACAAGAGCCGGAGAGGAGAACTGCACTAGATGTAGTCTGTGTCGTAGAATCTATGTCCGTACAGTAGTATGTGTTCATTCCTCCATTTAGGATTATTATAGATGCTCTGTGGTGACTTCTTTTCCGTTTTTCCTCCTTATCAAATTTTTTTGAACCTAGAAATAGATATTCACACAAGCCAATAACTTATTTTGACCAAACTGCTCTTTTACTTTGCTGTTTTAGAGCCTGTCATTTCCTTAGGAGTTTTAAGCCTTGTTGGTATGTGGCAATGTTGATAATCCAAAAATAGATTGTTAGGACAATTTTGAGCCCAGCTTTTTAAAAATGAACTAGTTCTGAATATTGTGTTTTCCTTTGCAGTTGCTGCCTCTACTTCTCACGGCGCTGGAATGAACTTGTCTCACTCTGCTTCATCTCTTAGCCTGCAGCAGGCCTTTTCTGAACTTAGACATGCCCAGATGACAGAAGGGCCCAACACGGCACCTCCCAACTTCAGTCATACAGGACCAACATTTCCAGTAGTCCCTCCTTCCATGAGTAGCACTGCTGGAGTCCCAACCACAGCAGCAGCCACACTTTCAGTATCAGTCCCTGCAAATATCAGCCCTCTTACGGACATTTCCACATCAGTAATTCCATCTGAGATTCCAGTGACCACTGAAACAGGGATTGGGGGAGTTGCCACCTGCACAGGCGTGATACCTTCAAGCGGTCCCCCTGTACCACCTGTATCTGAATCACCAGTATTTTCCACTGTGGTTTCGAGCATCACAGTACCTACAGTTGTCTCGATATCAGCAACATCCCAGCCAGTTCAGGCTCCCACATCTGGGAGCACTGTTTCTAGTGTAGGCACTTTGCCTTCTACACCAGTTTCAACAACTTCAGCCTCTGCAGTGGGCAGTGCTGCTGCCCCGGGTGCTAAGCCTCCACCTGTACTATCTCAGCAGGTGGCCAGCAGTGCTACTGGGGCAGCCACATTAACATCTATTCCTGCCACCACGCCATTCCCCAACATAGCTCCACAGCCATCTCTTCAGCTTAGCAGTAGCACCTCTGCTCCAACTCTAGCCGAAACAGTGGTGGTTAGTGCACACTCACTAGATAAAACATCTCAGAGCAGTACAACTGGGTTGGCTTTGTCCCTCTCTGCACCATCATCTTCCACCCCTGGAGCAGGGTTATCTAGTTCTGTTTCTCAGACTGGTGGGGTACATCCTTTGGTCACCCCATCAGCTATAGCTTCTACTCCTGCTCTTCCTCAAGCAGCAGGACCTACTTCTACACCTTTATTACCCCAAGTACCCAGTATCCCACCCTTGGTACAACCTGTTGCCAGTGTGCCTGCTGTGCAGCAGACACTAATTCATAGTCAGCCTCAACCAGCTTTACTTCCCAACCAACCCCACACTCACTGTCCTGAAATAGATCCTGACTCACAGCCCAAAGCGCCTGGAATTGATGACATAAAGACTCTAGAGGAAAAGCTGCGGTCTCTCTTTAGTGAACACAGCTCATCTGGAGCCCAACATGCATCTGTCTCACTAGAGACTTCACTGGTAGTAGAGACCACTGTCACACCAGGCATCCCAACCACTGCTGTTGCACCAAGCAAGCTCATGACTTCCACTACAAGTACATGCTTACCACCAACCAGTTTGCCATTAGGCACAACTGGTTTGTCAGTTCTGCCAGTGGTCACACCTGGGCAAGTTTCTACCCCAGTCAGCTATGTGTCAGCCCCAGTCAGCACTACACCAGGAGTGAAAGCTGGAACTGCTCCATTGAAGCCACCTTTAATTAAAGCTCCAGTAAGATTCTTGTTTTGAAATAATTTGATAAATATGATCATTCACCCCCCACGCCCATAAGTACGTTTTTTCAACTCAGCCTTGCAAATTAGAAATGTAGTTATAAAGATAGCCTGATCTATATTAGACATTTGGTATTTATTAAATAAGTTGAAAATGATTTTAGGATATATGTACATTGAACACAGGATACTTTTTTCTTTTGAAATATGGCAGGATTTGGGAGTTAATTATACTGCCTGATTTTCTAAGGATGTATAGTAGGTAAAATGTAGACATTTCTTCCCGTTTGGTACCAACTAAAGAAATCTGTGTCCGAAAAGGAAGCTAAATATTTCTGCTACCCAGTATACATAGTAATAGAAGTTCACAGCCTTTTTTTCATTGAGAATGAAGCAGATTTTCTGCTTTGCTTAGATTCCACAGATGTACAATTTGGGATTTATAAAAAATTGAAAGTTGGCGATGAAATTTCATATAGAGGAATAAAATAACTAAAATGTGTTTTCTAATTCTGCTGTGGTAGATTTCCTCTCGTTCTGCTGTCTTTAGTCTCCCTGATCTCCAAATAACAAGGCTGTGTTTTTTTCTACTGTGTTCTGTGCTACACTCATCTATCTGCTTTGCCATTGATTGTAAAATTATTTTTATAGTAGGGTATTAATAGAGGCTTTGTACAAACTGTTCAATAGTATTGGATTTTTGATGACTTTTGTTATCAGACTTGACCTTTGGTTGTTTCTGAACTGTATTGTTTTCTCAGAAAAGTGTTTGTTTTAAGAAAAGCCTGATGAGACTATACCAAAACAGTGGCTCAAGAATATCTGAACTGTACTGCTTGTGTCCTTAAAGCCTCTGATTCTATTTTCCCCTGGGGAATAACCTTTTACTAAATTTTACTGTTCGTTTTACTGGTATACAGTAGTAACCCCTGTAACAGTATCATGGTCATATTGTCCTTTATTTAAGATAGGTACCAGAATATATGCCAGGTGACAAGCATGTCTTAACTATAGATATATTTTACTCTTACATTTCTACATAGAAATTAATTGATTTGCTCTCCAGTATGCAGTCTTTACTCTTAGTGTCTCATGGACTTGAATTTCCCTTCATTGTCTATAGGTGCTGCCAGGGGGTACTGAACTTCCAGCTGGTACTCCACCCAGCGAGCAGCTGCCACCTTTTCCAGGACCTTCAGTAACTCAGGTGCCCTGCCCCAAGACTTGGCAAATTTCTTTTTGTATCCCTATTTTTCTTTCACAAAGCTTAGTTAAATTCTCCACTGCATGATCTTGGCTTCTGGCTCCTCTTTGGTTTTGACTTAGGAACAACATTCTTTCAAAACAGTGTAGCTGGGGCACCAAGATGGCTCAGTTGTTGGGTGTCTGTCTTTGGCTCAGGTCATGATCCCAGGCTCCTAGGATCAAGCCCCACAACAGGCTCCCTGCTCGGCAGGAAGCCTGCTTCTTCCTCTCCCACTCCCCCGGTTTGTGTTCCCTCTCTCGCTGTGTCTCTCTCTCAGATAAATAAATAAAATCTTTAAAAAGAAAAAAAAACCACACAGTGTAGCTAATTATCCAGGCCCTATTTAAACTAAGAAGCTTCATAGTTCTTTTGTTTATAATACTGCTTCAAGTCATCTAGAAAACATTTGATAGTAATACTTTTTCATATTTTATGAGGGGAAAAAATGGCAAGGTTTACATTTTACCAGACCGATATAACTCCTGTCATTCACAGTTTTGTGGAATGAAATTGTATCTAAGGACTGAGATTAGGTTCTAGACTATTGTGGAAGTAAAAACTTAAAAGTAATCAAAATTAACTTTGAAAGTTCTTTAAGATACCACACTGATAACGATCATGCCCCTTCTCTGTGAGTTCAACTAGTTTTTTTCTTGAATGTTTGACATTTCTTTCATTGATGACCTAACAAAGTAATTGGTTTATGTGTAGGTGGATGTAAGTGTCCTACTTCATAAAAGATAGGACAGTTTTCATAAAAGATAGGACAAAAGACTAGTACAA
Organism: Mustela nigripes; assembly: GCF_022355385.1. Classification (NCBI taxonomy): domain Eukaryota; kingdom Metazoa; phylum Chordata; class Mammalia; order Carnivora; family Mustelidae; genus Mustela; species Mustela nigripes. The sequence continues at coordinate 105,129,791 of NC_081562.1, forward strand.
AACCCACACAGCTCAGTTAACATGAGATTGATTACTCATACAAGAACTGAGACCAGTGACATGAATGTCAGTTTCCTATCTCACACTCAGTTCTGATCATTGGGTAGAACTATGTGCAGTATTTAAATGATCATTTCCCTTTCCCACCCTACTCCACCACCCCACATTTAGTTGAATTCCCATAAGGAAAGTACTTACTATGAATTCATTTCAACCCTGAGAACACTTCAGCCCTGAGACAAAGTAGTAACCATTGAAATTAAGCAGTGATTTATTTTAAAATTGTATCTAAGGAAAACATGATAAATTTCTAACTTGAGAAGGCTGAATTTATCCCTACTTATATAATCCTAGATGTACAATAGAACATAACTTAAAGAACTTGCTAGAATAAAGTGATAACTCCAAAGAGAACTCAGTCCATCAGCCACTAAATTTTGGGAAAAATATACATTGTGCAATTCTGTAAATTAGGGGTTTTACACTTATTTTCTCTTTAAAAACGTGTTCAGACTCCTAAGAGGGCTCAAATAAGATAAGAAAGGCAAATAAGATTGAGGGGTAGGATGAAGGTAAGTAGATATGGAAGGAGAAAGATAAATGAAGGCTGCAGGACAATAGGTTGATAGAAGCCAAGACATGTGGGATTACAGTCTGTGTCAAAGGTAAAAAGTTAACGGCCTTGGGTGGATGGTAGTAAGACCCAGATAAAAGGATGGATTGTCTAAACCTCTAGTTCCTTCTTGCTGCCATCTGTAGCATATAAGAAGTATATATTATTAGGACTTTTTAAAAGAATAATATCTCTCGGGGCGCCTGGGTAGCTCAGTGGGTCAAAGCCTCTGCCTTCAGCTCGGGTCATGATCCCTGGGTCCTGGGATCGAGCCCCACATGGGGCTCTCTGCTCAGCGGGGAGCCTGCTTCCTCCTCTCTCTCTGCCTGCCTCTCTGTCTACTTGTGATCTGTCAAATAAATAAATAAAATCTTTAAAAAAAAAAAAAAGAAGAATATCTCTCGATAGTAAAAGGGTATATTAATGCCATTTATAAGGACCAGTTCTCAGAAAAATGTACCAAACTGAAAGGAAAATAGGGAGCGTGATACAGTTAATCTACTGATAGATCTTGATACATTTATCAGAATGTTTTTTTTTTTAAGATTTTATTTATTTGAGAGAGAGGCAGAGAAAGTGGCAGAAATAGCAAGAGAGAACAGGAGTAGGGAGGAGAGGGAGAAGCAGACTCCTCATTGAGCAGGGAACTGACATGGAGCCCTATCCCTTAACCCTGGGTCGTGTGACCTGAGCCAAAGGCAGACGCCTAACTGACTGAGCCATCCAGCTGCCCCTATCAGAATATTTTTAAAGAGAGGACAGAATTTTTAAAGAGATGACAATTAGAAACTTTTCTGTCACTTTAAGTAACTTCAAACATAGACGGTAAGAAGACCTCAAAACTGTAAAAACGTAAATATAACTGAATTTCTCTAAGGCTTGGGAAATTGACATAAGTCATTCAAGCAATATAAGTTATTTAGTATATTGTTTCATTTTCATTGAATAGACAGATAATATGTTGTGTTAATCTAAAGCATCAGGGGCGCCTGGGTGGCTCAGTGGGTTAAGCCGCTGCCTTCGGCTCAGGTCATGATCGCAGGGTCCTGGGATCGAGTCCCGCATCAGGCTCTCTGCTCAGCGGGGAGCCTGCTTCCTCCTCTCTCTCTCTGCCTGCCTCTCTGCCTACTTGTGATCTCTCTGTCAAATAAATAAATAAAATCTTCAAAAAAAAAAAAAGGTGATTTATAAAAAAAAATAATCTAAAGCATCAAACAGTATTTCTGTAAGATTGGCTATATATAATGGCTCTGACTATGCTGAAGGCTTCTGTTTATTGTGCTTGTTTTTGTTAAGTCCCAGCAACCTCTGGAAGATCTTGATGCTCAGCTGAGAAGAACACTTAGTCCAGAGACTATTGCAGTGACATCCACAGTTGGTGTAAGTTTTGAAAATCTTGACATCTTTCCATAATCAGAATATATCATATTCCCAGAGCATACTGTAACCTATTAATACCAGAGTTAGAACTATTAATTCAGAGTCTTTGCTTATTCCAGCAAACAGAAATGAGGCAGTTGGATGTAAGATTAACAACTAACCCAGTGGCGTCACTGTGGAAAAGATTTCATTTATTTGAAAGATCCTTTTCTTGTCTTACCTCTGGTTAGAATTACACCATAGATCAGTCCTATGGGTTTTGCTCTTACGCTTTGGAGGAAGCTGTACTCTTTAAGTTAAAAGTTTTAACTTCTTCATTTTAAGCTTGTGACACAATGTTCTGATTAAAACTATTTTTCTATGAATATCGAAGTTATACTCTTAACCATGAGAAAAATGGAATTTCTTCCATTTAAACAACTCAGAATTTCTTCCTTTTAAAAATCTTTTTTTTATATCAGACTTATTTTTGGGCTGGAAAAAAAAAAATAGAAAGCTCCCTTGGACATAAGTGTTTCTTCACATATACTATATTTCTTTTGCCCTTTATAAAGACCAGAGGAAAGACAGCATGGCAGAAGTTTAAAGAGTGACTGAAGCTAAAGATTTTGTGGTATCTGTGTGTATGTTTTGCAGCCTGTGTCTGTGGTGGCTCCAACAGCAGTTACGGAAGCAGGAGCACAGCCTCAGAAGGATGGTGAGGAGCATCCTTCTTCCTCTTATGTTACCATTCCCAGTCCTCTCTATAATCAAGTATAGATAGGGATTACTGTTTCAAAGACTTTCTTAAGAATGTAGGTTATTTGAGACAATTTTTAAAAACACTTTTATATACTTCATAACTGAGGAGCATCAATACTAATATTTAGAACATGTCATATTAGCAAATTAATGAATCTTTTGTATTGTTTTTATTTGTTTTCAAGGGGGACATGCAAAGGGTAATGAAAGTTTCTTAGAATAAGACCATTTGTTATTAGCTGAGCCGGATCCTTGCTAAGAGAGATGAGGAAATTCAGGCGTATTTTCAAAAGTTAATTTACATTAACCTCTTGGCTTTTGTGACACTAGAGATAGAGATAATCTTAAATAACATGGATGGCAGAAATAAAAATGTAAGATTTTAATTAGTTCAAGCATTTTTACCTATTTCTAGAGTCTTTAAAATTGACATGTTCATATATATAGTCTCTTTAGAAAGTCACATTTCCAAATAAATTTTGTAAAAATAATCCATACCAACAATTTAAAATTTTCATGAGCATGCGCTAGGTCATAAGTTCATAATATCTAGTTCTTTTCTAAAGCTTTGTTGTGAATCTCAACTTATGACATCACCAGTTCCCCAGAAACTAGGAAATTTAAAGCTTTTATTTTCTGCCGCCTTTTCCCTTAGAACCATTTATTTTCAGAAGTGGAAATAATTCAGTGTGAGCTGTACTTATGTGATTTTGTAGAGCACTTGCTTAATATTTTTTCTTTTTATATAGTTTATCCATTTTCCTCACTACCACCTCCATAGATAGATTTCCCTGTATAACTATTAATAAGATTTACTTGGAATGCTCAGCTTTCTTTCATCCTTAAATTCTAAATTTCACTTCCAACCTCTCTAAATTATTTTCAATACAATTATATTCTGAATTAGCTTTCTCATTTTAAAAGAAGTGACTTGAAAATCAGTGGAACAGACCAGGAAAGTCTAGAAAGGGACAAACTGTAAGAGAATGTAGAATATGAAAAAGGTGGGCTTTCATATCAGTGAGAAAGTGCTGGGATAGACAACTGGACAGCCATCTGGGGAAAAAACAAAAAAATAAATCACCTGTCTCAACCAAAATAAATTCCAAATGGATCAAAGATGGAAAATGGTATTGTAAAATAATACTGTAACAAAACATAAAAGGAATCTTTTTCTTCTCTTTTTTCTTTTTTCTTTTTTTTTTTTTAACTGTTTAGAGCAGGGTCAACAAACTTTCTGTAAAAGGCCAAGAAGTATGTATTTCAGGCTTTGCTGGCTGTATAGTCTCTGTTGCAGTTACTCGAATTTCCTATTATACCCCAAAAGCAGCATAGATGATACATGAATGAATGAGTTTTGCTCTGTAATCTGATAAGATTGATTTACAGAAACAAGCTATGGGCCGAATTTGGTCCTTGATAATAATTTGCTGATCCCTGATAGAGAGGAAAGTGTTGTTATTACTACATTTAATACTCAGCCCAGAAGCAATAATAGATTCAAAATTTTCTGCATTAGAAAAAGTGCCATGAGGTCCAAATAATGAAAAACAGGGTTGGGGGGTATATTCGTATCACAAAAAAGACTAGTAAGTGATAGCATTTCTTACCTCTCACTGGTAAATTCAGAAGTTTAATAGTTACCAGTGACTTGATACAACCTCTTTGGAGATCAATTTAGTAATGTCTGTTGAAGTTTTAAATGGGTATAATCCAGCATGTCCATTTTTAGGTATTTATTCCACAGATCTATAAGAAAATATTTGGTAGAGCACTTTTATAATAGCAGGTTCTGAAACCCTTAAATGTCCATCAGCAGAAGTCTGCTTAAAATAGGGTATATTTGCATACATACAGTAGGCAGACAGACCTAAAACACTATGCAGCCATGAAAGAGAATGAGACCGATATGGAATGTTCTGTAAGAGCTATTGTTAAAATATCAAAATTAGTGTTGTATAAAATACAACTTACTAGTTGTATAACGTAAAGAAAATGCTGGACATTATCTCCAGGAATAAAAAGAACCTCAAACAAATGACTGTCCCTAGAGAGAAGGACCTTGACTTTGACTTTAAAGTTCAAAACTACTTATCAGTGATTCTGACACCTGTACTTTTTGTTCTAGGATTTTTCCTAAGTATTGCCTAAACCAGTTTGTCATAGTGATTTTCATTTAAAAATGGGTCTTTAATATCCTAGGTAAAATCTCGTGCTTTCTCTTCATTTACTTACATCTATCTTTTGAGTTAAAGAATGAGTAATAGAATTCTTACTGTCTGTTAACCATAGTTTTATAGTATCTCTTGTGTTGTCCTGGCCTCAAACAATTTTCCTCACCTGATACATAGTTGTATTTTGCTATATTTCTGGCCTAAGGGAAAGGAAATTAGCTAAAAAGAGATGCTAATTTAAGTTCTTTTTCTCCTCCATGTACTTGTTTTAGTGTCTCAGATCGCAGAAGGTCCTGTCCTAGCAACTAGTTCAGGAACAGGGGTTTTTAAGATGGGACGATTTCAGGTAAGACAACTACTTTTCCTTGCCTTGATTTCCTCTTTGGGGTGAATAGGTATATAATAAAATTATTAATTTGGGCCATAGTTGCCAACTTAATGATATATCTTCTTTATAGCTCTTTATTATTTTCCCCTCTTAAAAGTAATGCATGCAAAAAAATATGTATATATATGCTGGGATCCTTGGCTGGCTCAGTCAGAAGAGCATGTGCCTCAGTCTTGGGGTCATGAGTTTGAGCCCCACGTTGGGGGAAGAGATTACTAAAAATGAGTAAATAAGTAGACTTTGAAAAATAATAATAAAACATGCCAATTAAAGAAAATATAAAGTACTTAGTATAGTATAGAAACAGTAAACTATCTGCCCATCCCCCCACCTCCCTTCCCCATCTAGGATTAGGAAGGTGTGTTTCCTTCCGTTCCTTTTCTGCGCACATGTGTGTATCTACAATTGACCCTGCTACTTCTCTGAATGATATTTTGTGGCTTTTCTCCCCATCTTTTTTGTTTACCTAACTCATTCTTCCATTATTAGTCAGTAGGTTGTTTCTGATTTTTTCCAATATAGTGAAATAACAGGAAACATTTTTATATATAAAAACACTTTCCATGTTTAGGATAATTTTTTAGGATTAATTTCTGAAGTGAAAATACTGACTGTGCATCAAGTGATACCATATCATTATATTTTCCCAGCTGGTCCAACCAGTGAATTTTTCTTCTTCTTCTTCTTCTTCTTTTTTTTTTTTTTTTTTTTTTTACTGTTTCACAACTGCTTTCCAGTTATTCTCAGGATAGCACTGGGAGTTGGGGATAGTAGTGGATCTCCTTAAAGTCCCAGTTAGTTGTGTTGATTCTTGAAGCTTAGTTTGCATTTAACATTTATTGGATTTAATCTTTGTAGTTTTCATATGCACAAGCAGCCTTCAAGATTCTGTTCCCTGTTGTTCTTTCTATTTCCACAAAGACATAAATGTAAGTCCTGTGTATAACATGAGATATGAAAGTAAATAATTTACTTAATAAGCTTAGCGAGCCACTGAGAATCTATATATCTAATCTATAAATCTCTGTACAGATATGTTGTTCTCTATAATGGTATTCCATTTATTTTCACAGTGAAGATGGAGGGACTTTCTATAAAGACATATTTTACATACATAAAGACTTAAGTAAAAAACATCCTGGGAAATAAAGTAATTCACTTTTTTAAGATTTTCTTTATTTATTTTTTTTTAAGATTTTATTTTTTTAAGTAATCTCCACTACACCCACTGTGGGGCTTGAACTCAGAACCCCAAGATCAGGAGTGACATACTCTACCAACTGAGCCAGCTAAACACCCCTCAATTTTTTTTTTTTAATTATGGTCCATTTGAAAAATTGAATATTGGAGACTGTTTTTTAATCTCAGTTTGGTCTCTTTCTATCAGGTTTCTGTTGCAATGGATAATGTCCAAAAAGAGGGTAAAAATAAGTCAGAAGAAACAAAGTCTGTTCATTTTGAATCCAGTACTTCAGAGTCCTCAGTGCTATCAAGTAGTAGTCCAGAAAGTACTCTGGTGAAGACAGAGCCTAATGGGATAACCATCCATGGCGTCTCATCAGATATGCCAGATAGTGCCCACAAAACTCCTGCCTCAGAAGCGAAGTCAGAAACCGGGCAGCCTACCAAAGTGGGACGTTTTCAGGTGACAACTACAGCAAACAAAGTAGGTCGTTTCTCTGTATCAAGAACTGAAGACAAGATCACTGAGGCAAAGAAAGAGGAACCAACAGCATCTCCTCCTTTTATGGATTTGGAACAAGGTGTTCTCCCTGCTGTGATACCAAAGAAAGAAAAGCCTGAACTGTCAGAGCCTTCACATCTGAATGGGCCATCTTCTGACCTGGAGGCCGCCTTCCTTAGCAGGGATGTTGATGATGGTTCAGGTAGTCCACACTCCCCGCATCAGCTGAGCTCGAAGAGCCTGCCTATCCAGAATCTAAGTCAAAGCCTTAGTAATTCATTCAACTCCTCTTACATGAGTAGTGACAATGAGTCAGATATTGAAGATGAAGATTTAAAATTAGAGCTGCGAAGACTACGAGAAAAGTAAGTATATTTTCTTCTGTGAAAGAATAATGGCAGAACTCTGTTAAGACCTAGCTCCTGGTGCCTAGATGAGTATTCTTTTCACTGCAGTGTGCTTATATCTCATTTCTTTTAAAGAAAGGGTGATACGCAAAAGCTAGTTATCTGAATGTAGTTCTCATTACGTCTCTTATAAGGACCCAGAGCATTTCTACTTCTAGAACTTCTTCACCTTTTGTTACTATATTTTTTTTTGTTAATAGCACTCTTTATCATTATTAACCTAATCTAATTTATTTACTAATCTACCAAATGAATCCATTAATGGCATTAGGATATAGATTATATTGGCAGATTTTATAGGTCATATTTAATCAGCTGGATCAGAGTAGCAATTCAGTACTCCTGTGTATAGCCTCAAAAGTCAGGAAACCTTTTCTCCTAACACATCATCAACTATCTGTTGGTGGTTAGGAGCCTGTTGGAATGAAGGCCAACAGTATGAGATGACGAACTAGAACTTCAAGGTAGTAGAGATTAGGTTAAGTATATTGGGAAAATTCATGAGTAAGTAAATACTAGAATGGAGGTTAAAGAATATTTTATTAAATCTTAATTGAACAAAAGTGGTCATAATGTTTTTGAATGATGTTTGGTTATCTTTCATAGACATCTTAAAGAAATTCAAGACCTGCAGAGTCGCCAGAAGCATGAAATTGAATCTTTATATACCAAACTGGGAAAGGTTCCACCTGCTGTCATTATTCCTCCAGCTGCCCCTCTTTCAGGGAGAAGAAGGCGACCCACTAAAACCAAAGGCAGCAAATCTAGTCGCAGTAGTTCCTTGGGGAATAAAAGCCCCCAGCTTTCAGGTAAAAAGCCATGGACCAGGTCAGCCTTGGCTTTCCCATCCTTTGTTTCTGTCTTCAACTCTGTATGTAACCTATTGAACATTTGTTGTTTTTGTTAAATTTCAGAGGAGTTTGACTTTCCTAATATTCTTGCTTCCTTGACTTTTCCTCTCCCCCTGTTTATAGTACCTCTTTTCGTTGAGTCTGTGAAAGTAGACTGGATGAGGACAGTGGCTTATCCCATTGTGATCCATCTTACTATCTACTGGTAGTCATTTCTGGTTGTCCTTAAAGATAAATAATTTAGCATTACCTGGTTTCTCATATAACTCACATTTCACCAAACTCACAGGCAAATGGAAGAAAGTACACTATTTAGTAAAGTTCAGGTAGATTTTTCCCTTCAGTGAACAAATTATTCATAATTGCAGCTGGAATTAATGTAAATTTCATATATGTCTTAGTTGGTACTTTTTTTTGATTAAAGTTATTATTTCATTTATCTATATTGAAATAAACTTGCTAGTGGTTGTAATTTTAAAAATAGTTATAGTATCTTGTAATGAGCTATAGTTTGTCTGTTTTGCGATAGAATTTTTACCCTTCAGTGAAATTTTGATAATGTTAACAGATAATTAGTTGAAAAGTGAAAAAAACTGAAATAAGTTTGTACCTGTATTTTCTCTCCAGATCTAATGTAAATTTATGTTGGAAAGCAGTTGCAAACTTCTTAGCAGCTTTCCATTTCTTGGAAGCTTTCAGAAACCCAAACCTCTTCTCTGACACGTTAGAACCAATTCAGTGGTGGAAATACGATTATAAGGGATATCAGCTAATTGAGATCCTGATCCCAATTTTGACATACTTTTTCAGTGGCCTTCTATTCCACAAATTAGTAGGGAGCAGACACATTCATCAATTTCAAGACAGTTGTCTAGGGAATAAAAGCCACCTGCCACAAAATAATTTTAAAATATGCATTATTCTGTAGTCACTTGAATCAATTTTGACACCACTTCTGTACTCGATCTGACACATACTTGGGAAAAAGACTAAAAAGAGACTACCCACCAAACCTGTTGATGTCATGCTGCAACTCACTGTTTTATAATAGCGTTTAGGAAAGTGATCATGGAATTCTCTCCTACCCACGGAATGTTCTACTCGCGTGAGACTTGGGAACCTTCTAGGTCATCTAAAGCTACCTATATCCCTATTGCCTGTTGATTCTCATGTCATTCCTCAGTTCCCCTCCCATGAGGGAGGCCTTTTTTTTTTCATCACTTACAGCTTCTGACTTGTGATTTGTCACTTAGTGGGACACAGTGGAGAAATGAGAATAGTGCCTATTCTCTAGGCACTGGGAAAGCTGTACATGTTTTCTCATGCCGCTTTATCTTTTGGCAGGTAACCTGTCTGGTCAGAGTGCCGCTTCAGTTTTGCACCCCCAGCAGACCCTCCACCCTCCTGGCAATATCCCAGAGACTGGACAGAATCAGCTGTTACAGCCCCTTAAGCCATCTCCCTCCAGTGACCACCTCTATTCAGCCTTTACCAGTGATGGTGCCATTTCAGTACCAAGCCTTTCTGCTCCAGGTCAAGGTAAGCAGTCAAAGCAACCTTCAGCTTCTAAACACTGCCATATCTATGGCAAACGCCTGAAGAGTAACCTATTGTTAAGGTCAGTTGGAAAAGCAGCTGACCAGAACACAGCCTGTCCGTTGTACATTTATGGATCTTGAGCTGGAAGGGGGAAATTGGGTAATGATTAGATTAGATGAACTCACTGTTTTATCAGATGAAATCACTTTTTTCAAAGGATTATAGCAGAAAGTTGAATTTGTGACTTATATGAGGACTTTAACCAAATTAACAGCTCATTTGGGATTTGGAACATACACTTTAATATACTAGACCAAGATTTCCTGAATCAAAATCAAAGAAATTTTAGTAGTTTCTGAAAGCTATTTTCTTAGCCAGTGCAGACTTTTTAAACTTTTAAGTATGGGAGTAGCACACTAGATAAATAGCCCTACAGTTCAGTTATTTATCTGTAAACTGCTTCCTAAATACAGTTTTATTTATTAATGATCATTTGAAACATTCCTGTCGAGGAGAGAGCTGCTAGCAACAGCAGGATGACAATTGGAATGACTTAGGTATCTGGGTGGAAAAGAGTAGGAAAAGATACAGGTAACTCGCCTAGGGGCTTTTGTCACAATATCACAGGAATTGAAGATTAGTTTATCTCTTCACAAAATGAATATACTTGCTTGCTTAAGAGTGCAGACTAGCTGGCATTATCCCCACTGGGAGGAGCTAAAGCATTTGGCAGAGGGAGGGCATTGAGACCTGGTATTTTCTGTCCTAGATATCTGACCTTTCCCTGGAAGCGTGTTCTTCTGTGTGCCATCTTAGCGCATTTCACCACTCCAGCCTCAAGTTTCTAACATCTTGTAGTTGTGTTCTGTCTCTTCTCTCTCTGTTCTTCCCTGTTTTTCCCCTCTCACAGGCTGTGCGAAGTTTAACTGTGCATCTGAACAGGTGACATTCAAACCTGGTGGCAGGAGGACCCGATTTCTGAGTACGCCCTGCTTGGCTCTTTGTGTGTAACACCTTTACTCCTTCCTCGTCCTTGTTTTTCTGCTGCTTGGATCTGATGTTTCATGCAGTCCATTTTCATTTGTCTCTTTGTATATCATCTACCCAGTGGCTTGGCTGAACAACTGTTGCCATCAGAAGTTTGAGTCTCTGTTATGATTAAAGATACAGAGATAATAATAGGTTTCTGTAAACTTCAAAAAAACTTTCTGGTAGAAGTGCTTCTTCAGAAGTCCGTGACAGAGAGAGAGAAGGTGGTAATGCTGTAGAGACTGCTGGCTCATTTGGATTAAGTGAAAACTGACGTCCCTAGTCCCTTCCGCCCCTTGCTCTAGCACTGGAAGTAACAGAGAGCTTCTTGACCACTGATACACTTAGATCCTGGCACCAGGGGAGAATTACAACCTTTTTTTTTTTTTTAATTCTTTTTCCGAGTAGATTGAAATCTTTTTTTCTTCTCAGTTAAGCCTAACCATCTCTCAGTTGAAATGATGCTAGAGTCTCTGCATTGGATCCTTTCACTCCCTTGTGCCCACCCTCTTAAGTCCGTAAAACCGGCACTTCCAAAAGGGTTTCTGTATAGTTATTCTGATTAAGCATTTATTCTTTAAAGGACCAAAGCCCAGCACCTGCCAGTGAAAATCGTCTTTTCAGCATGATTGCTAGGATTTCCCAGCTCTCTTGTTAAAAGTGAGATGCAATAGCAGATCACCCAATTTTCTCAGCCTGTCGTCCCAAAGGTGAGATGAAGATGATGCCTGTCTCTTAGGGTTTTTGTACAAATCAAACAAGATCACATGCACAAACACAGGCAGCACTTGGGAAGCACATGTCATTTCCTTCTGATCAGCCAGTGCCTACCTGGCACATAGTAGGCAGTCAGTAAATGTATATTGAAATAAAAATTTGAAAAACAAAAACAAGGCTCAGTAGAAAACCTTTATTAGAGTTTGGTTAAAGATCTTCTTTGTTGAGGCCTCAAACTTCTGATGTGGTTATTGAAGTGCTTTTTAAATGCATGTGCAAAGGTCATCACTGTTTCTGAGTGTAGTTCACAGGTCCTTGGGCCTCACGTATCACCAGTCCAGGACTACTGAACAGAGGTGGAAGGTGTTATCCAATTTGGTAGCTTTCCAAAGCATGTATGGTTTTTGGGTACTCAGGTGGATAACTTTTCTGCTTAGACCAGGCTGGACCAAGCATGTTAGCACCTTGACACTTAAGTAAGCATTTAATTTCTATGTCCAGCTAGCAAGATGAAAAGAATTCAGTAGTAGGAGACAAGAGTTGTAAAGTAGGATGTAACATGTCAGGCCTATATTATACAGCCTGAGATGTCTAAGAGGGAAGAAAGAGAACCAAGGCTTTTTTGCGAAGCATAATAGGAGAGATACACACACTTGAGATTAATTAATTAAATTCTCACACACTCTTAAAGGTAGGTGGCACACTTGTAACATCAAGTGAAAGTGGCTATAAATATTAAATCTTATCACTTCCTTTTGGGTCTAAAAAAAAGAGACCCTACATCTGTTGAAGGCACTTGAGTATACATCATATAAGCCTTGGTGAACAAATTTGCAGGAGGTAGATTTTAAGCAAATATGGGAGGGAAAACAGGTACTTAACAGAGGTGGGATGTTTCTAGTTTTAGATGCGTTATTCTGTGCTCTCAAAATAGATTATGGTTTGGAAGCACGGCTTGGCTTAATGCTTTATTTATGTTCAAAAGTTGCTCGTTTTCCAGATACATTTAAAGATTTCTGGAGGGGAAGCAGTTAGTGTGTATCTCTAGGATTTGGAAATGTATCAGCCAGTTTAAATTGACTCAAAACTATAATGGTGGTACTGGCAGTCTACTGGGGTAGAATTGCTAATGCATTTAATCAAGTGCTTTTTAACAACCCAGCAGGAGAAACAGAAAGTGGGACAGGGTCAGTGGAAAGACTGCTTGGGTATTTGCAATTCAAGCAGTAAGACCTGAGAGACTGGAGTTCCTCTCCCATCCCAGAACCTTAGTGCAGAGCATTACTCTTAGATCCAAAATTGGGTATGGAAGCTGTGCTGTCAGCCAGGTACCTCCGTTCTTCAGACACCCATGTTACAACTACGTAAGATGCGTCCATAGAACTTTACCTGTGGCAGGAACTCCAAGGTCCCACCAGTCTGTCTCTCTCTCTGTTTTCTCTTGCTGGGACTTTGTGTGCTATTTGGAGATTCTAAAGATTTCTAATATTTTACATTGATGTTTTCTTTATCTTTAACACGTTGCTCTCTCTTTGTGCTTCAGGGAAGATGGTGAAAAAAGTCTGTCCTTGCAACCAGCTCTGTAGTAATTATCTTTCCTTTCTCTTACTTTTTGGTCCTTGATTGCAAAGCGTGTTATCCATGAGTTCTTGGAACCCTGAAGCTTCACAACGTCCTCATTCCCAATTTCCATCTATCTAGTTCTGCACCCTTTTCTAAGATTTTTTTTAACATGCTTAATTGCTGACCACTAGCAGATTAAGAAATCACCTCATAGTCTGCTCTCATGTGATGACCCTCTGTGAGTCTGACTTTGTGACAATTACAGGTTGATAGCCCATGATATAGAGAGAGATGAGGGATGCCTGGCTCTTTGGGGAAAGGGAGTCCTTTAGTCAGCAGGTCTTCCGCCCACTGGGAAGTCAGCACTGATCCAAACACGGAAAAGTCCACATCCACAAATCCTAGTGGGAGACATCTGGTGGATTGGTGAAGAGAGAAGCACTACTTTATAGAGTTGGCTTCTTAGACTGGTGGCTTCTCATTAACGTGCAGACAGTTCAACTACCCAACCGGCCACCTAGAGGGTCAGTCAGAAAACTCTGTATATTTGGCATATTGGGCAATGAGCTGTGACTCAGAGTAAATTATTGTTCCTAGGATCTGGCGGTGTGGGGTGTGGGAAATGTATTATGGCAGGAAAAAATTTAAAAATGGATTGTGGGTGGTAAAACATAGACTACTTCTTAGAGCTTTGCAGCAGAACTGAGAAAGGTTTCAAGGTTACTTCTCTCTGGAAGGCAGTCAGCATTCTCAGAAATACCTGTATTGCAAGTAGTGTTCTTAACCCATTTACTGCTAAGATGGACTAAATGCGCTAAACGTACTCTCCATTCTCCTAGCTTTCGTAGTCAAGTCAGCTGTTGCCAGGCATTTATTTCTGGTCAGAGAGAGATGTGTTTATTTCCTTAATGGGAAAGCCTGTTTTCAGAAACCAAAATAAAAAGGTTAACTGTATGGTTGACCCCTCCCGCATCATGGTCTATAAACCCCACTTCAGAATCCAGTCCTGTGTAAGACAGATTAAAATGAAAAATGAGATTTGGTTATAAAGGAACCTCACGGCATCAGAGGCGACTAGAGAGGTGTGACGCCCAGCATGGCTCCTCGTGAACGAGCAGTGTTCACCTCTACTGAGCTGCTTCAATTTGGCTTTTACCAGTTCTGCTCACTTGTGATTATTTGTGGTTTTCATTTTGATTGTCTCACTCATCATCAAGCTCACCAAGCAATTATTACTCAAACAGGAAGAGAGTCCTCATGCATGTGACATGCTTGCTTTCTGGATTTTATCACTAGCACAACTGCCACCCTCACTGCTTGCGCTTCTTCCTCTCTGCTTCCCCACCACAGTCTGTCTTGCTTTTCAAGGTAGGCTGTTTCCTGTGCTTTTATCCTTTTCCACTTGGGTCTCCTGTACCGTAGGGGAACTGACACTTCCCTTCACGCTGTCTGTGCAGTAGCTATCCCCTTGTGGCTCCAGTGGGCACTAAGAAGTAAGCTAATACACACACTGCAGTAGATCCATGTCTTGCCTTGGTGGTAAGAAGCATGTGACCGTCCTCACTCTGCAGCTTCACTTCAGAATTAGCTGTTAGTCTAATGCAGACATGCTTGTGTGTGCTGTTCCCAAGGTGGTGGGGTATAAACTTGACCTGAGTCCAGTGATGAATTATCTAGGGCTTTTATGTGGCAGAGTTGCTTCGGGGCATGCCGCTGTGCTCTGGTGCTGCGTGGACCTGGAAAGCAGGAATATGTATGCATTTTTTTGAGCCCCCAGCATTACTTGGATATCTGAAGGCCTAGCAGCTCACAACTTACCTTAGTAGCTTCTATTTATTCTGCAGGAATAAATGTGAGATCTGGTAAGAAAGTGGGGGGTGAGGGAAGAAAAACAAGATCCTGACTTTTCTTTCCCTCTTCCCTAAAACTTGCCTCTTCGAATAATCTTCAGTGTGCCCTCCAGCAGAGCCGAAATCAGGCAGGACACAGACCCCTTCTTCCTTTCTCATCAAACCATAGAAATAGAATTCGTTCATCATAACCTCAAAGCTTCCTCCTTCCCTTTGCACTCCTACCTCAGCTGAATGGTCCTGTTGCTTCCACTTGCGAGTGCTTGCTCTTCTGGGAAGGGGGGAGGGATGAGAATTCATGAACCAATTGAAACTGAGGTCATCTTCAGGAAAACCATGTCTTCCTGCAGTTGAACAATTCAGGCACTGCAGAGAACCTTCCTCAGGAGTAATCTTGGTTCTTAACTCATAGGCAAATGGGAGAGGTTGAAGCCTTCATTCCTCCCGAGTTCATGTTTATGAATGTGTGTGGGTGGGTCCACGTGAAAAAGGTTTTTGAACAGAGCATGCTATCTCTCCTATCGCTTCTTTCTGTTAAAGAATGGCTGAAGATGTGGCATAGTATCCACATGGTTTGGGAACCCCATCTTTTCCCGGGCCAGGCAATCTACCTTTGCGTTCCTTTAACTCCTGCTTTCAACCCTGCCTCAGGGCTCAAGAAATCATCTTCTTTTGCCCTGCATTCTGCAGCATTCTAGAGCCTCACTGACCTTAGCGCACCTCCCTCATCAGCGTGATGCTGGGAATGGGGTGCTGAAAGTTAAGTTTCAGTACGCTGAAATACCATGTGAGTGGGCTGAAAGCAGTCCCCAGCCTTTGTGCCTGCCCTCATCCGGAGTTTTTAGCTTCATCTGCCACAACTCCTAAAGAGAATCTGTTTTCATTACCCCGTTACTTATGTCGGAACATATGGCCAGACAAACCCTTGAACCCTTCCCCTCTTGCATGCCTTCCCAGCTTATCCTCTCCTCATTCGGTGGCTTGCCATTCATCATCCTGTGAAGTTTTCCCTCTTTCTGAAGTTCTAACCCAAGCTCCTTTTAATGGTTGTGTTCTGTTGCTTCGTCTAATTCTAGGGACCAGCAGCACAAACACCGTTGGGGGAACAGTGAACAGCCAAGCCGCCCAAGCTCAGCCTCCTACCATGACGTCCAGCAGGAAGGGCACATTCACAGATGACCTGCACAAGCTGGTGGACAATTGGGCCCGAGATGCCATGAATCTTTCAGGCAGGAGAGGAAGCAAAGGGCACATGAATTACGAGGCAAGTCTTCTCTATTTGTCATTTCCCTGATCTAGCAGAGTATCACTTAGCACACACCTGAAGCAGAGGTGATACCAACGACCTAACTAGTGCTTAGCCTTCCATGTGGTAGCCTTCTTTAGCAGCTCAGAAATTCTAACACCCAGTTACCCTTTTGCCTTTGAATCCCTAGCTCCCTGTTTGTCAACTCGGTTTTTTCTCCCCTTTTCTCTTACCACCCTGAATTGCATACATATATATATATACACACATGCACGTGACTCTACCTACTTCCAAGCACAGTAGTTACTCTACCCTTATTTGGCAAGTGTAAAGAGACAGTAACTGTGAAAGGTTTGGTTTTGGTTTTACTATACCCTCTAAGGTTCAAACAGCCCCAGTTTTAGAATTACATTTCGGTACCACCCATTTCCCCTCTGGGCTATACCCACACCAAACTTGACATGCAGTTGTTTTGTTTTCAGGGCCCTGGAATGGCAAGGAAGTTCTCTGCACCCGGCCAGCTGTGCATCTCCATGACCTCAAATCTGGGTGGTTCTGCCCCCATCTCTGCAGCATCAGCTACCTCTCTAGGTCACTTCACCAAGTCTATGTGCCCCCCACAGCAGTACGGTTTTCCAGCTCCCCCCTTTGGCACTCAGTGGAGTGGGACAGGTGGCCCGGCACCACAGCCGCTTGGCCAGTTCCAGCCTGTGGGAACTGCCTCCTTACAGAATTTCAACATCAGCAATTTGCAGAAGTCCATCAGCAACCCCCCAGGTTCCAACCTGCGGACCACTTAGACCTAGAGACATTAACTGAGTAGATTTGGGGGCAGGAGATGGAATGCTGAAGGGTGGGTGGGAGGGGGGAAGTGGGAAAGTAGCCTATATACTAACTACTAGTGCTGCATTTAACTGGTTATTTTTTGCCAGAAAGGAATGTTTTTAATACCGCTTAGAGCCCTCAGAATTGAGACTGTCCCTCCCCTTTCACCATTTATTGGAGTGGAACAAGAAGAAAAGAGCAGCTTTCTTGTGATGGGGCAGCTTCAAACTATGCTTTCCTGTTTCTCTACACCCAATAGTGAGGGCTAGAAAAGAGAATCATTTATCAGAAAGCAACAAGAGAGCTCAGTGGAAAACCAAACCCATCTGTATATTCAAATGGGTGGAGCTCTTAATTTTGGTACCCACCCCAAATCCCTTATTCCCTCAAGAATCTAAACCACAAGACAAAACAAAAAAACTGTTGGGCTCTCTCCTACCCTGTTCCCCCTCCCATTTTCCTTTCTTTGTTTCTACTTTTGTTTCTTTCTTTTTTGGTTTAGAACCCAATGAAAAACACCAGGGGACTGAGGTTTCAACCCTTTCTTATAATAGGTCATTAGTGCTTTAAGCAAATGATATTAGCAGCTTTTGACTGCAGCATTAGCAATTAGGAAAAAAAATTAAGTCCCCTGCGGACATGTAACTTTGCCATCAGTTTTGATGTGGAAACACTGTGATATATAAATGTTGTTGGACAACAGTAGTTTTAAGAGTAAAATATGAAAGGTTTAAAAAGTTGGAAAAAAAAAAAAAAAAAGCAAGCTCTGTCCTTTACTTATTGAGACACTTTAGCTTTTTTCTTTGTATTTCCATTGTAGTAGATAAATAAATGTGAATGTAAGATTGTATAAATTACTGTACTTGAATACTTCTGTTCTCCCAGTATTGCTTGCTGGATATTTTAGTGCCTTGGACTTCTACTGCTTCTGCCATTAGCACCAACTTCTCATCAGACCCCAGGTCAGCAGAGGGCATATGGAAGGATATTAGGTCCATGTGACCCCAGCAGAGGATTATGCCAAAGGGAAACTGAGTGTTTTGTTCTGTTGTTTTTTGTTTCGTTTTCTTCGTTTTGGAAGTCATTCAGTTTTGTCTAGAGCAGGTGTAAGATGAGCAGGGTGAGAAGTTAAGTTGACATCAGTGGTTGAAAGCAGAAAGTTCCTGTTTCAAGAACAGTAAGGAGGGGTGTGGTAACAAAATTGAGCAATTTAAAAGATTAAGGGTGGTGTGTGATAAATGAAAGAAAGACTTAAGAACAGGAGAACAGACTTGTCGGGAAGCCGTGTGCTGCCTGGCCCACGGGGTGCCATGAGCCTTACTTAATCGTCAGGCTTGATAGACAAGACCTAGTGGAAATGGCTGAATAGAAAGGGAAGGGGGTGGGGGCTACTTTTTAAGTTGGGAAACGTTGATAGTGGAAAGTCACCGATGGAGAAAGATGCTCTAAGAAAAACTTTGCTTTCCTCTTGTTGCAAAATATATCCTGCATTTCTCAGCTTGGGGTACTGTATTTTGTGGAAAGTGGACCCACATCTGAATGAAGCATCATAAGACAGAGTGCTTATTCCTATTCATTTCCTGGGTGATGTCCAGATGGTTGCAGGATCATACATCTGTTGTGCCACCTCTGTGTCTAGAACTGCAGCTGATATTCTCACATCCTCATATAAACAAATACTCCCCCGAAGTAATGACTGCAACCAATCAGTATTATGTAGTGCTACACCTAGTTGTAATGGGCAATTCTGTTATTTTCAGAGCTTTCAGAAAATAACTCTCCTAATTGGCTATGTCTGGGATCTCTGTTATCTATGAAGATGCAGAAAGAAGCTAGGACTCCTAATCTTTTGGGTGCTTCTTCTCTTGACTCTTGAGTTGGGAAGTTAACACATTTCCAGTCTCTTACCCACCTCAACAGCACATCCCAGGAATCACCACAATAGGGGGAGCCTGCTTGGCTGTCCTATCCTGTTGTTCCTTCGTGGGCCCTGTTTTCGTAAGTTAGCCCAGGTCCCAGAGATGCACAGAACACTGAAGGTTTAGGAGAGTAGAAATGAAAAGGACAGGGGTTCCAAGCCCTGCTTCAAAGTTGTTTACTTATTTATTCTCTGCTTAAGATTCTTGGGGAGATGGTAAGAGTAAGGATAGAATAAAGAAGGTGCCAAGTAAATGAGAAATGGACCACCTAAGATCAATGAAACCATACTTTTTACTAGAGGAACGAGGGAACCAAATGCAGCACATTATTTTTTGTTATTTTGGTTTAATTTTGAGATCTCTTCACTTACACACAAAAAGTAAGAACTGGTTTTATTTACTGTTGATTTTTTTTCCCTCCTGTGGATGAAGTAACTAAAGCCTAGAGGAATGAACTAGTGCTACTGAACTGTTTAAATTATTTTTGTGTTAATAGTACACTTTGAGTATCTTTTTCCACATTACAAAAAATCTTTCTGAATTATAAATGTTTTCCTTACATTATTTAACAATGTACACTGTTTAAAAAAACAAATAAACTGAATTCAAACCTTGGGGGTTTCTCAGCAGCCGTTAATTGTACATTTTGCACTAACTCTGGGTGTGGCGCTTCTTATAAGACTGCGCTTCCTGCTTCAGTTTGTTACCTTTGTAGACTTATTTAATGAAACCATTCGAATAAACCAAACTTGCTTTTGTTGAGCTGTGGGGTTTCATTTCCAGCAAATTCCTTTTGCATGATCTCATTAGCTCAGTTTTGAGTTGTGTACAGTTTATAACTGGATTCCTGATTCCGGGAACTTTTTTAAAGCAGCAGTTCTGAACTAAGATTACGCTTCAGAAAAGGGAGACATTTTTTTTCTGGGGGAAGAAAAAAGGTAAGGATGTCAAAACCAAAAGATGAACATATGACCAGATCCACATGATGAGAGATACGATAAAGGGGAAATCATGGTAAGCTACAGCCTTTTCATCTTCCAAGGGAATAGAAATGGCTGACTGCCTTCCTGTAGGTTAAAGGAGTGCCCTGCCTCGGGTTCATAGCTTCCCACAAATGGATCTGTGATCTAAAAATTAATAAAAGCCACAGCTTGAAGATTAGATGAAAGGCACAGCCCAAGATGCATCTTAAAAAGAACCTGCAAATTCATCATGGGGGCAGGGGGCTATGAAACATTTAAAACTATGAAAAAAACCCAAGTTAAGATGGGTTATATCTCACATCTGAAATGGAGAAATACAAACACCTACTTGTGTTTTTTGTTACAGAGGAAAGAATTTATTTTGCTGTCTTAAAATGCCTTTTCTTTGGCCTTCAATCATTTCCTTGATCAGGAAAAAAACTGCAGGATAGTGACACCATAAACCTATAAACGAGAGATTATCATAGATGAAGACTGCAGCCAGGATTGCAAGGTAGCTGTAGCTTTTGTTCTCAGGAGGATACACAACACAGTTGTGGACAACAGTAACACCGAGCCCCACGGTGAAAGGCGGCAGACGTTACAGTTCCATGTAGGCAGTTGTAAAAGTTGGTGCTTAGTAGTACGGCTTCTGTTGCTTACAGGACAGGTAGCCACTGGGCATTCCTAAAATTTCTATACATACTAACACAGCACCTTAGCAGTAAATAGTGAAGAACCTCAAGAGCCAAAGAAAAGGTGGTTCATCTCTGAGCCTTCCCCTGCAGGGTGTAAGCGTGGTTTTGACTGCTCAGCTTTATCTGCGGCAAGTTCCAACAGTCAGATCCTCTGGTTAAGTTGAAGCAAGGCAAATCCTTGGAAATAAAGCTCATTCCCTAGGAACGATGAACAGTTTTATGGCGAAAAAGTAGTTTTTGAAAGTTCCTTTCTGACAAAGTCAAGGATGTGACCTGAGCCTCCATTAGGATGGATCCAATTTCCTTTTCTTCAAGTCCTGGTTCTTCCCAGTGATATCACAGTTTCCTACGGGAGAAAAAATAATTTAAATGTGGCTGCTATTATTTTCCAAGTAAGAAATAAACTGACAGCTAGTGATTTCTGAACTGTTAGTTAACAATCCTAACTTAAGCTAAAAAGCCAAGAATGAAAACTGTTACGAGGGCAGAGCCCTCCGTCAACGCTAGATCAAGTTGTAGTAACCAAACACGATGGACCTACTTTAATGAGGAAAAGCTCTTCATTCAGTTCATGGTTGAGCTTCCTACTACTATCAAGGGTTACGAGGGGTTGCACCTCTAGTCAGGAACTCAAAGGAAAAGTTGTGGCTCAAACCAGTTACTTGTCATTTTCTTAGACCGCTGTTCCTCTGGCAAGACAGTACCCAACTTCTTCAAATGGAATATCATTCTTCCTTTAAAAGGCATAGAATCAAGCCCAAGTTCTTTTAATTTTTGTTCCTAAACACTTCACTACCTGTTACATCTCGGTTGAGGTTGTGAGTTTGGAAATGGGAGGGTCCCGATTTTGCTTGTGGATTCCGGTGGCACATGTTCTGTGGGGTCCTGTCCCAAGTCATCCTCTGGTTCTTCAGAGCTGGTATAGCAGAGGTCTGGAGCAGTTCTGGTTTAGACAAGGGCCTGACATCACTGTCACCTGCATCTGGATCCATATCCCACATTCCAAGACTGTCTGCAAGGACCAAGATCATGGGAAAATGCAGCATCGCCCAGTATTTTCACATAAAGCGCTGGGGAAAGCTGGTCCTAAGAAATCCCACGTCACATGTGGACTGGGACAGCTCCTGGCATTTCTCCTTCCCCTACCCCTGAAAGTACACTGGAGCTTCTCTTAGGCCAATAGAGGAGCCAAGTGTGTGTCCTCAGACCTGCCATCAGTCCATTGGGCTCCCTTTTTTCCCCAAAACTTCATGGGACTATAAAACATAAAAATGAAGATTTTTTTTTTTTTATGCCAAAAGCGCATGTTGTAGGTACTTACTGATCAATGCTTAAGTCATACCCGTAGCTCTTACCGACCTGTAAGGAAGTCTTTCTCTGCGAGTGGTTCAGAAACGGCAGTCACAGGGGTGCTGTGCGTCAGAGGAGGTGCTGGAGGTGCTGCCAGAGTCACTGGGGGGTGGGGGGGTGGGGAGGACAAAGTCACAGAATCACTTAACTGTTGGAGAGAGCCTCAGAAGAGCAAAGCTGCTGGAGTCACACCAGTTTCTAGCACAGTGAGGAGCAGAGAAGATTCCTGATCCCGTCCCCGCCTGCAGATAGATCTACGAGACTAGAAAGACTTTTTTCTTCTCACCAAATTGGGGAACGGAGTTAAAGAGTTCATTTCTCCTTAAGCAGCAAAAATAGGTTATTATTAGAAGCTATCTCGTCCTTTTTTTTTTCCTCAAAAAAAATCTTAAGCAGAAATTCAAAATGTAAAACCAATGGAAACTGCGGCTCTGGCTGTGGGAGGTCACTTCCCTGCAGCCTTCCTGCCGGGAGCTTCGGTGGCCTGGAAGCTCAAGATCCAGAATAAAGGTTACTATTAAGAACATCCCCACCACCGTAAGTTTTCTTCCCCCTACACTAGTTTAAGCCTGCCAGTGCTGAGGGGAATATTAATGACATAAACGCGAAGAAAGTCCTCTGAATCTTAGAGAGAAGCTGGGCAAAAGTCCAGCTGGTCTGGGATAAGCCCCTTCTTCGTTTCTACTCTGGGAAAGACAAAAAAGTCTGTGCTACTACTAAGTTGGCCTCGAATAAACTGAAGTTCACAGCTGAAGCATGGCCAAAAGCCCCCACTATCCTCAAACCATTCCGCCTTCTCTTCACAGATCACTCAGAAAGGCTTTATTCTAGCAGACACGGCCAAAGTACCTGAGAGAAATGTTCTCTACCCTGAAATTTCTAGTTCTAGTTTCCCTCAAGGGCCATTTCCTTCCCTTAAAAAAAAAAAAGAAAGAAAGAAAAAGAGGAATGTCTTGAAAAATGGGGAAATGATCTTAGGTGCTTAGACTCCTCTAACCTGCGGGGAACCCGAGAGAAGTCCTACTGAGGTCTGCTCGGCCCCAACCCCGGCCCCCACCCTTCTCACACACCCTGAGTCTTCTCAACCTCCCGAGCAGACAGTTGAACTTGCTGCTGCTTCTCCATTTGCTCCCGGAACTGCTGCTGCAGCTGCTTCTGCCGGAGCTTCCGCTGGTAGGTGGCCTCGCTCTCGGCTGCGGTCAGACTTGAGCACCACGAGAGAACAAGCTGGGGTGATCCGGGGCCCGCGTAGCGACCAGCACCCAATGCGCCGGCTCAGGCGGTGAACCGGGAGGTAGTTCCACCCCGCGGAGAAGAGAAGAGAGGGAGGGAACCATGACCGTACCGGGAGCCGCTGGCCTTCTCTTCCTGCCCCACAGCGTGCGGACCACCCAAGCGGCTCAGTCTGCAAGGGGAGGTCACCTCCTGTGGTTTGGGGGACCCCAGAGCCACGTTCTGCCGGCAGCTGCTGTATCTCGCTTGTTCCACAGATGGTTCAAAATCTTGTCTTTTTGCTTTTGTTAAATCCACTTCAAGAGGCAACTAAGGACAGAAAGGGGGTAAGTAACTTCTTCCAGCCACACTTGCCCTTCCTTGGCCCTGTCTCAATGATCTAGATTCCTGAAAAATGGCATTTGATAGTCCTCGATCCATCATTCCCTCTAGGTCCTGAAAAGCTCAGACAATGGATCCACACTTCACCTAGTATTTTTATTACAGTAAAACAATTTCATGTTCTACTTTACACCATTTTGTATTGATCAAGTTTTGATAAAAAGGATTACCTTTATGATCCAGGGCAAATGGTCGATAGACCCTAATTTGAATCTCTCGTCAGCTGGATCAGTCTGACGCTATCTACTTTTTCACTCTTTTCATGGAAATGATCATATGTAATCTGTGGAGGCCTACCCCTTCTCTGCCCTTTCTCCTAGGACCTCCCCCTAAATACAACACTCATCCCTGAAGAAGCCTCGGGTTGCTTCCAATGAGAGGAAGAAAACTTGCAAAGCCCGGATGCAGGGTGCTAGCTAAGGCTCCTGGGAATCTCCAACTTGGGCTCATTCCTGCATCTCACCAAACGTGAAAACTAATGATAGTTCATGGCACTGGGCACAGTGCTCTACTTCCAAGCCCTAAGGCACTACAGAAACCCAGAGCTTTTCGCTTGGGAGAACTTCTCCCTCAATTCATATTGATAGAATAATTGAAAAGGAGAAATTGAGATGACCACATTTTGATAAAGACAACCTAAAAATGACAACTGTATTATGAAATTTCTTATCTACATTGGAAAGTAAGTAAGTAGGTTCAAAATAAAGGAACTTGGTGCACCTGGCTGGCTTAGTTGATAGGCTACTCTTGATCTCGGGATCATGAGTTCGAGCCCCCATGTTGGGGGAAGAGATTAAAAATAATAGTAATGTATTTTTACTTAAAAAATAAAATGAATGAGCTTGTGCTACAAGAATGAGCACTGAGGACATTTGCTAAGTGAAATTAGGGCCAGTCACAAAAGGGCAAATATGTATGATTCCATTTATATGAGGGATGGACTTAGAGTAAAAAAGCAAGACAAAGTAGAATAGTGCTTGCCAGGGGCCGCGGGGAAGAGGAAGCAGGGAGCTGTCATTACAGTTTCAGTTTTACAAGAAAAGAATTATAGAGACGGATGGTGCTGATGACAAAGGTATTCACTACCTCTGTCTACCTAAAATGGTTAAGATGGTAAATTTGGGGTGGTTTTTTTGTTATTTTGTTAAAGATTTTATTTACTTATTTGACAGACAGAGAGAGCACAAGCAGGGGGAGCAGCAGGCAAAGCTTGGGACTTGATCCCAGCTCTGTGGGATCTTGTGGAACTTGATCCCAGGACCCCGGGATCATGACCTGCACTGAAGGCAGACACTTAACCAACTGAGCCACCCAGGCACCCCCAACATAGTAAATTTTGTTATGTATATTTTACTGCAAGGGGGAAAAATAGGGAAAAAGTGAGCTTTGAAAAAAGCTTAAAAGACTCACAATGCTAAGTACTGTCAAGGATGTGGAACAGCTGCAGTTGTACAGTGCCATGCAGGCGTGTGAATTTGTACGACCACACTGACCCAGGAATCCCCAAGACAAGTGTGTGTGTGTGTGTGTGTGTGTGTGTGTGGTTGTGGGTGCACCAAAAGCTGTGTACAAGGATGCTAATAGCAGCTCAATTCAAAACAACCAACAACTACCCAGAAAACTCCAATGTCTGTTAAAGTCAGAATGGACAAATGAGTTGTGCTATGCTCATGTGATAGAAAAGTATACAATGGAAATGCTACATGCAACATGAATGAATCTCGCAAACACGCTGAATGAAAGCCAAACACAAAATAGTCCGTATATTTGGACTCCCAAACGTACAAGGAATCCAAACTAATTTATGCTGCTCAAAGTGGTTTCCCGTAGTAGTAATGACAAGGGGAGGCCTTGGCAATGATTTGAAGGGACGCTACTGAGACTTCAGGGACGCTGGCAATGTTTTATGTTGATTTAGATGCTGGTTAGGTGGATGTGTTCATCACACTGAATATGTATGATGCATGTACTTTTCTACATGTTTACATGTACATTTTAATACTTAAGTGAATTTTTATAAAGAACAATTTCATTTATCTGAAGTTCAAAAACGGGGAAAAATCTACAAGGCTGGAGCACCTGGCTGGTTCAGTCATGAGAGCATCCAACTCTTGATCTCGGGGTTGCAAGTTGGAGCTCCACATTGGGTGCAGAGATCACTTTTTAAGAAAAGAAAGAAAAAAATTCTAAGACACTGAAAGTCAGAATAGAGAAGTCAGGACAACATTTCCTTTTCAAAAGAGAAGTCAAGGTAGTGAATGGGAGGGGCAAATGGGGCCCTAGGATGCTGGTAAGTTTTAGTTTCTTATCTGGGAGATAAGTAACTGTTCACTTCTAAAAAGTCATCAGACTGTGCTATTATGAATTATGTAGTTTTCTGTGTATATGTTGCACTTCATTTTTTTAAATCTTTTAAAAAATAATAGAGTAAGAAAAGGAAAGGAGAAAAGGAGAAGGATGTTATCAAAATGGTATACTCGAAAGCTCCAGGTGCCCCCTCCTCCTAGAGACACTGAGTTAAGTTACAGAGTAGACCCTGCATCTAGTTAGACTACCTAACTAGACACAGACTAGAATACCTTTGTGAGAACCCCAGTGACCAGCTGAGAAGCTACAGGACTCAGGCCAGCATAAAACCAAGATAAGGAAAAAAAAAAAAAAGACAGGATTCCAGTAAAAGGGGTAGGAAAATTCATGCTATTTTGCACGCCCACTCACACCCCTGCCCTCACCCAGCATAGAGCAGTACAACCAGGAGGAAACTTTCCATCCTGAGCTCTCCTCCGGGGATGAAAACACAAGAGAAGACTATGCCTCCACTGTTGTGGCTTGTCTGGGAGCTGCCCGAGGCACTGGTTTCTGTCTCCCTGACTCAGCACACTGATGGGACCAGCAGAGTTTAAGAGTCACTAGAAACAGAGATGAGCACCAGACCACACTGGAGCTACAGTGACGCCAGAAGGAGAAGGAGATCACAAAAGGAGATCACAAAAGGTTTGAGAGGTCCTAGGACCTCTAGCTGGGCTTACTGGTAAAGGTCTTCCCCTCCACAAAAGCAATACATAAAAACTGGGACAGGTGGTTGTTTCCTCAAATGCCACATCTCAACAAAAGATCACAAGGCATAGAAAGAAATAGGGAAATGTGGCCCAAACAAAGGAACAAAATGAAACCAAAAATTGACCTGACCCTCCCAAAATGCAATCTACGTGGTACCTAACAATGAATTTAAAATAATGGTCATAAAGATGCCTAATCAGCTAAGAGAGCAAACACACAACTAAATGAAATCAAGAAAATTATGCATGAATGAAATGAGAAGAATATCAACAAAGAAAAACAGCCAACAGGTTCTGGAACTGAAAAATATAGTAAGAGCTGAAAAAGTAACTAGAGGGATTTTACAGCAGACTTGAACTGACAGAAGAAAGAATCAGCAACAAGAAGACAGATAATTTGAAATCATCTCATCAGAAAGCAAAAAGAAGAATGAAGAAACATGACAGAGCCTAAGGGGCCTCTAGGACAGTTGTCACACTATGTATTAAGAGTCTCAGAAAAAGAAAAAGAAAGGGGCAGAGAGATTATATGAGGAATTAATGGCTTAGAACTTCGAAAATCTGAGGAAAGAGAAGACACACAAATTCAAGAAGCTCAAAAAACTAAACCTAGGATAAACGCAAAAGGCTCATATAATCAAATGGCCAGAAGTCAAAGATGGTACACTAATAAACAAACTACCAGAAAGAGAAATTAAGGAAACAAACCTATTTATAATTGCAACAAAAAGAATAAAACATTTAGCAATAAAGGAACCAAGGAGGTAAAGGACATGTAACTGTGAAAACTATAAGACTGATGAAAGAAACTAAAGAATAAATGGAAACATATTCCATGCTGTGGACTGGAAAAATTAATATTGTTAGAATCTCCAAACAAACCAAAATAATCTACAGATTCAGTGCAATCCAATGGCATTTTCCACAGAAACACAACAAAAAATCCTACAATTTGTATGGAACCGCAAAAGACTCTGAACAGCCAAAGCAAACCTGAGAACAAGTGGAAGGCATCATGCTACTGGATTTCAAGCTACACTACAAAGTACAGTAATCAAAACAGCATGCTACTGACATAAATACAGGAACCTAAAACAAGGGAACAAAATAGCTCAGAAAGAAACCCATGTTTATACGATCAACAAATTTATGACAAAGCCAAGAAGGTACAATGTAGAAAGGACAGTCTCTTCCACAAATGGTGTTGGGAAAACTGGACAGCACATGCTAAAGAATTAAACTAGACCACTATCTGGCACAATACACAAATATACTCAAAATGAAGTACAGACTTGTGTTAAGACCTGAAACTATAAAACTCCTAGAAGAAAATACAGGACATAAGCTCCGTAACACTGGGTTTGGTGATGACTTTTTGGATCTGACACAAAAACAAAGCCAACAAAAGCAAAAAACAAACAAGCGCAACTCCATCAAACTAAAATGCCTCTGTGCTCCTGGGTGGCTCAGTGGGTTAAGCCTCTGCCTTCAGCTCAGGTCATGATCCCAAGGTCCTGGGATTGAGCCCCGCATCGGGCTCTCTGTTCAGCAGGGAGGCTGCTTCCCCCTCTCTCTCTGCCTGCCTCTCTGCCTACTTGTGATCTCTCTCTGTCAAATAAATGAATAAAATCTTTAAAAACAACAACAAACTAAAATGCTTCTGCACAGCAACAGAAACTGCCAACATGAAAAGGTAATACAAATTTTACATATATTACATATATTTGTAAATATACAATATTTATATTTGTATAAATATAAATATTATATACATAATATTTGTAAACAATATAACTGATAAGGGGTTAATATCCAAAATATTACACAACTCACTAGCAAAAACAGCAAATAATCCAATTAAAAATGGCACAGGGTCTATACAGACATTTTTCCAAAGAAGACACAAAGATGGGCAACAGACACATGATACTCAACATCACGAACCATCAGGGAAATGCAAATCAAAACCAAAATGAGATACCTGTCAGAGTGGCTATTATCAAAAAGGTAAGAAAGAAGTGTTGGAGGGGACGTGGAGAAAGATGAACCCTTGTGCACTGTTGGTGGGAATGAAAATGGGGGCAGCCACTGTGGAAAACACTATGAAGGTTCCTCAAAAAATTAAAAATAGAATTACCATGTGATCCACCAATTCCACTTCTGGGTATTTAGCCAAAGAAAACAAAAACACTAACTCGAAAAGCTATCTGTACTCCATGTCCACTGTGGTATTATTTTCAATAGCCAAGGTACAGAAATAACCTAAGTCTCCATCCACGGATAAATGGATGCAGAAAATGTAGTAAATACATAATGGAATATTGTTCTGCCATAAAGAAGGAAATCTTTTATTTCCCATAACATGGATGCACCCTGAGGGCATTAGGCTAAGTGAAATAAATCAGAGAAAGACAAACACCATATCATCTCACTTATATGTGGAATCTGGGGGAAAAAAAGAAAAAGAGCTCATAGGTACAGAGAATAGATTGGTGGTTGCCAGGGAGAGGCAGGTGTCAGGCAAAATAGGGGTGGGGGATGTGAAAAAGTACAAACTTACAGTTGTAAGTCATGGGAATATAGTATACGGCACAGTGATTACAGCTACTAATATATATTTGAAAATCGCTAAAAGTAAATCTTGGAGGTTCTAAAAAAATTTGTAACTAGCTTTGGTGATAGATGTTAACTAGACTTATATATAATGGTCATTTCATTATATATACAAATATCAAATCATTATGCTGTATACCTGAAACTAAAATAATGTTATATTGCAATTATATCTCAATTTCTAAAAAGTCAAAAGACAAAGAGAAATCTTGAAAGCAGCAAGAGAAAAGAAAATCATCACATACAAGAAAGCCTCCATAAGATTATTAGATTTCCTCTTACCAGACAGAACAGAATGGGATAATATATTGAAAGTGCTGAAAGAAAAAAGCTCAGCCAACAATATTGTATCCAGCAAAACTATCCTTCAAAAATAGAGAAATTAAGACTTTTACATAAAAACAAAAGCAGGGGGAGTTCATTTCCACTAGACCTGCTCCACGAGAAATGCTAAAAGGAGTTCTTCAGAGAAAAAAAAAGATGCTAGACACTAATACAAGGCTACACAAATATAGTAAGTTCTCCAGTAAAGGTAAATACATAGATAAATATAAAGCCTGAATTAATATCCTTTTGGTACACAGAATTTAAATGAAAAAACTATTAAAACTATATAATGAATATAGAAGTTTTTAAAACAATTATAGTTTTTATAACTGTAAATCTCTGTATATATATTGTATATATATACAATATATAAAGATGTAGTCTCTAACATCAATGAGATAAGGTGGAGCAGGTGTGGAGTTGTAAAGGAATAGATTTGGGGGCACCTGGGAAGCCACTAATTACACTTAGTTAAGCTAGTTAAGCAACTGCCTTCAGCTCAGGTCATGATCCCAGGGTCCTGGGATCCAGCCACATGGCAGTCTCCCTGCTCAGTGGGGAGTCTGCTTCTCCCTCTCTCTGCCTCTACCCACTCCCAACTTGTGCCCTCTCTCACTCTCTCTCAAATAAATAAAATCTTTTTTTAAAAAAAGGAATAGTTTTTGTATGCAAGTGAACTTGTTATCAGTTTAAAACAGAATGAATGCTGCAGCTTTAAGATATTTTATAATTGCAATAATAATCACAAGGAAATTATCTCTAGAATATACACAAAAGGAAGTATGAAGGAAATCAAATCATGTCACTACCCAAAAGTAAAACAAAACACAAAGGAAGGCAGTAAGGGAGGAAAGGAGGGACAAAAAAAGCTATAAGACAACAACAAAATGGCAACAATAAGTTGTTCTCTAACAGTAATACTTTAAATGTAAATGGATTAAACACCCCAATCAAATGACATAGATTGGCTGGACAGATGTAAAATTATATGCTTTTTATTAGAGTCTCACTGTAGATCTAAGGACACAGGCTAAAGGTGAAAGGATGAGAAAAGATATGTAACTGGTACCAAAGGAGAGCAGGATGAGCTATACTAATACCAGGCAAAACAGACTTCAAGTAAAAAAAATTGTAACAAGAGACAAGGAGAATATTATATAATGATAAAAGGGTCAATTCACTTAATATGTATAACAATTACAAATATTTGTAATTGTTAAACACCAGAGCTCCTAAATATATAAAGGAAACTTTCTCAGAACTGGAAAGAGAAATAGACAGCAACAAAATATAATAATAGCAGAAAACTTTAATATTCTACCTCCAATAATGGGTAGAATAAACCGAAGATTAATAATAGAGGATCTGAACATTATAAGCCAAATGGACCTAAACGACATATACAGAATATACATATATATATATATATATATATATATATATATATATATATATATAAACGACATATACAGAATACTCCACCCAACAACAGTAGGTTATAAATTCTTCTCAAGTACACATGAAATATTCTCCAGGGGAGACCACATGTTAGGCAACAAAACAAGTCTTAAACAATTGGATACAGAAATCATACAAAGTATGCTGACTGATCACAATGGAATGAAACCAGAAATCAATAGCAGAAGGAAAAAGTGGGAAATCCACAAATGTGGAAATTAACAGTACACTCTTAAATAACCAATGGGTCAAAGAACAAGTCAAAAAGGAATTTAGAAAGTATCTTGCGACAAATGAAAATAAGAAACACCAAAAGTTATGATATGAAGCAAAAGCAGTGCTAACAGGTAGATTTATAGCGGACATGAGCTAGTGAGAAAATGAAAGAAATGGAGATACATGACAGAGAACAGAAATGCAATAGGAAGAAATAAGGGACAAAACAATTTTTTGAAAAGATCCACAAAATTGATAAACTCTTAACTAGATTAACTAGAAAAGAAAGAGAGAAGACTCAAATAACTAGAATCAGAAAATAGGGACATTACTACTGATGCCACAGAAATTAAAAAGATGATAAGACTACCCTGACCAGGGGTGTCTGGGTGGCTCAGTCAGTTAAGCCTCTGCCTTTGGCTCAGGTCATGATCCCAGGGTCCTGAGACAGAGCCCCATGTTGGGCTCCCTGCTCAGCAGGGAGCTTGCTTCTCCCTTTCCCTCTGCCTGCTGCTCTGCCTGCTTGTTTATGTTCTCTCTCTGTCACATAAATAAATAAAATCTTTTAAAAAAAGAATACTCTGCACAATTATATACAAACAAATCAAATAACCTAGAAGAAATTGACAAATTCCTAGACACATACAACCTACCAGACTGAAGAAACAGACAATCTGAACAGACCAATAACTAGTTAGGAGGTTAAATCAGTATTCCAAAACCTACCACCACCAACAACCCCAGAACTAACTGGCTTCGTGGGAGAATTCTACCAAACATTTAAAGAATTAACAGCAATCCTCCTCAAACGCTTCCAAAAGCTAAAGTGGAGGGAACACTTCCAAGCTCATTCTTTTTTTTTTTTTTTTTTTTTTTTTTTTAAAGATTTATTTATTTATTTGACAGACAGAGATCACAAGTAGGCAGAGAGGCAGACAGAGAGAGAGGAGGAAGCAGGCTCCCTGCTGAGCAGAGAGCCCGATGCGGGGCTTGATCCCAGGACCCTGGGATCATGACCTGAGCCGAAAGCAGAGGCTTTAACCCACTGAGCCACCCAGGCGCCCCTTCCAAGCTCATTCTATAAGGTCAGTATTACTACTAAGATACCAAAGTCAAACAATGACACTACATAACACTTATGTAGTGTTGAGCACTGAGTAATATATAGAATTGTTGAATCACTATATTGTACATCTGAAACTAATGTAACACTATATGTTATCTGGACTGAAATTAAAATTTTAAAAAACTTAATAAAAATAAAACAAACAAAAAAACCAGTGATACTACAAGAGAAAAACACTTTGAGAAAACTACGGAAAAATATTACGAATATTAATACAAAGATCCTCCAGGGGCACCTGAGTGGCTCAGACAGATAAGCAGCTGACTCTTGATTTCAGCTCAGATCATGATCTCAGGTGTCATGGTACTAAGCCCCAGGTTGGACTCCATGCTCTGCAGGGAATCCGCTTCTCTCCCTCTCTCTGCCCCTCCCCCAGCTCATGCATGTGTGCTCACTCTCTCTCTCTCAAATAAATTAATTTACTAAAAATTATTTTTTAAAAAATCTTCCAAATACTAGCACACCAAATTTAATAGCACATTAAAAGAATTATACACCATGACCAAGGGGTATTTATTCATAGGATGTAAGGATGGTTCAACTCCACAAATCAATCAATGTGATGCACTACAGTAACAGAAAGAAGGGACAAAAGCACATGCTAATCTCAATTAATGCAGAAAAAGGATTTGGTAAGACTCAATACCTTTTCACAATAAAAATATTCAACAAACTAGGAATAGAAAGAATATACCTCAACATCATGAGGGCCATATATGAAAAACGCACCACTAACAACACACTGAATGGTGAAAGACTGAAAGCTTTTCCTATAATATCAGAAGCAAGGCAAGGATGCCCACTCTCACTACTCATACTCACATACTGGAAATCCTAGCCAGAGCAATTAGGCAAGAAAAAGAAATAAAGTGTAAAAGAAGTCAAATTATCTCTAGATGCAGATGACATGATCTCATGTGCAGAAAACCCTAGAGAGTACAAAAAAATTGCTAGAATAAATTGTTAGAATAAAAAGTTGCAGTATACAAAATCAACACACAAAAATCACTTCTGTCTGTACACTAGTAATGAACAATCCAAAAGGAAAATGAAGAAAACAATCCATCTACAATAGCATCAAAAAGAACAAAATACTTAATAATAAACCTAACTACCACGAATGTGAAAGACTTCTACACTGAAAACTGCAAAAAGGTTGCTGAAAATAATTAAAGAAGAAACAAATAAATGGAAAGACACCCCATGTTCATAAAATTTAATATGGTTAAGATCCCCAAACTACTTATTCAATACAAACCTTATCCAAATTCCCATAGCATTATTTGCATAAACAAAAAAAATTTCATCCTAAAATTCATATGGAATCTCAAAGGACTTCAAATAGTGAAAACAACATTGAAAAAGAACAAAGTTGAAGGATTCATACCTTCTCATTTCAAAATAAACTGTGATCAAAATGATATGATACTGGGGCGCCTGGGTGGCTCAGTGGGTTAAGCCGCTGCCTTCAGCTCAGGTCATGATCTCGGGGTCCCGGGATCAAGTCCCGCATCGGACTCTCTGCTCAGCAGGGAGCCTGCTTCCCTCTCTCTCTCTCTGCCTGCCTCTCCATCTACTTGTGATTTCTGTCAATAAATAAATAAAATATTTTTTTAAAAAAATGTCATACTGTCATAAATACAGACACACAGTCCAATGGAATAGAGAGCCCGGAAATAAACCCTTTCGTATATGATCAAATGAATATCGGCAAGCGTGCCAAGACCACTTAATGGGAAAAAGAGAGTCTCTTCAATAAATGATGCTGAAAAAAACTGGATATCCACATGCAAAAGAAGGAATTAGACTGGTATCTTACATCATAAACAAAAATAAGTTTAGACAGACTAAAGACTTAAACATAAGACACAAACCATAAAACTCAGAGAAGAAAATATTGGGGAAAAGCTCATGACATTGGATTTGACAATGATTTCTTGCATATGACACCAAAAACACAAAGCAAAAATATATAAATGGGACAATGTCAAACTTAAACATTTTAAAGGGAGCCTATGAAACAGGAAAAAATATCTGCAATCATGTCTCTGATAAGGTGTTAGTATTCAGAATATATGCAGAATCCTACAACCCAACAACAAAATATTAAAATCCCCAATTAAAAAATGGGCAAAGAAACAGACATTTCTCCAAAGATGATATACAAATGGCCAAAAAGCATATAAAAAGACATTCAACATCAAAACTCATCATCATAGAAATGCAAATTAAACCCACAATAAGATAGCATCTCACACCCACTAGGATGGCTGCTATCAAAAAACCCAGAAGATAACAGGTGTTGGTAAGGCTATAGAGAAATGGAACACTTGTGCACTGTTGGTTGAACACTAATGTGGCCACTACAGAAAACACTATGGAAATTCCTCAAAAAACTACCACATGAGGGCTGAGTCAGTTAAGTGTCCTACTCTTGATCTGAGCTCAGGTCTTGATCTCAGGGTGGTGAGCTTCAGCTCTGTTTAAAAAAAAACAAAAATACTACCATATGCTCCAGCAACACTACCTCTGGATATATAACCAAAATAACTGAAAGGAAGGTCTTGAAGAAGTATTTGCAAAACCATGTGTATAACAGCACTATTCCCAAGTCAAGAGATGAAAGCCACCCAAATGTCCATTGATGGAAATATAAAGAAAATGTGGTGTGGAGACGCCTCGGTGGCTCAGTTGGTTAAGCGGCTGCCTTCGGCTCCGGTCATGATCCTGGCATCCTGGGATCGAGTCCCACATCAGGCTCCTTGCTCGGCAGGGAGCCTGCTTCTCCCTCTGACTCTGCCTGCCACTCTGCCTGCCTGTGCTCGCTCGCTCTCTCTCTGACAAATAAATAAATAAATTCTTTAAAAAAATAAAAAATATGGTGTGTACCTACAGTGGAATATTATTCAGCCTTAAAAAGGAAGGTAATTTTTTTTTAAAGGACTTTATGTTTAAGTAATCTCTACAGCTAACCTGGGGCTGTAGAGCAACCTGAGATCAAGAGTCCCACACTCTACTGAGCCAGCCAGACGCACCAAAAAAAAGAAAGTAATTCTGACACAGGCTACAACGCAGATGAAACCTGAGGACGTTGTGCTAAGACAACATAAACCAGACAGGAAATTCATAGGAACCAGAAGTAGAATGTGGTAACAAGAGGCTGAGAAGGGGGGAAAAAGGAGAGTTGTCCTTATGGGTATAGAGTGGCAGAATCCCAACATTAAAAAGTTCTGGAGATCTATTTCATCAGTGAACTGTACATTTAAAAATGGCTAAAATGGTGAACTTTTGTTATTTTTTTTACCACAATAAAAAAACATCCCTAATATCACTCATAAACACAGACACAAACGTCCTTAACAAGATATAAGCAAACGGAGGCCAACAACACATAGAAAGGATTTTAACAAGGGAAAGTGTGGCATTTTGACAGCTGCCAAGTGCCACGCCCCTCTGCCAGGGCATCCCCCACCAGCAGCCCTCAAGGACAGGCCAGGGAATGCTGCCCTGGGCTGCAGCGCTGCAGGGAGGCTCTGACAACAGCCACTCGCCACCCACCAGAATGCACCACTACCTGCCACAGCCCCCGCCAAGAGCAAGTCCAGGGCTGCGTAATCCCAGAACCCCCTCCAAAGGCTCAGCTCATGTGACAGGCTCAGGTGGAGAAAAGGGGACCTAGGCCGTGACCCCTAGAGCGCAGACGCAGGCTGAGAAGGTGAGGTTCTTTCTGAGTGTTTCTAAGGAACCAGAGGGGTGCTGCAGGGAGCTCTGTGCTCCTTTGGAGGTTTCACACACCATTCTGGAACACAGCTCTCTGTGCAGAAAACAAGTAGCATGGATTCTCTAGGCTTTAAGTTCTTCAGCTGGAAAATTCGGTGATTGGTTCCTGCTGGCTCTGGTAGGCAAACAAGTCTGAAATACACATTCCAGACCCTCAAAAGGGCTGAGTCTCCCCTTCTTCTTTCTCCCTCCAGATACTCAACCCATGCCCCTGGGGCACTGGTCCTATCTTTACTGTGATGCATTCCATTCATCCATTTCTAACATACCTGGCGGGGAAGCTTATTTAGTGACCTCAGATAATCTTTGTCCAGAATACAATTTCCAAGTGCATTCCCGAAACTTCTAAGGGTAAGAAAAAAAAAAAAGAAAGAAAGAAAGAACGAAACAGGTTGAGAATGATTATGTGTCAATATCAGAGAACATAGTTAACAGTTACAACATTTGTGGCAAGGTGCTTCTCCACTGCGGCAGAGGAGATGGACCTCAGTATACATGCAGAGACACTTCTTGGGCACCTGCCACTTTCAGGCACTGTATGAGGGTCTCAGTACAGCATGTGGCACAGCAGTCACCAGTCTCTGCCCCCAACAAGAGGCAGGGAAGTCCAAAAGACTAAGAAAACATTTGCAAAACCCCATGAGTTACCTCCTGCCATTCTTTTTTCAGGGGCGGTTCCAATTCCCCAGTAATAGTGGGCAACTCACTTAGGGCACACCATCCTCCATGCCTGAAGTTCTTTACTTGGAACATCTGGCCTCCCGCACAGGTTAGAGCACCTCAAGTTTTTAATGTAGGTTCATTACATGTGTGTTTTAATTCACGTCAATTCTCAAAGGCCATGTATGACCTCCCAAAAAAAGTGTAAAAAAAAACAACAAACAAAACCCTGTTCTATGCACCTTAGTTGTACATACCCAAGGCAACACTGTTTAGGTGTTTTAAAGAGAATGGGAAAGCGATCTCTGTCCTCGTGTGGAAAGGTTTCCAAGACACACAACTGAGATGGGGGTGAGCAAAATCAAGTACAGAGTAGAGAATATAGTATTCTTTTTTTTTTTTTTTAGATTTTATTTATTTATTTGAGAAAGCACGAGTGGGGTGAGGGGCAAAGGAAGAAGCAGACTCCCCACTGAGGAAGCCTGATGTGGGACTTGATTTTGGGACTCCAGGATGGTGACCTGAGCCAAAGGCAGATGCTTAACCCACTGAGCCACCCAGGTGCCCCGCGAATGTAGTATTCTAACACTTGTTCTCAAAGAAGGGAGACCTAAGCATAAAGAACCACAGGGAAAATTCAAAGTGTAGGAAACAGGGCTGACAGGGACAAGGAGGGAGTGAGGCTTGGGTTATTACAACTTTTTGTACCACGTGAATGAATTGTCTCACAACTGACGCAGGTTAGACTCCAGCCCTCGTGCTCACCTCAGCGCCCGCTTCAGCCCGTCTGTCACGGCCTCCTTCCTGGCCTTCTCCAAAGACAAGGCTTTTGACTTAAGGCCCTCGCTGACACCGTAGCCCACATCTTCATGATATGAACCATCCTACAGGTAGAAAAGGAGTTCAGAGTCCAACGTGAAGAGCTGCAGTTGTGTCCTGGCTCCACAGCTCTCCTCACCCTCAAGGGCATTTGCGCCAGGGCACACAAAACCTGGGCGCCTTGCTAAAGGGCACACGGGCACAGAGAGCTGGAACAGAATTCATTTCTAGTGTTATGTCCTTGACCTGATCTGCCTGGAAATGTACAAGACAATTCTCTGTACCCACTTACAAGTGCACATAAAAAAGGCACATAGCTAACCCACCCTAAATCTTCCTAAGGTTCACTGCCCCAAGGTATAAAAACCTCTGGGACATGAAACAAAAGAAAAATGTGAAATACTGTATTTAACAGACTCTTAACGATTGGCTAGCAAATCAAAAAATCTTTTCACAGGTCAGGTGGTATCCATTTCCTGGCTTTCATCAAAAATGAAGGTATACCTGATCAAATTATTAGCTGACAGAGAACCAAATGTAATTTTGGATAGCACTCTGATTTCTGAGATATAACTCAGAAAGCTTATTCAAAGAAATGGTGATACTGCAACAAAATTCTCTCCATTCCCAGTTTATTTATGTGAGTAAGGTTTCTCAGTTTTGTTTTGTTTTTTTTTTTAACTTATTTGTCAGAGGGAGAGAGACATGGCACAAGCATGGGGAGCAGCAGACAGAGGGAGAAGCAGGCTCCCCGCTGAGCAGGGAGCCCGATGCAGGACTCAATCCCAGGACCCTGGGATCATGACCTGGGCCCAAGGCAGACACTGAACTGACTGAGCCACCCAGGTGTCCCAAGTACTATTTATAAAAATAAGAAGTGAGAATAGAATTAATGCTGAATGTTCTATCTAGGAAAAAGTAATATCAGGGCGCCTGGGTGGCTCAGTGGGTTGAGCCGCTGCCTTCGGCTCGGGTCATGATCTCAGGGTCCTGGGATCGAGGCCCGCATCGGGCTCTCTGCTCAGCAGGGAGCCTGCTTCCCTCTCTCTCTCTGCCTGCCTCTCCATCTACTTGTGATCTCTGTCAAATAAATAAATAAAATCTTTAAAAAAAAAAAAAAGTAATATTAAACTATGGAAATACAAACCACCCAGAAAGACCAGAAAGAAAAAAAAAGCTTAATCCATCTCATTAAGAAATGCATTTTCCATAAAAATTTATTTTTATTAAGTATATAAATTTTGATGTAGTTATTTTGTCCCCCTCATAGACCCAACTGACTGATCAATTGTGTTAGTAATACCTGTAACAGTAATTCAATCCAGAAGAAATTTTTTAAAATTTAGAGCCTTAAGGTCACTGAAAATTTACCCCCCAAAATTACATTTATATGCCCATACATACACACACACACACACACACAGGAATATGCTAAGGTTATTAATAAAAATAATATTACATGTGTTCATGTAATATATATACATAATATATATTCCCAACATATATTTTGTTTATACATGTATATGGACAAAAGCCAATGGGGAGACAGAATGGAAATATCAGTTTGAGAAGAAAAAAATGTAAAATTTCTCATGACTAAAGAATAGCTTGCTCATGTATTTTTTTAAGTGGATCATAGTATTTAATCGTTTATGATATTTAAAATACATTGATACAGGGCGCCTAGGTGGCTCAGTGGGTTAAAGCCTCTCCCTTCAGCTCAGGTCATGATCCCAGGGTCCTGGGATCAAGTCCTGCATCGGGCTCTCTGCTCAGCAGGAAGCCTGCTTCCTCCTCTCTCTCTGCTTGCCTCTCTGCCTACTTGTGATCTGTCAAATAAATAAATAAAATAAAATACATTGATACATTTTAAAAAGATGTAACAAGAAAAGAAATGTGAAATAACAGGGACTGAGAATACACTTATCCTGATGAGTCGTGAAAAATGTATCGAAGTGCTGAATCACAATATTGTACACCTGACACCTATATACCACTGGGTGTTAATTACACTTGAATAAAAAAAGGAAGAGAAAGATGTAACAGATTTTAGAGTGTCAAATTTTACAATACACTAAAAAACATACCGTTGTAACTACAGGTTTCCCCTGCTATCCGAAAGTAGAACGAACATTCTCATAAAACCTTCCGTAAGCCAAAATAGTATAAAGCAAAGAATTGCCATTAATTTATATGGAAAAATCTCTCAGCATTCCCAGATCCAAAAAATAACCAGTTATGCTTTTCTGATAACATAAGGACACATCTTGCTAATGGATGCACACAATAAATGGAGCTAGAGCACAGATGCTCACGGACAGAGCTCAAAGCCCTGGCAGCTCGATGCCAAGATGGTGAGTGTAGTTCCCAGGGATGGACTCAGCGGGGCCCCTCTTGCCACCAAGGTGTGCTTTTTTTCATAGAAGTGAAAATCCTCTCTAGATTGCTTTCAGTTAAGGGAAAACAGGTACCAGCATAGGTTTTCATAAAAGCAAAGGGGTGCAGTGCAAACTTTTGAAATGCAGAGGACTTACAGTGCATTTGTACTTATGGTGAAACCTTTTAGGTGTCAACTTAAAATGTACAGGAAACACGCATTTTTCAGCATTCATTTAGGTTGCACGTGAGTAAGAATGTCTAAGGAACACTGGCTGAGCCCCAGCTCTCTAGGCCCAGTCCAGAGAATTCTCTACCTGCTCATTCTCTGTCACCACCCACCCGGCCCTTGGAGGCAGCGGGTCTGCTCCATCACCCTCACCTTCAACTGGACTCTCACAAACGCACAGACTCCCACGTAGAACTTGCCATTGTTAAGGTCAACAAAATCTAGGAGTGGGAAAGAGAACCAATTGAAGAGGATACTGACCCCTGTGCCTCACCCATATTCCTCCTACCAGCAACAAAATACACCGACATCCTCACCCACAAAATACTCTCATCAGAAATTTGCACCAAAGTAAAGGAAATTAAGTCACCATTGCCAGGAAACATACTCACCCACATTCTGCTGTGTGATGGAGTGTGCCCAGCCGTTGTAACCGAACATCTCATTGGCCAGATTAATTACCCTGTGACCCTCAATGTAACATACCTGGGAAGAGAAATTAAAGGCAGAGGGGGGAGCTGGTTAAAAGTCCCTGCCATACTAAATGAGAATCAAAATTTACTTAACTTACTCCTTACCAGCTTTTTTGGCAAAACTGCCCTTTAACATTCCAGGAAAATTCTCAGTGAATTGATTTCAAAGATCTTCCAGAAGGAACCAGTTAGAACTAGTGTTTTGTCTTGGGGGAGGGATTAGACTCAGAGTAGAAAGATACCCACTCACCTAGCAGTTTCCAAAACTCACAGCTTCCAAAAATTACAAGTCTCAGGCTGACATATATTATAGGAGACCAAAAATATACATATAAAATTAGAAGCAAAGGGCAAAAGAAACATTTTAAAAAGATGATATAAATATCTCAAGATGGAAGACAACACTTGGGTGGCTTCAGATGACGATGCCAGCTGGAACCCATCCCCTCCCAAAGACACTAGGAAACATCTAGCAACAGTGAGCAGGAGACCTTCTGAATCCATGAGGACCCAGAGAGGGAGAAAGATCCTCTGAGTAGCCAGCTAGAGGGGCACCCACTTCTCAAGCATGTCATCTCTCCTACCCTCTGGCCTCCTCCAGCCATGCGGCTACTGATGTATTCCGGGCCCAGCCTCTGCCTCAGAGCGTTCTGGATGGCCTGGTACTCATCTGCTGTGTACTGATACTGCAATCCAGAAAAGGAAAAATTAAACTGACATTACCCCATTCCTATGCCAGCAAGTATCCAGACCCTGTTACAATCTTAAAAAGTATTGAGGGCCCTAAGAGCTCTTGTTTACATGGGTTTTATCTACCAATACTAGGAATTAAAACTGAGAAACTTCTAAGGCACACTTTCCATAAGCCATCAGAGCAGTATCCCCCCAGGCTGTGTGTGCTCTGCAGAGTCTCACTGTTCACTTGTAAGAGAATGAAAAGGAAAAGGCAAGAAGTTTTTTAGTATTATTATGGAATCTTTTTGACCCCGTGGACTCGGGAGAGGTCTGGTTGACCCCAGGGGTCACTGGGCCCCATTTTGAGAGGCATTGCCCTAGGTGTCACCACCCTCCTGACAAAATTTTCTCGAGTCAGAATTGGTAAACTGAAAAGTGCCACCTCAGAGTCTGTATATGACATTTATGCCCACAAGGTAGCAGGAGACATACCTCTTCTCTAGTTCAACACTTTTCCATCCTATACATACATAAATATACCACTACTTATTTGACTACTGTTCCCTTGGTAGTTTCCCCCTTGTCCTATTTAAATGAAATAAATTGGGGGTGCCTGGGTGGCTCAGTGGGTTAAGCCTCTGCCTTCAGCTCAGGTCATGGTCTCGGGGTCCTGGGATCGAGCCCAGCATCGGGCTCTCTGCTCAATGGGGAGCCTGCTTCCCCCTCTCTCTCTGCCTGCCTCTCTGCCTACTTGTGATGTCTCTCAGTCAAATAAATAAATAACATCTTTTTTAAAATATAAATAAATAAATGAAATAAATTTTCACAAACAGATCTATGGTAAAGACAAAGATGGACTCGAGGGGACAAAGCAAGAATCTCTTTTACACGTACAGAATATTGCCACAAAGAATAGGACACTGGAATCCTTGAAACTGGGTGAAATGTAGACAGGAGTGATGGGGAAAGAGCAAGACTTTGCATTCACATACAGTCTACGTTTCATTTTGAATGCTATGCCATATGAATATGTAATGTATCAAAAAAATAAACAAAAGGTAAATCTCAATGTAATCCCCAGTACTACAAGATGCTACAGTTCCATGATGCCCTGAGAGTTCCTCAGAGTCCCAAATAATGCACGGAATGGAAAACCCACTGACCGTAAATAGTTTCCACGTACATGATTATGCCCTACAAACTACTTTCTCCTACCTTTTCACTTAACCTCATTCTTCCCAGATATGGAAAACACAGTTACCTGTCCGAAGCATAACACGGAGTTGCCGCCAGCCACAGGATGGTTGCCACGGGCTCCAAGAACTGCTTCCTCGGTCCCAGACATGTTGATTCCAGGTGACCTCTATAAAAAGAGAAAATTTAAAAAGATCTCAAAGAATGCTGAAGGTAAAAAGCAAGAGCCTCCACACAAAATCAGACTAAAGCATCCAAATGTAGTATCCTACAAGTCGATTTACTTAACACTTAATGTGGGTTTTGTTTTGTTTTTTTTAGATTTTACTTATTTATTTGACAGAGACAGAGAAACAGTGAGAGAGGGAACACAAGCAGGGGGAATGGGAGAGGAAGAAGCAAGCTTCCCTCTGAGCAGGACCCCAATGTGGGACTCGAACCCAGGAACCTGGGATCATGACCTGAGCCACGAAGGCAGATGCTTAACAACTGAGCCACTCAGGCACCCCAATGCTTTTCTTGTAAGCACTG
Organism: Mustela nigripes; assembly: GCF_022355385.1. Taxonomy (NCBI): domain Eukaryota; kingdom Metazoa; phylum Chordata; class Mammalia; order Carnivora; family Mustelidae; genus Mustela; species Mustela nigripes. The sequence continues at coordinate 105,172,877 of NC_081562.1, forward strand.
CCCCAATCAAGGACTAAGTTCCTCAGTGCTTAGCGATCATCCAACATGGCACTAAAAATCCTTCTATCTTTCTGTTAAAATTCTGGCTAGGGTTGGGGTGCCTGGCTGGCTGAGTCCACAGAGCATGCGACTCTTGATCTCAGGGTCATGAGTTCAAGTCCCACATTGGGCAAGGAGCCTACTTAGAAAAACAAACCATAAAATGTTCATTAGGTGTTATTTAAGGTGATTTTTTAATTATAACGCATTATAATTGCAATGTTTATAATTGAAAAAGTCAAAATTACAAAAACACTCCAAGGGAGAGTAATCAATCAACTCATTACTACCTCATATATGAACAACATGATTCTGGCTTCAGTGGGGTCAAAAAGAGAAGTATAAGCCAGGGGTGCCTAGGTGGCTCAGTCATTAAGCAACTGCCTAACTCAGGTCAGCTCAGGTCATGATCTCAGTATCCTGGGATCAAGCCCCATACTGGGCTCCCTGCTCAGTAAGGAAGCTGCTTCTCCCTCTCCCTCTGACTTTCCCTGTGCTTGTGTTCTCTCTCTTTCTCTCTCTCTCAAATAAATAAATTAAATATATATTTTTTTAAAGTAAAAGCCACAATAACTCACCTGCTTTCCAGGAGCTGGTAGGAGACTAAAAGGAAAGTTAAAGACCAAGAGATGGCAGTGTGGATGGCCCTAATATTCAGGAAGAATAAAGCATTAGACCAGTTAGGTCTTTTGCAGCATCAGCATCACCTGGGAACTTATTAGAAATGCAAATCGCCAGGTCCTACCCTAGACCTCCTGGATCAGAAACTAAAGGCAAAGCTGAGGAGTTAGTGCTTGCCCAAGTCCACCATGTGATTCTGACCCCGCCTCAAGTTTGGGAGCCAGTGCATTAGACTGAGACTATGCAAATGTACAGTCCATTAGTAAACAGAATTACCCTCAGAAGCAGCATTTGCCACTGGCTGACCCACTACCTGACTATCCCTACACCTGTCTCAGATCAGATGGATTCAGTGCTGGGCCCCAGCCTTTCTGTCCCTTTCCAGAGTTCAAGACATGGAAGCGAGGACATGGTGGGTCCTCCGGTGTGAAATTCCGGATTTCCTGGCTCTTCCAGTAGAAGCCATGATCAACTGTGCTAACAGCACAGGAGCCAAAAAATCTGCAGATGATCTTGGCGAGGGGGATCAGGGGCTGAACAGGCTTCCTGCTGCTGGTGGGGGTGACATGGTGACCACCACAGTGAAGGAAGGCAAACCAGAGCTCAGAAAGAAGGTATATCCAGCAGGTAACTGGACAACGGAAGTCCCTACTGGTGAGAAGCTGGTGTGTTTCTCTCTTTGGAAGATAACATGGGGGTCACAGAAAACAGTAAAGGCAAAATGAAAGGTCTGCTTTCACAGGACCAGTTGCAAAGGAGTGCGCACACGTGCGGCCCGGGAGACTGCAGCCGCTGGGGGTAGCACTGCAGGATTCTTTGGTGTTCACAAAAAATGAAAATTTATTTGCTCCCAATAGTTGCCTTCCTGTTCTTTACTACAGGTCACCTTTCTTGACACCACCTGACCCTTGCCTCCTTTAGTAAAATGAAATTGCTTGGTGCAAACTGGCTGTGGGTATGTGCAGAATAAACAGTACTTGACAAAAAGAAAAAAAAAAGTGTTGTGCCTCAGCACACTAGTATGCTGTAGTCTTCAGGTTATTTGCTAACAGTAAAACTACAAATCTAGGAATGCCCGGTGGCAGAACATTCCCCACCACACCACAATACAGCGTTTGGGGGCTCAAGTTCCAAAGGTCGGTTTCTGGCAAATACCCAGTAGGTGCTTGACGAAGGGAAAAATCCTACATCTCTCTAAATGATGTCCTCTCATCTAGAAAACGGACATAGTAATAATACCTGCATTTCCTACGGGTTCTGTCAAGATTACCACGATACTGCATGAAAACTGCATTAGAATAGTGCACACAGGAAGTATTGAAAGGTTAGCTATTGCTAAGTGCGTCTTACCTTTCTTACTGTAGTATGACAAAAATGCAAAAAATCATTTAAATGATCACAAAACATTACATTTCAACTAAGAACAATTAACTATTTCTAACCTGGCACTAAGAAAGTAGAAGAGTGACATATACTAGGTTAATTAATAATTAGTGTCTAAAATTGTTACAACAGGGCCATCTGCCTGGCTCTGTCAGAAGAGCATGTGACTCTTGATCTCAGGGTGGTGAGTTCAAGCCCCAGCCCCAGATTGGGGGTAGAGATTATTTAAATAAATAAATAAACTTCTAAAAAAATTGTTAAAACAGAATCACTGTATTATACACCTGAAATTAATATTACACTGTATGTTAACTAACTATATTTAAATAAAAACTTGAAAAAAAAAGAAACACTTCACACATACTGGGATAGCTACAGTAAAAAAGAATAACCAACATTAGCAAGGATGTGGAGAAACCGGAACATACACAGACACACACACAATCTGTTAAAACAGGTTGGGTGCCCGGCTGGCTCAGCCAGTAGAACACTCAACTCTTGATCTCAGGTTGTGAGTTTGAATCCCACGCTGGGCACAGGGATTACTTAAAAAACAAAAAACAAAAACAAAAAAAACCTTAAAATTGTTGCAATAGGAAATAGTGGAATAAGGACCATATTTAGAACACAACTATGGGGTCCCTGGGTGGCTCAGTCATTACGCATCTGCCTTTAATAAAAAGAAAAAAAATTGAAGACCTATTATATAAAGCAGAGGTCTGCAAACCTTCTCTTTAAAGTGCCAGATAGTATTTTAGGTTTTGCAGACTATATGGTCTCTGTCACACCTATGTAACTCTGGCATTTTAGTGTGGAAGCAGCCACAGATGATATGTAAACAAATGGGTGTGGTTGTGTCCCAGTAAAACTTTATCACAAAAAGAAGTGGCAGATTTGGTCCACAGGCCACAGTGTACCAACCCCTGCTATAAAGCACACTTTGAACGTTAGAGTCAGATATGGTTCAATATCACCCTCCATCCAACACGTTAAGTTGGACAATTACTCAAACTTTCTGTGTTTCAATTTCCTCATCTGTAAAGGGGAATATTATTAAAATCAACCTTATAAATGTATCATATTAAAATGATGGGATAAGAGACGCTGGGTGGCTCAGGCAGTTAAGTGCTGGTCTTTGGCTCAGGTCGCGATCCTGGAGTCCCAGATCAACCACCGCTGGGCAGCAGGGAGTCTGTTTCCCTCTCTTCCTCTGCTCCTCCCCCAGCTCGGGTTCGTTCTCACTCACTCCCTCTCTCAAATAAATAAATCTTTAAAAAATAAAATGTGATAATAACAGCACCCAGCAGAAATCATCACTAGATACAAGAAAGTTGTAGGGGAGATTTATAAAGTCTCAAATGAGCACCTGTCCACTTATTTGTTAAAAAAAACAAAGGGAAATACACTGGGAATATACCCAAAGCCACTGAGCTACACACTTAAAAATGGTTAAAAATATGGGGCGTCTGGGTGGCTCAATCGTTAAGAGTCTGCCTTCAGCTCTGGTGGTGATTGGGATCGAGCCCCACATCTGGCTCCCTGCTCAGTGGGAAGCCTGCTTCTACCTCTCCCACTCCCCCTGCTTGTGTTCCTCTCACTGTCTTTCTGTCAAATAAATAAATAAAATATTTAAAAAAAAAAAAAGGTTAAAAATTTGTTATGTATATTTTGCCACAATAAAAAAAAAGAGGTAAAATAACACAATGAAGGTTTATATTCCTTCAGGTACCCAGTCTGGTGGCCCTGCCCAACCGGTGGCTGTGTCATCTAAGCACATGTGACCTCCAAGGTCATCACTGCAAGGGAAGAAAGAGTTGTTAAAGTCACACGGGTTCATAGCTGCCTTAGGCCAGAAGCGATATGCATCACTTCTGGTCACAGTTCACTGGACAGAACTTGTCACAAGGCTCCCACTTAATGGCAGTGGAGGCTAGAAGTATAAGAAAGCATTTGGTGAGTACTGTCTCTTTCATCTGCTTTCCCCACTCCAGTGTGAGCCCTTAGAAGGCAGGAGATTCTTGATTCTTCTTGGCCCCTCAGTGAGCAGCATGGTAACCTGTTCCCCCTAAGGGGTCAGGAAGGGAAGCATTCATTGGGTGAGTGATTAAGTGAATGAATGGATGGATGGATGGATGATGAAGTACATAGTGTAGGATACAGAGACAAAGTATATTTTTTAATTCCTTAGAAACTGATTTTATAAGGCAAGAGTTATATTTCTCACACTTCAAAAGCAACTTGCTATTTTTCTAAACAATATCTTAGAAGAGTCAACCTTTTATCACAGAAAAGGACAATTTCATCTCTGCCCACAAAGTAAAACATGGAATCATTTTTTTTTCCCCTGCCAGTTACTATTTGAGAAAAAGCTGACTGCCTTCCTTTCTAAAACTGTCTACAATCATTTTCCCATTATAAAATTACAACATCTTTATTATAGAAAGCTTTACACATATATCAAAAAATATGGAAGGAAGTAAAATTTGACTGGATCACCACCAACAACAGAAAACTCTTTTTCCTGTATGTGATCAAGTTCATGTATGTTTTGTGTGTGTGTGTATGTGCACACTTGCTAAACAAAAATCTGGAGTCTTCCACATTTATCAGGCATATCTTATGCAGCACCTCAAATCTTCTTGGCCTTGCTGATATCTGAGGCCCTTGACTACTTTTTCTACCCCGGTTGCCATGAGATAGACCAAATACGCATTGAGTTCTAACTGAATGCACAGAGGCACGACCACCAGTCCCTCACCTCCTGCTCATGCCATTTGCCTCTCACTCCCTCCCGGGGCTCCCCTCTCACCTTGAAGGTGTGATAACCTGTGGGACCCACCTGATGCCCACACATGCACAATCTGGAAATCTGAGGGAGGGAATACAGCATGCGGCAAACCTTTTACCGATGAGATATAGAAGCTGAGGGTTAAATTCTTCTCCCTCCTTTCTTTGGTGGGAAGCCCCCAGGGGGCTGTCCTGGGATACAGACTTCATACATGCTTCTGAGAGACAGCATTAAGAGATCAAGCAGTCAGTTGTACTTGTTAATCAAGGGGTGGCCAGCTTGGAAATGTCCCCTTGAAATGACTTAATCTTCCTTCTCTCCTCAATCTCCCTTTCCTCACTTCTGCTTCCTGAAGAAATCATAGCACATAAGGTTTTGCCTCAAGTCTAGATTCTGGGGTTCCCAGGTATAGAGATACCATGGACACTCTGCTAACTATCCCTTCAGCTCTTACCACAATCGTGCACCTAGGCCTAACTGCCAAATGCCAACATTTGTATCTCTTTATCTGAGGGCCTTTTTTGGCATCCAGGGCCCATTTTGTGCCTGTTCATGGTACACTGGAAGCACCAGAGAACCGATGCCCTTGGGAGCAGCCCTCCACTACTGACTGATGGGAGCTGGTATTTAAAGACCCTAGATCTCTTAGCCACTTTGTGAGATAACACTGAGCTGTGAGTTCTACATTGGCTTGAGTTTCCCAGTGAAATTAGGTTTGGTTGCCCACTAGTGGTAACTGGCGTGGCCATGCACCTCACCCTCTGATAAATGCCCTTTCTTTCCTGTCTCACTCCCCTCACCTCTACCGCACATCCTGGGCTCTTCTCTCAGATAAGCTACGTATGTTTGAAGAAAAATATAGGGGAAGCAAAAGATACCTTTACAATGGAGAAATCTAGTAGATGCTACCTTAATCAGGTAATCAAACATAATGTCGCCAGTGATAGTCCCATCATAAGCTCCCTGATGGATATACTAAAAAGGTCACAACGTCACTTAAGGAGTATTTCTACCAATTTAATCATGACTCTAATCAAGAGGAAATAATTAGACAAGTTGAAACCTCTAACATTTGGATTCACACCATGTCAATGTCTTAAAAAGGAAAACAAAGGAGGGTATGTGCTTTGGTGAGTGCTGTGAAGTGTGTAAACCTGGTGACTCACAGACCTGTACCCCTGGGGCTAATAATACATTATATCTTTATAAAAAAATTTTTTTAATTACTTAAAAAATAAATAAATAAAACAAAGCAAAATATAGAATAAAATAAAACAAAGCAAATGAACTCTTCTAGATCAAGAGATTAAAGACACACAACATACAACAACTACAACTACATTGTGGTTCTTTGAAAGGATTTTAGATCGGGGAAAAAAAAACTGTAAAGGATAGTCTAGAGGGGATTCGGATGATGGACTGCATATTATTCAAATGCATTGCACTGTTGTTAAATTTGCATCAGAGTTATGTAAGAGGATGATCTTGTCCTTAGGAGATATATGATGAAGTAGTGGAGTGAACTGCCATGTTTTCTGCAACTTACTCTCAAATCAATCAACTAATAAAATGTGTGTGTGCACACACATGCACAAAGAGGAGGAGAGGAAGATAAAGTAACAAATTTATGAATCTAAGTGAAGGATATGCAGGCAATCCTTGTATAACTTTTCTGAAAGCTTCAAATGTTTCAAAATAAAATGTTAGGAAAGACTTTCTGCACAGCCACAGTTAGGGCAGCTATATAAATCCAAATATCCCAATACAACCAATGCAGACCAAAAAGAGGAACAAATAAAACCACAAATATCCTGTATCTTCTAATATAATGAGAAGACTGAAAATACTACAAGCTTCAAATTGCCTGAAATTAGAAAAAATAAACACCAACTTCTGGTGGAGATATTTCTCAAATGCACATCTTAACTCTTCAAAGAGAGGAAGGAGGGACATGGATGGGAAGAGAAATGCACAGGAGAGAGAGGAGGATAGAGAGCCAAAGATGGAACTAAAATTGCTTCCAGAAGATAACCTACACGAAGAATGAAGATACTGACAGAGTTCTGGTAGGTCAGAGCAGTCCATGAAAAAAAGCATATACACTACTCAAGGAGGCAATCTTGGAAAGCCCGTATTTCCGGGGAGAAGAGGGCAAAAAAGAATGAGGTGCCTTTTGAAATGACACTGTGAAGAACAGAGAGGGCAGAGTATAGATCCTACAAGACAAGAGAAAATTCAAAATCAGAGGACATATAACCATGTCCCTTTTTTGGCTTTTTTGCCTTCTAATAAAGAAACCATACTCACTACACTTCCAAAAGAATAGGAACTGTTCTTGAACTAGGAATTGATAAACCATCTATCAATCCTGTTCACAAAATACAAAATTAAAGACAAAAAAGAGTCAATGAACTTAAAGATGGTGCCATAGAAATTATATAATCTGAAAAGGAGAAAAAGACAAACTGAAAATAATGAGAGTCTCAAGGTCCTGTAGAATAATATAAAAACAGCTAACACAAATATAATTGAAGTCCCAAAAAAAGAGGTTAAAGCCAATGGAAAACAAAACAGTACCAAAAAAAATTAATGACTTGGAATTTCCTAAATTGGGTGACAGGCATAAATTTATAGATTTAAGGTTAGAAAACCTCAAGAAGAATAAAAACAAAGAAAATCACACCTAGACACACTGTAGGCAAACTGCTGAAAAAAATAAATAAAGAGAAAATCTGGGAAGCAGTCAAAGAAAAATGGCCCATTATATACAAAATAACAATAAAAATGATGACTCCATCTTACATTAGAGTTAAAAAGGCATAATTAGGAATAAATTTAATGAAAGATATATAAGATCTTCCCACTAAAAACTACAAACAGATATGAAGTTGAGAGGCAACGTGGGGAGTTTGGGGGATAGGAAAGGAATAAATGAAACAAGATGGGATCAGGAGGGAAACAAACCATAAGAGACTCTTAATCTCACAAAACAAACTGAGGGTTGGTGGAGGGAGGGAGAGGGTGGTGGGGTTATGGACATTGGGGAAGATATGTGCTACGGTGAGTGCTGTGAAGTTTGTAAACCTGACAATTCACAGACCTGTACCCCTAAGGCTAATAATACACTATATGTCAATAAAAAAATAAAAAATTGTTTTAAAAAAAAACTACAAACAGTCTTAAAGAAATAAAGACCTAGCAAAAAGGGGGCACCTGGGTGGCTCAGGGGGTTAAAGCTCCCAGGGTCCTGGGATCAATCCCCACATAGGGCTCTCTGTTCTTCAGGGAGACTGCTTCCCCCTCTCTCTCTCTGCCTGTCTCTCTGCCTACTTGTGATCTCTGTCAAATAAATAAATAAAATCTTTAAAAAAGAAAAGAAAAGAAATAGACCGCAAAGGGAGATATATCATGTTCATAGGTTTCGATAATCAATACCATTAAGATGTTAATTTTTCCCAAGTTGACCTAAAGATTAAATGTCACCCCAGTCATAATCCTAAAAGACTTTTTTTTTTTAAAGATTTTATTTATTTATTTGACAGACAGAGATCACAAGCAGGCAGAGAGGCAGGCAGAGAGAGGAGAAAGCAGGCTCCCCTTGGAGCAGAGACCCCGATGTGGGGCTCGATCCCAGACCCCAGGATCATGACCCGAGCCGAAGGCAGAGGTTTTAACCCACTGAGCCACCCAGGTGCCCCCTAAAAGACTTTTTTATAGACATTGATAAAATGGTTCTAATATTTATATGGAAAATGCAAAGGAACTAGACTGTCCAAATCAATCTTGAAAAACAACAAAGTTGAAAGACCATCAACAAAGTTGATGTCACACAGTCAAACTCATGGCTCACTATAAAGCTACAATAATTAAAAGAGAAGTAATTAAAACTGACATAAGAATTGATCAGTCGTGGGGTGCCTGGGCGGCTCAGTTGGTTTTTGGCTCAGGTCATGGTCTCAGGGTCAAGGTCTCTGGGTTGTGGGATCAAGCCCTGCCTTGAGCTCCATGCTCAACGGGGAGTCTGCTAGAGATTCTCTCCCTTTCCCTCTGCCCCTCCCCCTACTCTTGCACACACTCTCTCTCTAAAATAAACAAATAAATCTTAAATTAAAACAAAAAATCAGTAGAACACACAAAAAAAGCCCAGAAACCAACCACCATTTATACAGTCATCTGAATGGCAATCTGAATTGCTAAGGTACAAATGTAATGCAATGACATTTTCAACAAATGGTGGTGGGATAACTGGATCTCCATATGGAGAAAAAATTTTATATTTTCCACAAAATATTTTTCACACAATTCACAAAGAATAGAAATGGGTCATAGGCCTAAATATAAAAGCTACAATGATAAAATTTCTAGAAGAAAATATAGAACTGTATCTTCACATCCTAAAGGTAGTCAAAATTTCTTAGACAAGACCCAGAAAGTAGTAACAATTAAAAAAAATGATAAATATGACTAAACCAAAATGTAATACTTTGCTTACCAAAGAGCACTCTGAAAATGATTAGGCAACCACAAAAGACTGATATCTAGAACATAAAAAAGATATAACTCCTGCAACTCAATAATAGAGACAAATAACCCAACTTTAAGTGGTCAAAAATCTGAGCAAGTACTTAGAGGAAGATACACAAATGTGAATAAGCCTAGGAAAGTGTTCCAAAATCATTAGTAATCAAGGACTAAAATTAAAACCATAATGACATACCCCTCCATACCCTCCAGAATGGCTAAAAATAAAAACTACAGCGCCAAAAGTTGGCAAGGAAGTGAAGCAACTAGAATTCTCATACACAGCTGGCTGGAAAAAGAATGAAAAAACTATTCAGCTGTAAGCACGTTACCCTCCATGAAAAAAGACTAATGACTTGGGTTCAGAGGGTAGAACAGCAGGCCACAGAGGATTATCCCCAGGCCTTGAACCCTAATGGCTCTTTTTATATTCTGGAGGTCAGTCTTTTGTTAGGTAGGTGTCTTGGTGATTGCCTATTCATTTTCTTAGAGTTGTCTTTGATGAGAAGTTTTGAATTTGTTGTTATCACATTTTTTAAGTGGGTATTGCTTTCTAAGTCTTGTCTAAGAAAGCTCTGCACACCCTCAGATGTGTCATGAAGCTATCCTTTTAGATTTTCTTCTAGAAGAATTATGTTTTATAATTTTGGAAATTAAACTGATAATTTCTTTAGAAATTAAACATGCATCTGCCATATGACCCAAGAATTATTCTGATAGGTATTGTCTTAGAGAAATAAAATCATATAACCAAGAAAAGATTTGTGGGATGGAGACACCTGGGTAGCTCAGTCAGTTAAGCTCCGACTCTTGATCTTGGCTCAGGCCACCATCTCAGGGTTGTGAGACTGAGCCCCACGCTGGGATCCACATTGGGCTCTGCGCTGGGTATGGAGCCTGCTTAAGATTCTCTCTCTCCCATCTCCCTTGCCCTTCCACCACCCTCTCAAAAAAAAAAAAGAAAGAAAGAAAGAAAGAAAGAAAGAAAAGAAAAAAGATGTGTGGGATGGAAAGGTAAAGAGATTGAACCAGGGGCGCCTGGGTGGCTCAGTGGGTTAAGCCGCTGCCTTCGGCTCAGGTCATGATCCCAGGGTCCTGGGTTCGAGCCCCGCATCGGGCTCTCTGCTCAGCAGGGAGCCTGCTTCTCCCTCTCTCTCTGCCTGCCTCTCTGCCTACTTGTGATCTCTCTCTCTGTCAAATAAATAAATAAAATCTTTAAAAAAAAAAAAAAAAAAAAAAAAAAGAGATTGAACCAGGACAGGGTCTATGAGCGAGAAATGGATGATTTTGAGATATATTAAGAAGGTCAATGAGATTTGTAAAAATGTTTTTATTCTGATCTACTTCCTTCTCACCTAAAAGCATTTCTAATTATAAGTGGAGAGAAGAAGGAAGGAATAAGGAATGAGGCATGTTACATAAGGAAATTTTCCTCTTTTGTCGGACCTTTTCTCATATGTATTAAAGAAAGGACAGGGGGCACCTTGGTGGCTCAGTTGTCTAAGCGTCTGCCTTCGGCTCAGGTCATGATCCCAGGGTACTGGGACATACCCCAGCATCAGGCTCTCTGCTCAGTGGATTGCCTGCTTCTCTCTCTACCACTCCCCCTCCTCTCCATGAAATTAAAAAAAAATCTTAAAAAAAAAAAGACAAGATAGGCAGGGCATAGAGGGTAATATTAGTCACCTTAAAAAGTTTGAAACATTAGTTTATAAACCTTGGGACAGCAATGGAAATTTTAAGCTGAGAATGATGAGATTATATTCAGTCATCAGAAGGCTCTTTGTCAACAGTGAATGAGGGAGGGATAAGTTAGGAATCTGTTCCAACAGTCCAGAGAGAAACTGATAAAGGAAGATCATGGCCATGTGAAGAAAGAATGGACTCTGGATATGTATTACAGGGGGCAGAACTGGCAACTCAGTGACAGCAAGGATCTGATTGCAAGGATAAAGAACAGCAGGATTAGAGACCAAGTTTTTTTTCTTTTATTTTCAGGTATGTACATGCTGCTGTAACATTTTGTGAAACTTCAAATGTCATCTTCTCTTTGAAGCCTTATGCAGGTTACACTCTAAACAGAATCAATCCTATGTTCTCTAGCATTTTAGACATACATCAAAACACACATTCCCAAAAAAAGGCACATACTACACTCTAATCCACACTCAGGCATTCAAGAACAGAAAGGCCATATACTAATTACTGAATCTCCAGCACTTAACATAGTCCTGACCCAGCACTAGAGCATTTTACTTTTATTTTAGCTTCTCTTCACTTTAAAACTGCCAGTATGGTATTAAAAACGAATGCCTTGAGTGGAAAAATGTTAGAAGTTATAGAGATAGAAGAATATCCACACTAGGCTTTCTGTCCTTGAATAATTACATTGGTTATACAGTCAATTCTCATTCATGGTAGTTCTATGAAGTCATCGTGAACACTGAATTATCAAATACTGAACCATTTGCTCCGAGGAGAAACACAGGGTTAGGTCCTTGTAAGCCTCTGGTCACATTTTCTTAAACTAGTCAATATAGAATCTTGTTTTATGTGTGTTTCTACTGAAAGATACCTCACTCAATATATATTAACTTACTAATACTGACCTCACAGCCAGAAGCATGTAACTCATACCTGAACAATACTTATCTAAAAGAAGCTTTCTTTTCTCTGTAAGAGACATCACAGCCTTCTTGGACTTGTAATGCTAGACAGCACTTCGGCCACATGCTTGGAAGCCATTCCAAACTGCGAAATCACTAACAAAAAGTACAAAAATGAGAAAAATGTGACACTAAATATATCTCAAAACACTATGAGTGTTGATTTAGGGGTTACAAAAATTTATGGGTAGGTACGTCCCAAATAAAGAATCTATGAATAGGGGCACCTGGGTGGCTCAGCGGGTTAAGCCTCTACATTCGGCTTAGGTCAGGATCCTGGGATCGATCCCCACATCACACTCTCTGCTCGGTGGGGAGCCTGCTTCCCCCTCTGTCTCTGCCTGCCTCTCTGCCTACTTGTGATCTCTGTCAAATAAATGAATAAAATCTCTGAAAAAAAAAAAAAGAGTCTATGAATAATGAGGATCAACTACAGGTTTTTTTTGTTTGGTTTTGAGATAAAACCGCTCTCCCATAGTTCTATCAGCTACCTTTTTCATTCACTCATCCACCTACACCCAGTTTGTATCACAAGATCATGGCACACATCATGCAGCAACACAAATATTTCTCTGCTAGTTACCACTACAATTAGCGGTTTAAGAGAGGACTTTAAAAGATAACTTTCCCTAAAAGATACCAGACCTGAGGCCACTAAAATACCTGAGCCAGTCCCAGAGTTAAACGCTGGCTTAGGAGAATTACATTTAAAAATGTGCCTCAGACTGTGAGTTCTGTGGAGGAATAGACCTTAATAGGTCTAGGAAGCCGAAAGTAGAAACAACCCAAATGTTCATCAACTAATGTAGAAACAAAATGTGGTATATCCGTACAAGGGATTATTAATATTATTCAGCCATAAAAAGGAGTGAAGTATTGACAATGCTTCAATAGGCATGAACCTTGAAAACGTTACGCTTGGTGAAAATGTGCCCAACACACAAAAACTGTAGGATTCTATTTATGCGAAATATCTAGAATTGGCAAATTCAGAGGCAAAAAACAGATTAGCGGGGTGGGGATGGGGGCAAATGAGAAGTGCCTGCTAAGGAGTTGTGGGTTTCTGTTCAGGGTGATAAAAATGTTATGGGACTAGATAATGGTGATGGTTGCACAACCTTGTGAATATACTAAGCCCACGGAACTGTTTAAATGGATGAATTTAATCGTATATGAATTGCATCTCAATTAAAAAAAAAAAAAGCCTAAGAAGGCTAACTATGCGGCAAAACACCAATGTCAGATTCCTTTAGATGAGTAATTCCTTCCCAACTGCGGCCACTCCTCTGGACCCCGCCTAGCTATGGACACAAACTTCGGCACCCTTCACTCCTGTCAACAGGCAGCATTGGGGAGGTCTCACGCCCGTGCATGGGACCGCCACAATTAACAATACGCCGCCTGCACCCCGTCGTGGGGTCTCGGGGTGTTGGTCCAAGTCTCCTGAACCCCTGTCCCTCCTAACCAAACTCTCAGTTAAGCCCTGACCCTGAACTCCTACTGTTCTAACTAGTACAGGCCCCGGTCTCAGGACCACGCTGCTGGAGCCCTCAGGACGACCTCAACCGCCTCCCCAATCGATCTACTCAGAATCTGCGCCGCCCACGCTCCACAACCCCGGGCCGGAACCACCCCAATTGGACCGTCCTCCCTCCCTTCCTCTCCACTTACGCGCCTCAGGCAGCGCACGGTGCACGCAAGGAGCTCGGTCTAGGCTAAATGCAAGAAGGGAGTTTAGATAGAGCCGCGCAGAGGAGCCTGGGAAGGAACTGCAAGAGAACTCTGGGAAGAAGGTCCAAATCGAGTACGAGACCGGGGCGGGCTGGGAGGACAGGAGGAGGAGCTAAAAATTAAGTCAAGGGAGACGAGCCGCAAGGCAATCTGCCGAAAGCCGTAGAGCAACCTGGCAGCGCGACGCTGACTACGACGTGCCAAGGCCAATTTCTCTGAGTCACTCCTACTGCCTCCATCTCCCCCAAACTCCCTTTACTTTTGCTGCCGCCAGGTCTCTGCTGCCCCCTGGCGGACTCGGCAAGCTAACGAGGAGCATTTCGGCGCCTTACCGAGAGATCTCACAAACCCAATCCCCAGATAGAATGAAGTGATGGGGTGGGTAGGAACTTCTCGGATCCCTCCGTGCACGCGAGGGATACTGCAGGAAAAGAAAAACAGGATTTTAAGTCTTCTTTAGAATGATCATCACAGTCCTTTACAGATTCCACCTCAGGCAGGCTCAGCAAACCGAGGTAGGGTGGACACATTTGCTCATTAAGCCCTCTTCCTCTCCCGCTACTGCCGCACGCGCACACAAACACACACCTGATGGCTTCTTAAATTAGCTGGGACCGGAGGGAAATGAGAGTGTGGCGGCATGTAGGAAGGGAGTTCTTTAGAATGGCCCTTGGAACTGTGCCTTGCAACTGGGTGATGACTGCACACCCTATTAGCAGTGTTCAAAAACAAGATTAAAATGTTTAGTCATCACAGCCCCTCTTAAGTACTAAGGACTCCAACAAAATCATTCTCTTACGTTTCCAAATTGGTTGTTTCAATACATCCCTTTAACCAGACCGTTCATTATCTGAGCAGCAATACTCCAGAACAAGTCATTTCCTGGATGACTAACTCACTCTTCCCAGTAACACCGTCAGAAGCTGAGTAAAAAGCCTAAATCAGATACAAAGCATGAACAATTTGGTAAAGGTAGCATTTCAAATCAACCAAGAAAGGAATGGTTTACTTTTAAAATGGTGTTGGGATGATTAATTAACCGTTTGGGTTGATTCCTTATCAAAACATACACTAAAATAAATTACAGTTTTATTCAAGAGTGAAATGGTAGGGGCGCCTAGGTGGCTCAGTGGGTTAAAGCCTCTGCCTTTGGCTCTGGTCATGATCCCAGGGTCCTGGGAGCGAGCCCCACATCGGGCTCTCTGCTCAGCAGGGAGCCTGCTTCCTCCTCTCTCTGAATGCCTCTCTGCTTACTTGTAATCTCTGTCAAATAAATAAATAAAATCTTAAAAAAAAAAAAGAGTGAAATGGTAAACAAAGGTACACATAAAACAAAATAAAAGATACACAGATGAGTATCCCTCAGAATGGAGGACTTTCTAAGTATAAAAATGAGACATAAATCATAATGTAAAAGAGGGACAAAATGTAACTATCTACATAAAACTTTAAACTTCTGGAAGTTGAAAATAAAGTAAACTTCAGAAGTAAACATGAAAAAGGGGGAGAATCATGAATGGTAGAGAGAGCTTGTGTATAAAAAGTTCTAACAAGAATAACAGACCAATGGTATGAGTAGATATTTCACAAAAGGATAATACAATAAATATGAAAAAAGTTTTAATTTTAATAAAAGTGAAAAATACGCATATTAAAATAAGTGTGTCGTTTCACTCACTTCTGTGTTAATTTAGGAAATTAAAATAATTTACATAAATACTACATGATCACATTCTTATTGAAAAATACACACAATAAAAGTAAAAACATTTTGGGGCACCTGGGTGGCTCAGTGGGTTGAGCCGCTGCCTTCGGCTCAGGTCATGATCCCAGAGTTCTGGGATCGAGTCCCGCATTGGGCTCTCTGCTCAGCAGGGAGCCTGCTTCCTCCTCTCTCTCTCTGCCTGCCTCTCTGCCTACATGTAATCTCTCTCTGTCAAGTGAATAAATAAAATCTTTAAAAAAAAAAAAAAAGTAAAAACATTTTATTTGACCACTCATACATCAGAACCAGTTTTATTCTCAGATTTAACCATTGTTGTCAGTTATGTATATTCTTGCTGACCTTGTATTTATGATCATACGTTAAAATAATGTCTGAAGGATGCCTGACTGGCTCAATTGGTGAAGCATGGGGCTCTTGATCTCAGGGTCATAAATTAAAGTCCCATGTTGGGGCACCTGGGTGGCTCAGTGGGTTAAGCCTCTTCCTTCAGCTCAGGTCATGATCTCAGGGTCCTGGGATGGAGCCCCGCATTGGGCTCTCTGCTCAGCAGGGAGCCTGCTCCCTCCCAACCCCCCGCCTAGCTCTCTGCCTACTTGTGATCTCTCTCAAATAAATAAATAAAATCTTTAAAAAATAATAATAATTAATATTGTCTGATAATATTCAGTGCAGATGATACTCTTACACTGCTAGTAGGAATATAAACTGATGCAATCTTTTAGGAAAGAAATCTGACAATATATATTAAAATTACATATGCTTCAGGGATGCCTGAGTGGCTCAGTTGGTTGATAGTCTGTCTTCTACTAAGGTCATGATCCCAGATCCCTGGGATTAAGTCCCACATCCAACTCTCCGCTCGGAAGGAAGCCTTCTTCTCCCTCTCCCTCCACCTCTTCCCTTGGCTTGTTCTCTCTCTAAGAAATAAGTAAAATCTTATTTTTTACTAAAAATCTTAGATTTTTAGTAAAATCTAAAAAAAATTATATAAATATGTATATATATATATCCTATATATATATATCTCCTATATATATATATCCTATATATATATAGGCTTTGACCCAGGAATTCAACCTCTAGGACCTTATCAGCTAAAGAAAATATCAGGGATGTACACAAAGATTTCAAACCTAAAAAGTACTGGAAAGAAATTAAAATACCACATTAGGGGATCTATTAAGCCACCTGGGTGGCTCAGCTAGTTAAGCTCTTGCCTTCAGCTCAGATCATGATCCCTGGGTTCTGGGATGAAGCCCCACACTGGGCTCCCTGCTTAGTAAGTAGACTGCTTCTCCTTCTTCCGCTACCTCTCTCTCTCTGCCCCTTTGCCCCTATCCCACTCATGTTCTCTCTCTCTCTCTCAAATAAGTAAATAAAATCCTTAAAAAATAATAATAATATGGCCATTAAAAATCATGTTTAAATGTCCATTGACATGCAAAAATTGTCCAAGATCTTTTTCTGTGGAAAAAGCAGGGTCCAAAATTATACACATAAAATAGCTTGCCTATACCCATTAGGATGGCTAATAGTAACTTTAGAATCTTGATGCAGATGTAGAAAAATTAGAACCTTTGAGCCCTATTGGTAGGAATGTAAAATGGGGCAAACACTATGGAAAACCACTTAATGGTTCTTCAAAAAATTAAAAATGGAATTACCATTTAATCCAGCAATTTTCCTTCCAGGTATATGCTCAAAAGAATTGAAAGCATAGTCTTAAAGAGATATATTTGTTTAAGATTTCATTTATTTATTTGATAGAGCGAGCGAGGGCAGGAACACAAGCAGGGGAATGGGAGAAGGAGAAGCAGGTTTCCCACTGAGCAGGGAGCCCAGTGTGGGGCTTGATCTCAGGATCCTGGGATCATGACCTGAGCCTAAGGCAGATGCTTAACAACTGAGCCACCCAGGTGCCCCTTAAAGAGATATTTATATACCCATGTTCATAGCAACATTATGCATGATAGCCAAAAGGAGAAAGCACCCCAATGTCCATTAACAGATAAGTGGATAAGCAAAATGTGGTAAATACATACAATGGAATATGATTTATCCTTAAAAAGGAAATAAATTCTGACACCTGGTACAATATGATGAAATTTAAAGACATTATGCTAAGTGAATTAAGCCTGTAACAAAAAAACAAACACTGTACAATTCTGCTTATGGGAGATACCTAAAGTAGTCAAATTAATAAAGATGAAAAGTATTAAGAGTATTATCAGGGGTTAAGGGAAACAGGAAATAGAGAGTTGTTATTTAATGGACATTGAATTTCAGTTTTGCAAGAGGAAAAGAGTTCTAGAGATTGGTTGCACAACAATGTGCATATATTAATACTGAGCTATACACTTAAAAATGGTTAAGCTGGTAAATTTTATGTGTATTTTACCACAATTAAACAGTTTTATTTTTTTTAAAGATTTAATTTTTTATTTGACAGAGAAAGAGAGAGCGAGAGGACAGTAAGGGGAACAGCAGGAGGAGAGGGAAAAGTAGGCTTCCCGCTGAGCAGGAAGCCAGACACAGGGCTCAATCCCAGGACCCTGAGATCAGGACCTGAGCCAAAGGCGGATGCTTAACAACTGAGCCTTCCAGGTGCCGCTAAACATTTTTTTTAATTAGAATAAAATCGGTCTTTAAAAACTTGCCTACAATAAAGTAAATCAAAGAGCTTCCATACTGTCAAGGTCTCCAATGAACTGATTAATAGTTCATTCTTAAGTGTGAGGGCAATAAAGGAACCAAGGAATATCTTTGACATAAAATTTTTAAAAAAATGAAAAAGTAAAACCAAGAGACAAGGTGAATGGAAAAACTTTTTTTTTTTTTTTTTTTTTTTTTTTTTTCAAGAAAACAATGGGACGCTTGGGTGGCTCCGTGGTTTAAGCCCCTGCCTTCAGCTTGGGTCATGATCCCAGGGTCTTGGGGTCGAGTCCCACACCAGGCTCCTTGCTCAGCAGGGAGTCTGCTTCTCTCTCTGCCTTTCTGCCTGCTTGTGTGCTCTCTCTCTCTCTTTCTTTCTGACAAATGAATAAATAAATAAAATCTTTAAAAAAAGAAAACAAATAATTTTCTCAGATAACAAGATATTATAGTCTATTCATGAATAGGATAGTGTGTTCTAAGAAAAAAACCTTTAAAAAAAGCTTTTAGAAATTAAAAATATGATAGCTAATGTGAACATCTCGCTGATAGGTTTGGAAGAGAAAGTCAAGGAAATCTCCCAGACAGTTGATCCAAACAATGGGTAATAAAAGAGAAATAATAAGAAAATTAAAGTGTCAGTCAAGGAAATCCAGTATCTGACAAATAGCTTTCTGGAAAAAGAGAATAACAAAACACAAGGAAGAAATTAACAAAGAAAAAAACACAAAAGAAGTTTTCAGAACTGAAAAGATGTCTATGTGTCTATAGATCTTCATATTGAAGGAACCCACAGTAGAGCTCTGCATGATTAATTAAAAGCTATGCTGAGAAATTTTAGATCATTATAGATGGAGGAAATCTCTTAAATGAAAATATCCAAAGTGAATACCAAAAAAGTATCATTATAAACAAAGTATCCAGTTACATCAAAAGAATCAGGAATCAGAATGGCCTTGGTCTTCCCTAGCACAGCAATAGAAGCTAAATGACACTAGAGAGACGCCTTCAAAATTCTGAGGGAAAAATAATTTCCAGCCCAGAATTAAATATCCAAACTATCAATAAAGGGAGAGTAAAAGTAACAATATTTCTAGACAGACATGTTCTCAGAAAAAAAATTCACTGGTTGCCCAACTTTTTTTAAAAGGTAAGAATGTGGGGCACCTGGGTGGGTCAGTTGGTTAAGTGTCTACCTTTGGCTCAGGTCATGATCCTAAGGTCCTGGGATCCAGCCCTGCATCAGGCTCCCCGCTCAGTGGGAAGCCTGCTTCTCCCTTTCCGACTCCCCCTGCTTGTGTTCAGTCTCTCGCTGTCAAATAAATAAATAAAATCTTAAAAAAAAAAAAAAAAGGTAAGAATGTGTCAAAATGTAAAACAAAACTTAGGAAGAGGGGACGCCTGAGTGGCTCAGGCAGTTGAGCTTCTGACTGTTGGTCTCAGCTCAGGTTTTGATCTTTGGGTCATGACTTCAAGCTCCGCATTGGGATAGAACCTACTTTAAAAACAAAAATAAAATGAGGAAGGAAGAAAGCACAGGAATTAGGAAACAAGATCCAACACAGAAAAAAGGCCTGAAATTTCTCAGATGGTAAGAAGTAAAAATCTCTGGAAGGCAGCTATGCAGCAGGCCACAGGCCTATCAGTGCAGAGTGGAGAGTAGAATGACAAGCCCCAGATGGAATGTATACGGGGGGCGGGGGGGGATGTGTACAGGGGGAATGTGATAAGATAACGTGGCTTTTCTAACATGTGGAAAAATTGAACTGAGAATAATTAATGAGTCCTTCTGAATTAAAAAACAATAATAAAAGGGAGGTCTCATGTTTTAGCAGAGTGACAAAGGCTAACTGACAGATGTCGAGGAAATGCCAGCCTTGGAAAATGATCATTTGGCAACCATCAAGCATCATCAGCAGGCAAGCATCATCAATGGGTAGTAAATTTAAGGGGAAATTTTCATGAGGAGTAGACTATTTGCATGATCAGAAATTGTCTCCCCATAAACTAATAAGTTGCAAAGCAGGGAAAAAAACAGTAAGAGTATAGTGGAGAAATTGGGCAAACCTTGAGTAGGTGATCAAAATTAACATTACCAAGGAAGGATAGCCAGCCTCCAAATGTGACATCCTGAGAAAGACGCAGCATCACCTGTGCGGTATTCCTGAGAGAATGTGTGACCTCGATCTAATCACAAAGCAACATCAGACAAACAAAATGAAGAGAGTTCAATTACAAGAAAAAGTGTATCTGTTAGGGGCTGGGGCATGAGGCACTGCATTCTTCAAAATGTAAATGTCAGAAAAGATAAAGACTATGAAAATGTTCCAGAAAAAAGGAGGCTAAAGATATTTGACAACTATGTGTAATGCCTGACCCTAGACCGTGCTGGATGGGGAAAATGTTAGGACATTTTTGGCTCAGTCAGTAACACTGGAATATGATTGGTAGATTAGATGAAATTCTTAAATTAATGTAAATTTATAAATTCATAAAGTTGACAACTGTGGTTATGGAGGAGAAAATTCCTTAGTCTTGGGAAATACACACAGAAGTATTCAGGGGTGATAGAGCCATGATGTAAGTAACTCACCTTTACACTTTTTATTGATATAGATGATAGATACAGACAGATGATAAAGAAAACAAATGACAAGGCAGATGGAGTAAAATGTTAACAAGAAACCATATCTGGGTAAAGGGTGGATAGGTATTCTGTGTGTTCTTTTTACTTTTGCAACTTTCTGTTAAGTTTGGAATTATTTCCAAACAAAATATTTTAAAATACTGTAAATGCAATGTGATACTAATTTTGGATCGTATATATTATAGATGTATTCATTTTCTTAAAAAGACCAAAAAAAACAACGGATTTTTCTGGGCAATGGGAATATAAGTGATTTTATCTTTTTTTTTTTTTTTTTTAATAAATGTGCACATTTGTTTCCCCAGCCCCAGCAAACAGAAATAAAGTGTTGCCTGAATGGCAGCCGAGGCATTCTTTGTTTCTTTCCGTCTATGCCTCCCATCCCAGCTACACAATTGCGCTGCCGATTGGCATTCTGATACTTCCTCAATTCGCCTCACCACAACCAAGTTATTCATATTAAAACCCCTGCTGTTGGGGCCCTGGCTGGCTCAGTCCATAGAGGATGCGACCCTTGATCTCGCGGTCCTGAGTTTAAGCCCCACATTGGCCACAGAGCCTACTTTTAATTAATTAATTAACTAATGAATTAATATACCTGGTGTTTATCAAACAAGCTCCTTCTAACATGCCCCAGGATTTTATTTTTTTAAGATTTATTTTATTTTATTCATTTATTTGACAGAGAGAGAGAGCCCAAGCAGGGGGAGTAGCAAGCAGAGGGAGCGGGAAAAGCATGCTCCCCTCTCAGCAGGGAGCTGGATAGGGGGCGGGGACTCGATCCAAGGACCATGAGATCATGCCCTGAGCCAAAGTCAGATGCTTAACTGACTGAGCCACCCAGGAGCCCCTGGGATTTTTCATAAAAATTCTACGTTATCCTGAGCATAATTCTTTTTATTTATTTTTAAACCCCTCCCCCAAGCATAATTCTTTGAGGTAGACAGGAGGGGTTGACTCATACCTGGTAACAAGGAGGTTACTTCTTGTAACCTTAGGGCACCCCGCTGTGAGCTCCGCGGTCCACTCTCCTCCCCGTACCGCTGTTTCTGTGACTCTGCACACACTTAAACCAGGCATACTAAAAATCTGTCTTTCCTACCTGAGTTGTCACCGGGGTGTAAGGAGAACTGAAAGGAGGGATGTGAAATAGACTAAACAGCAATCTGATGTATTTTCAGAGCTCACAGATTCTTCATTTCTGGAGCCCACGGGTATCCTGGAGTAAGAGAGAAGGAAGAACGTCTCTAGTCCCACAAATACTTCCCCTGCTACCCCCCACCCCCGCCTTCCGCCTTGCGTGACCCTACTCTACTGAAGGGATGCAGAGGTGAACCTAACCCCAGAGAAACAGCAGCAAAACTTTAAGAGATGACCGGCTGTTTGTTGAAAAACAGCAGCTGGGACCCTGGGAAGGGTTTAACAGGGCAGCAGGACCTGAATTAACCTTCATTTCCCGTACATTCTCCTCCCTGTTCCTTAACAAGAAGAGGCTTTGAGCCCTCGCGCCATCAGTTGTCATGTGGAAATCTCCATTCTGCATTCTTTCAATCATTTTCATTCCACAAAGCCTACCTTGGGCTCAAAATCCAAACAATCCGTTTCCGACCTGGAGCCAGCTGGGATCAGAACTACCCTGCCTCAATGAAAAGTACCTTTTCCCTACTAATCTCTGGGGGAGAAACTATTTTCAAGGGTCTTGAGGCAGTGGCAGGCAAGGAAGTTTGGAGATGCAGGGCTCGCTCTTCCTGTCACTGTAGTATCAGTAAGTGTTGAAAATGAAGTGAGTCTAGGGGCGCTGGGATGGTTCAGTGGGTTAAGGCCCGCCTCTTGATTTCAGTTCAGGTCACGATCTCAAGGTGGTGGGGCCAAGCCCCAGGTCCCAGCACAGCAGTGAGGCTGCTCGAGATTCTCTCTCCCTCTCCCTCTGCCCTTCCTCCTTGCTTGCAGTCTCTCTCTAAAATAAATTAATTAATCTTTAAAAACGACGAAGTGAGCCTTTGATAAGGGATTTATCTTCAAAATGGTGGACCTCTTGGCAGACTGTGAAGTGGCAGAATGGAAACGTGGGTCAGCATAGAGCCTGTTGGGCATGAAAGAGAAAGAAGGCCAGTGCTACCAACACAACCTCGCCTTCGTTTGGAGTCTTCATTTGCATTCCTTCTTACTGAGAAAAGTTTAAAGACTCTGGCTCTCAAAGAACTTACTGTATTATCAGAGGCTTTCCTCTACTTTGATGGCATTAATTCCTAGTTTCCAAGACTATGTTTTCACCTTGGAGAAACCCCTAGTTTTCCTTTTGCGGTCCCCATGACTTTACTGTTTATGCCACTCCATCAGAAGCTGGATTAGGGAGAGCAACTCTTGACTATTTCCTTACATAAAAATGTAATAACAAGAGAACTTACATGGTGCTTTGTGCCAGGCCCTGTTCTAAGCAGTTTATGTGATTTAACATGTTTTGTTTTGTTTTTTTTTAAAGATTCCATTTATTTACTTGACAGACAGAGATCCCAAGTGGGCAGAGAGGCAGGCAGAGAAAGATTTGGAAGCAGGCTCCCTGCTGAGCAGAGAGCTGATGTGGAGCTCGATCCCAGGACCCCAGGACCATGACCTGAGCAGAAGGCAGAGGCTTTAACCCACTGAGCCACCCAGGCGTCCCGTGATTTAACATGTTTAATCTTACAATCTTTATAATGACTTCATGAGATAACCAATGAGATATCAGATTCACGGGATCTAAGATGTTGTCACGTTTAAGACTCACCAATATTTTATTTACCATTAAGAAAGAAAAGAAAAAACTTCCAATTAATGATACATACCTGTTCACTAATCTGAAATTAACACCTATTGCTCTGTTTCCTTGCCTTTTTGCATACACAAAAAAGTTTAGTTTCAATGTCGGTTTATACTGTCTTTTTTTTCCTTTTCTTTTCTTTTCTTTTTAGAGAGAGAGAGAGTATGCGCAAATGGGACGGGGTTTGGTGGGGCTGAGGACGAAGAGAGAGAATCCCAAGCAGGCCCCACACTCAGCACAGAGCCTGTCGCAGGGCTCTCAGGGTGGCAGGGTCTCATGACCTTGAGACCAGGACTTGGACCAAAATCAAGAGTCTGATGCTTCACTGACTGAGCCACCCAGGCGTCCCTACACTGTAATTTTTTGAAAGCTATTTTTAAATACATGTGGTGTTCTAAGATTGCATATAGCTCATTTCAAGTATGAACAATATGAACTGACAATTAAGCCACAACTGCCATCTTGGTGACAGTAATTCTAATAAGCACCCTGATTTCAGAAATGTTAAAACAATTGTGTCTTAGACTCAGAGAAATTATCCCCATTTTATAGACACAGAAACTAGGTCACAGAGATTTAGTGGTTTGCCAAAAACCACTCATGTAGCAAGTGACTCAGACCAACTTTGAACTCAGGTGGTCTGGCTTCAGCGTTAATGCTCTGGCCACCAAGAGACTTTCAGAGCTGAGTAAGATTACACTCTATATACCTTCAATAATCATCCTATTTCTACTGGTAGAGACTCTGCAAGATAAGAAACCTCACCTCACAAGTCAGCAAATCTATTTTTGGACAACTCTAATTGGAAGAAAGTGCTTCTATATCAAACTTCTGCCCTCTTGATTCATCCTTTAAGACCACAAAGAACAAATTGAATGCCTCTTTTATTTATTTATTTATTTTAAAGATTTTATTTATTTATTTATTTGACAGACAGAGATCACAGTAGGCAGAGAGGTAGGCAGAGAGAGAGGGGGAAGCAGGCTCCAAGCTGAGCAGAGAGCCCGATGTAGAGCTCAATCCCAGGACTTCGAGATCATGACCTGAGCCAAAGGCAGAGGTTTTAACCCAGGTGCCCCGAATGCCTCTTTTATATGACAGTATTTTCGTTTTATTTTCCCAAATAATGTAGGGACTGGTTGTATTGCATTCATGCAACAAGTATTTATTGAACATTTATTGTGTGCAAAATACCATGCAAGGAACTATAGAGAATACAAAGAGAATGAAAGACAGCACCTACTCTTAAGGAACTTACAATGTAGTAGAGAAATAAGACATACAGAAATAACTACAACACAGGGGTGCCTGGGTGGCTCACTCAGTTAAGTGCCTGCCTCCAGCTCAGGTCATTATCCCAGGGTCCTCATCGGGGTCCCTGTGCAGCAGGGAATCTGCTTCTCCCTCTGCCTACCATTCCCCCTGCTTGTGCGCTCTCTCTCTTGCTCTCTCTCTCTCTCTGTGTCAAATAAATAAATAAAATCATAGAGACAAAAAAAAAAGAAAGAAAGAAAGAAAGAACTACAATAGAGTCTAAAAATGGTATATGATAAGAAGTCCAGATAATGGAATTTGAGAAGAATGAAGATGTTACTTCTAAAGAATCAGCAGGAAGACTTCATGGAGGAAGCGGCATGTGAACTAGGATTTAGTATCTGTCTGAACTGATATCAGAACTTAGGCTGTAGAAGGCTAGACACTGCACTTAATGCAATATCTTAGGAATATTACTTTAAAGTTTGCTGAATTTTTAGAAATTGCTTTTTCTAAAGGGATTTTAGTAATTTGGGGTTTTTTTTTCCTTTTTCTTCCTCTTGCTTGTATAGATCTCTACCTCTGCTTCTCTCACCTATTCTTCCATTCTTCTATTCAGCACTACTTGAAATAAACTTAAGGGTCATCTCATTTAATATTTTTCAAAATCTTAGAAAAAGTATCCTTCTTGAAAAAATGAAATTGTAGATATAACCAACAGAGAAAATGCAGTGGTTTTGTCTTAATGAAATTAGAGTGGGAGTGTAAAGGCTTGCCCTCTCTGCCTTGAAACCCACTCCCCAGTCAAAGATTCAGTTTAAATAGCAAATAGTCAAGCAGCTGGTGTTTGACCATCTGTCTTGACAGATTATTATAATAAATGCAAAAATGAGTTATATATACACATATAAGTGAATTAAGTTATTATTTTGAAGGTATAAGATATTATATTGAAGTCAAAATTATATTGAATTCAATTATATTGAAATCTTCATTTATTGCCTAACTTTGAGTCTTATCTTCCTCACCTAAAAAAATGGAAATGAAACAGAAAAACTTGGATGGAGGAATATTGTACAAAATAAATGGACTATATGCCTAAAAATGCCAGGATCATGAAAGATAAGAAAAACTGAGGACTTGAAGGCTAAGGAGACAATGAAAACTGAATAAAATCTGTGATTTCAAATTTCCTTTTTCTATAAATGGCAGTAGGGAACAATTGTCAAAATTTGAATAATGTCTGTAAACTAGCTAATAGAATTATATTGATGTGAATTTCCTGATTTTGAAAGTTACATGGTGATAATGTAAAAAGAGTATGCTTGTTTCTAGAAAATACACATTGAAACATTTAGAGGTAAAGGACCACAACTTCCAAACAGGTCAGGAAAAAAACCAAATGAACAAATGTAGTTAAATGTCAACAGTTGGAAAATCTGAGTAGGGTATATGCAAATTCTTTGTGCTTCTGCAACTTTTCTTTAAGACTGACATAATTATGTTAAAATGAATTGCTTTTACAAGGGAGATAATACCTGCTTATGCACTTCATATGATTTTGGGAAACATCAAATAAAATCTTGTGAGTGAAAGAGCTTTGTAAACTGTAAGTCTCCTTACAAATGTAAAACATAATTATTGCTACTGAAAAGAGCTTTATAAGCTATAGGGCTCTCTACAAATGTAAAACAATTATTTTTACTGCATTTTTATAGCTTCTACAGAGAATAAGTCTGGTTCTGTATCCATTAACTCAATTATTGCTCCTCTGAGAGAAGGTTTTTTATAGTCAAAAAGGATTGCCCTTTGGTTTCATTGTTTTAGAGGGTCAGTGATCAAGAGTAACTTTATTACCTCGCTTATTACCGAAAAATCTGTATCCTGAGAAATTTTCTCTTGTTCTGTATTTACTGTCTCAGACTAAATGTCCTCCAAAGTCCCTTTCCAACACTGGCATTTCATGATGTAACAAAAGCAATTCAGGAAAGTTATGGGAGGACTGGTGCTTCTTGTCCCTGTATCATTCCATGGCTGAGCCATGATGCTGTTTTCTTTGATGCTATGTGTTACTGACCAAATTATGGTAGGCTAGCACATAGGAGGTGCTCAATAGTACAATATATATAAATGAATCCTAGAAGACAGATTGAAGGACTTCTGCAAATTGGATCTAGCCCATCTTTCTTCCCTATTTCTTTCTTTTAATATTTTTTAAATATTTTAATATTTTATTTATTATTTTTTAATATTTTATTTTATATTTTATTTAATTTTTTTTTATTTATTTGACAGACAGAGATCACAAGTAGGCAGAGAGGCAGGCAGAGAGAGAGAGGAGGAAGCAGGCTCCCTGCTGAGCAGAGAGCCCGATGCAGGGCTCGATTCCAGGACCCTAGGATCATGACCTGAGCCGAAGGCAGAGGCTTTAACCCACTGAGCCACCCAGGCGCCCCTTCTTCCCTATTTCTGATGAATTTCTTCTTTTGTTTGACATATTAGAACCATAAGAAATGGACATTTTTACACATCCAAAATGGTTGAATATTAGCAATTTCTTATATTTAAATCTATGGTTGAATGAATCTATTACATATGTATTAGGAGGTGTTCATTATTTATTTATTCTGGCACTCATAGATATGTAGTGCTGGATTATTTAGGCGGCTTGCTTCCCTTCCCCTCTGAATGACTACAGTTTGGTCCTTCCACAACTCGTTAATAATACTACCAAACGTTGGGTAGAGAACTGCAACTTATTTGTTATAGCTGTTCTGGTAAAACATTAGGTAAATTAGGTTGAGATTATTGCCTTCAATGTAACATGGGAATTCCTGTAGATTTTAGTTGTTCATGAAATATCAGTTTCCTTTGTTGCCAAGTAAAATCAGATGTTGGTTTGTGTGCAATTGTTCCTAAGCTAATGAAAGTCTGGGAGGAAATAATTTGCATATCAATGGCAGAAATAAAAACAGGCACCATTGTTTAAGTTCTGAAAGAAATTTTCTGCAAGAATCTGGGCTCTCTGCCTGGTATCATTTCAGTCTTTCTTTCTTGCTGACAAATTTCTTATCTATATAAAGTTTTCATTGTGTTGTTACTGTAATTTATCTGTTTACTTGTGTGTATTCTCCTTAAAACTGTGAATTCCTGATAGGAAACTTGTATGGTGCTAGGCACAGAGCAGGTGACCCATAAATGGCTATTGTGGGGGGTGGGCATGGGGAGGTTGGGATAGATGACTTAATGTAACTATTTTTTTTTTAAGATTATTTATTTATTTATTTGTCAGAGAGCGAGCGAGAGCGAGCATAGGCAGACAGAGTGGAAGGCAGAGTCAGAGGGAGAAGCAGGCTCCCTGCGGAGCAAGGAGCCCGATGTGGGACTCGATCCCAGGACGCTGGGATCATGACCCCAGCCGAAGGCAGCTGCCTAACCAACTGAGCCACCCAGGCGTCCCTAATGTAACTATTTTTATCTCTCAGTCCAGAATCTTAGAGTCCTCATAAATTGTCCCTTTAATGCTGTAGTTATGTTTCATTTAAAAGAACCAACTTCCAAAAACACAAGCAACGAAAGCAAAAATAGGATAAATGGGACTATAACAAACTTAAAAATCTTCTGAATATCAAAAGAAGCAACGTGAAAAGGCAACCTATAGAATGGGAGAAATTACTTGCCCATTATATATCTGATAAGGGATTAATATCCAAAATTATAATGAATTTATACAACTCAGTAGGAAAAAATTCACTTAGAAAATGAGGAGAGGAGGGGGTACCTGGCTGGCTCAGTCGGTTAAGTGTTTGCCTTGGGCTCTGGTCTTGATCTCAGGGTCCTGGGATTGAGCCCCATGCCAGGCTCCTGGCTCAGTGCGGAGTCTGCTTCTACCTCTCCTTCTGTCTCCCGCCCCGCTATGCTCCCGTCCCCTGCCATTGAAAGAAAGAAAGAAAGAAAGAGAGAGAGAGAGAAAGGAAGGAAGAAAGAAAATGAGCAGAGGAACTGAACAGATCTTTTCCCAAAGAAGACGTACATATGGCCAGCAGATACGTGAAAAGATGAACATCACTAATTATCAAGAAAGGCAAATCAAAACCACAATGAGACATCACCTCATACCTGTTAGAATGACTATTATCAAGAAAGAAGATAAGGAATCACAAGTTTTGGCAAGAATATGGAGGAAAAGGAACTCTAGTGGCCTGTGGATGGGAATGTAAATTGGCACAGCCACTATGGAAAACAGTGTGGTGATTCCTCAAAAAAAAAAAAAAAAAATAGTATTAACATATAATCTAGCAATGCTAGTTCTGGGTATCTATCCAAAGGAAATGAAAACAGAATGTTGAAAAGGTATCTGAACTTTCGTGTTTATTGCAACATTATTCACAATAGCCAAGATATGTAAACAAATTAAGTGTCCCTTGAGGGATGAATGGATAAAGAAGATGTGGTGGACAGAGAGATGATAGACAGATAGACAATCAAATATTATTCAGTCATGAAAAAAGAGGGAAATCCTGCCATTGGTGATGTGAATGGACTTTGAGGGCATTATACTGAGTGAGATAAGTCAGACAGAGAAAGCAAATACTGCATGGTATCACTTATATGTAGAATCTAAAAAATCTGAATCTGTAGAAATAGAGAGTAGAATGGTGGTTACCAGACTCTGGGGATGGGGATAGAATTAGGGAGATATTGGTTAAAGGGTACAGATTTGTAGTTAGAAGATGAATAAGTTTACAATACACAGCATTGTAATTATAATTAACAATCCTGTATTATATACTTTAAAGTTGCAATGAGACTCCATCATAAATGTTCTCACCAGAAAAAAGAAATGATAATAATGAGACATGACAGAGGTGTTAGCCAATACTGCAAGGGTAATCATATCTCAATATATAAGTGTGCCAAATCAACATATTGTGTACCTTAAACTTACAGAATGTTATATTTCTTTTTATTTTGTTTAAGTAGGCTCTGCACTCAGTGTGGGGCTTGAACTCACCACCCTGAGATCAAGAGTCACATCTCTACTGACTGAGCCAGACCAGCACCCCATAATGTTATATTTCAAATATTTCTCAATAAGAAAACAAGAGGCAGGGGGAGAAAGAAAGAATCTTAAATAGGCTCCACACCTACCTGGGAGCTGATGCGGGGCTCAATCCCAGAACCCCAAGATTATGAACCAAGCTAAAAGCATATGCTTAACCAACTGAACCACCCAGATGCCCCAGAAAAATAGTTTTTAATTTTGATGAAGTGTTATTAATTTTTAATAGTTTGTGCTTTTTTTTCAAAGATTTTATTTAATTTATTTGAGAGAGAGAGTGAGCAAGAGAGAGAAGGAGCAGGGAGATGGGCAGAGGGAGAAGCAGACTCCCTGCCTAGTAGGGAGCTCAATGTAGGGCTCAAATTTATGACCCCAAGATCAAGTACTTGTCACAAGCTCTATGGACTGAGCCAGCTAGGTGTCACTCATCTTCTTGGATATATACTTATAAGTGGAATTGCTGGATCATATGATGTTCTACTTTAAATTTTTTGAAGGTAATTCCATACTGTTTTCCATAGTGGCTGCACGAGTTTTCATTCCCACTAACAGAGCACAAGGGTTCCCCTTTCTCCGCAGCCTCACCAACACTTATTTCTTGTCTTTTTCATTATAGCCATTCTGACAGGTGAGAGGTGATATCTCATCATGCATTTCCTTATTGATTGGTGATATCAAGCATTCTTTTCATGTGTGTGTTAGCCATCTGTATGTCTTTTTTGGAAAAACGTCTATTCAGTTCTTCTGTCCATTTTTTAACATTTGGGTTTTGTTTTATTTTGGTTTGGTTTGTTTTGTTGCTATTGAGTCATATGAAATTTTTAAAAAATACTTTGGATATTGGGGCACCTGAGTGGCTCAGTGGGTTAAGCCACTGCCTTTGGCTCAGGTTATGATCTCAGGGTCCTGGGATGGAGTCCCGCATTGGGCTCTCAGCTCAGCAGGGAGCCTGCTTCCCTCTCCCTCTCTCTCTGCTGCCTCTCTGCCTACTTGTGATCTCTGTCAAATAAATAAATAAATAAAACCTTTAAAAAAATACTTTGGATATTAATCCCTTACCAGATATATGTTTTGAAAATATTTTCTCCCATTCAATAGGTTACCTTTCTGAGTTTTACTTTTTTTAAGATATTATTTTTAAGTAATCTCTGCACCCAATATGGGGCTTTAACTCACAACCCGGAGATCAAGAGTCCCATGCTCTACAGACTGACTGAGCCAGGTGCCCTTGGCAAGGTTTTTACTACAAATTCAATTTCTTTTAGAGATGTAGAAATATGTGATTTATCTATTTATTTATTTTTTATTATTATTATTTTAATCTACTTTTTTTTAAAGATTTTATTTATTTGACAGGCAGAGATTACAAGTAGGCAGAGAGGCAGGCAGAGAGAGAGAGACGAGGAAGCAGGCTTCCTGCTGAGCAGAGAGCCTGATGTGGGACTCTATCCCAGGACCCTGGGATCATGACCGGAGCTGAAGGCAGAGGCTTTAACCCACTGAGCCACCCAGGTGCCCCTTTTTTAATCTACTTTTGAGTGCGCTTTGGTATGCTTGCCTTTCAAGGAGTTTTTTTCATTTTATCTAAGTTATTGGATTTATTGACATAAAGTTGTTCATAGTATTTCTTAATCATCCTTTTAGTGTCTGTAACATCTGTAGTGTTGTCTCCTTTGATTCCTGATTTTAGTAATTTGTGTCTTTTCTGTTTTTTCAATCAGTCTAGCTGGAGGTTTGTCAATTTTATTGATCTTTTCCCAGAAAGAGCTCATGTTTTATTAATTGTTATAATTATTTTTTATTCTTAAATTTTGTTCATTTTAAAATCTTCATCATTTCCTTTCTTCTGCTTACTTTAGTTTTAACTTACTATTCCTTTTTTCTACTTCCTATTGCGGATACTGGACATTTGATTTTTTTTAAAAGATTTTATTTATTTATTTGGCAGAGAGAGAGACAGCGAGACAGGGAACACAAGCAGGGGGAGTGGGAGAGGGAGAAGCTCCCTGCTCAGCAGGAAGCCTGATGTGGGGCTCTATCCCAGGACCCTGAGATCATGACCTGAGATGAAGGCAGATGCTTAACAACTGAGCTACCCAGGTGCCTCTAGACCTTTGATTTTTTGACACTTCTTTTTTTCTAATATAAGCATTTAAAACTACATAATTCCTTCTAAGAAATACTTTAGCTGTATCCCACAAATTTTGATATATAAGTTTTGAGGGTTTATGTATTTTTAAAGTTCTCTAAATGTTATTGAATAGAATATCATTCTGTTTCTTCTTCGTCGTCGTCGTCTTCTTCTTTTTTTTTTTTTTTGGCAAAGCATCATGTTTTTAAGATTGTTCCTGCTGATGTTTGTTGAGTGAATTGTGTCCCCTAAAAAGACATGTTGAAGTCCTAACCCCTACTATCTGTGAATGTGACCTTAATTAGAAATAGGGTCTTTGCAGATGTAATCAAGATAATATGAAGTCATAACCAATTAATGATGGAGTTTAATCCAATATAATTTGTATACTTACAAAAAAAGAAAACAGACACAGACAAAGAAAGAAGACAGTCATATGAAGACAGAAACAGATGGCCACCTGAGTGGCTCAGTTGGTTAAGGGTATGACTCATGATCTCAGCTCAGGTCTTAATCTCACTGTTTTGAGTTCAGGCCCTGCATCAGGCTCCACTCTGCGTGTGGATCCTACTTTGAAAAAATGAAGGGGGAACCTGGGTGGCTCAGTCAGTTAAGTGTCTGCCTTCGGCTTGGGTCATGGTCCCAGGATCCTGGGATAGAGCCCTGCATCAGACTCCCTGCTCAATGGGGAGTCTGCTTCTCTCTCCCTCTCCCTATGTGTGTGCTCAATCTCTCATTCTCTCTCTTGCTCTCACTTTCTCTCAAGTAAATAAAATCTTTTTAAAAAATGAAAAAGAAGACAACAATGACAGAGGCAAACATTGGAGTTATGATGTCACAAGCCAAGGAACACCTAATAATACTAGAAGCTGAGGGGCACCTGGGTGGCTCAGTGGGTTAAAGCCTCTGCCTTCGGCTCGGGCCATGATCCCGGGGTCCTGGGATCGAGCCCCGCATCGGGCTCTCTGCTCAGCGGGGAGCCTGCTTCCTCCTCTCTCTGTCTGCTTCTCTGCCTACTTGTGATCTCTGTCTGTCAAATAAATAAATAATCTTTAAAAAAAAAAAAACCTTAAAAAAAAAAAATACTAGAAGCTGAAAGAGGCAAAGAAGGGTCCTTTCCCCTTAGAGTCTTTGGAGACTACTAATACCTTTATTTTGGATTTCTTGCCTCCTGACTGTCAGAGAATAAGCCATTCTATCTGTGGTAATTTATCATGCAGGCTCTAGGAAAATAATACTCTAATTCATTGTGTCTACCTGCCATAGGATTTTCCACAGTGTAACCTGCACCACATTTCACCTATTTACTTTCCCCACTATAGACATCCAGGTTTCATCCATCTCCCCATTACCATAAATAATACTGTAGTGAATATAATCATACATGTCTCTGTATACACCTGTGTGGGAATTTCTTTGGAATATACATATAGGAGTGGAGTTGTTGGATCATAGACACAGGTTTCATTTGCCTAAGCAATGACAGATTGTGCTCCACAATAGCTGCAGGGCAGGAGAGGGTTCTTGTATTTTTCTATCCTTTCACATTTATACACTTGGCATTACATAGCTTTCTAACTTTTGACAGTCTAATAGGTGCAAAAATATACTTTATTGTTTTTTAAAATTGCATTTCTAATTACTAGTGATTTTAAACATTTTCTCCTATGTATGCTCTGCGTAAGCTTTTTGGTTTTTTTATTCTTTAAGTTGGTTGTTCATATCATTCTTCTATTGATACTTCTTTTTCCTACATTGTCATGAGTTTTTTCTTGTTGATTTGAGGGTATTATTAAAATTCTGGGTTTTAATCTCTTGGTAGATTTTGACTGTGTAAATATCTGTGTTTATTCTGTTAACCTATTAACTTTGTCCGTGGTGCCTTTTCTTAAACACAAATCCTTAAATTTTATGTAATAACACACATAGATATTTCTCCTTATTGATTTCTACTTTTAAAATCATATCTAAAAATCCCTTCCTGGCTATTTTTATCTTACATCTCCATCAAAATTATAAATTAAATATTGATAGTGTAATCTTTTATATTTGGTCTTTAATCTAGAATTTTCCTTTAAATGTGGCATTGGTTAGGGATCCATGAGGGATGTGACTGAAGCATTCTAGATTTACAGCCTCTTAATTCTGTCACCAATAGGGCAAGGGATTCCTTTTTCTAGATCCAATTTGAAAAGTTATAGAGAAAGACTGATAGACTAACTTGAGTCACATACCTATTATTATGGCCTAATGATTAGCAAGATGCTTTACCAATTGCTAGGCTAACAGAACAATAGTCACTATAGAAGTGATAAGATAGGGGTGCCTGGGTGGCTCAGATGGTTAAGTGGCTGACTTTTGATTTCAGCTCAGGTCATGATCTCAGGGTCCTGGGATCTGGCCGTACGAAGGGCTCTAGGCTCCATGCTCTGTGCTCAGTGGGGAGTCTAAGGAATCTTTCTCTCACTTAGCCCCTCCCTCAGCCCCTCTCCCTGCTCACATGCTCTCTCTCTAAAATAAATAAATCAAAAAAGTGATAAGATAGGGGCACCTGGGTGGTTCAGTGGGTTAAGGCCTCTGCCTTCGGCTCAGGTCATGATCCCAGGGTCCTGGGATAGAGCCTGGCATCAGGCTCTCTGCTCAGTGGGGAGCCTGCTTCCTCTTCTCTCTCTGCCTGCTTGTGATCTCTGTCTGCCCCTCCCCAAAAAGTGATAAGGTAAATATACCTATTAACTAGAATTTAATTAAGTTAACAGTTCTTAAGACTTCAAGTGTAAGAACAATTGCACCACTTGGGGGGAACCAGATAATTTTTCATGACAGAAATGACATTAAAAAAAGAAGAAGAAATGACATTTTCTTTTTTTCCTTTCAGATTTTATGTATTTATGAGAGAGAGAGAGAGAGAGAGCACAAGTGGAGGAGAAGGGCAGAGGGAGAAGGAGAAGCAGAATCCCCACTGAGCAGAAAGCCCTATGAGGACCTCCATCCCAGGACCCCAGGATCAGGATTTGAGCCAAAGACAAATGCTCAACCAACTGAGCCAGCCAGGCGCCCTCAGAAATGACATTTTCAATAGACTAAGTATGAATAAGATTTAGACACATAAGAAATTACATGTGTAGTGACTTTTAAGTAGAAAAAAAAAGCATAATAAAAATTCAAGGGCTGGAAATTAGGATTGTGTCCAAATTGGACAAATGTGCCAAATTTCTCTGGAAAAAAAGTTTAGTGTGTTCTGACACTCCGAAAAGGTATTTTTTTAAAGATTTTTATTTATTTCACAGACAGAGATCACAAGTAGGCAGAGAGGCAGGCAGAGAGAAGAGGAAGCAGGCTCCCCGCTGAGCAGAGTCCGATGCTGGGCTCGATCCCAGGACCCCGGGATCAAGACCTGAGCCGAAGGCAGAGGCCGTAACCCACTGAGCCACCCAAGTGCCCCTGAAAAGGTATTTTTAAAGGATAAATTGCCCAAAGGCAATTACCCCAACCCACATCTTCGCTAACAGAACCCTGATTTGGGATGCCAGTGGATCTCAATTGATCTAAGTCAATGGTGGCAATTCAGTTCCTCCTGGCCTGATACTCATATTCCTAGATTCTCTTGACTAAGAGGGAAGGCAGCCACATGACTCAGTTCTGGCCAACTAAAACACAAGTGGATTTTGCATTTTGGGTCCTTCTCTGTCCATTCACTTCGATTTGGCATCTTGTGTCCAAATGGGAAAGGACAAGAAAATTGCAGATGCAAACCCGGAGTTCTGACATCATCAGAGCTAAGTTCAGCTTCACAGGACCAGTCACACAGGCCTCAGCACTTAGAGCAACCTTACACTTGGTTGAGCACTCTGCTGTCACTGTCCTAAAATTAGGACAAATTTTTAAGAAGGGACCTTGCATTACCATTTTGCATTGGATCTCACAAATTATGTAGCAAGTCCCAATTAGTGTGACAGTATAAATTCTGGAATCTCTTATTTCTAAACTTCTTGCTAACAATACGTATTCTTCAGGATGGGTACACTGTTTGGGGTTTTCTGTTACTTGTAGCGAAACACATTCTAACACAATACATGAACTTGAGACAAGAGTCAAGAATGCTTCCTGTAAAAGCACTGGGTTCCAGTCCTGAGCTCCAAGTTGTGAATCTGAGCACCATGTTTCGGACAGCATTTACTTAAAAAAATTTTTTTGTTTTTCTTTACTGCCCCACTCCCCTCCCCCCCTTTTTTTAAAGAAATCACTGGATTCTCCCCTCAGATAGATAAAGACTGAAATTATGTAAAGATCATGAATTTTGGATTCAGGCAGCTCTATAAACTTCAGCATTTTGCTCTAAGCCTCTGAATATCTGTTTCCTTTCTCTTAAAATGGGAATAGTTAACTTTAATGAGAGTTGCAGGATTAAATGAGTTGACGTATAAGGCACACAACTTAATATCTTACATTTAATAGATGTTCCAGAAATGTTTCTTGCAGTTTTTCTCAATTCTACACTTTACAATAACCCCACCTGATAAAAGGAGAGAAGCATAAGAATTCCATGCAGACCAAAGTCCTTGCTTGGGCAAATTGTTTTCAGATCTCAGTAAATAATAATAATAATAATAGGCATTTCAGAGATTAATAAGTAGATAACATTGTTTAAATTGAAGAATTGAAAGAATATGAAGAGTGAAATACAATTTTTATTTGTTAAGAGTTACCATTTTGGTATGGACATTGGCAAAAAATGGGCTTTATCCACATTCATTTTTCTCCTGTTACAAATAATATTTGTTTGGAGAGGGAGCCATCTTTTGTTTTGCTCATGACTCTTATTTCAGGCAGTGTTTGGCAAGGCAGCTTCAACTCTGCTCTTTGCGCATCTGCTTGGATGGCCTGACTGGGGGCTGTGGGAATGGTTTTCAAGATGGTTCATCCATGGGGCTGGCAGGTAAGTGCTGAGGCGCAGCTCAGATTTCGGTTGTTGATAGGGGCTGGGACTAGGTTCTTCTCCATATGGCCCTTTTTCACAGACGGCTGGGGACTTCTCATAGCCTATGACTGGGCTTTAAGAGCAACCATTCCAGAACAGCAGACAAGTGTATTGCTTTTTGACCTAGTGTTAGCAGTCACATAACATCCCCCTGAAAACCATAAACACACCCAGATTCAAGGGGAGAAAATATAGCCTCACCTCTCAGGAGAGAGTGGCAAAGTCACAGTGTAAGAAGAACATGCAAAAGGGAAGGTACGCCATTTTTGGCAAATACTGTCTGCCACAGAATACTAACAATTTGGGCCAGGATATGAAGTGGTGGGTAAGGCTGAAATTGGAAGGATCTGGGCAGTGTGGAATGGATGCGGTGATTCAGAAGTTCTTTTATTTTACATAAAATGGAGGTGGGTGGGGTGCTTCAGTGATAGGATCAAGTCTGGCTTCGGGAGACTGGGTGGCATTTTCCTCAAACATCGCTATGTGGGTATTAGTAACTTGGCCAGGTTCCAAGTCTGGTAATAACATTCTGTTTCTTTGAATTCGCCACGATCCCTAGAGGACAGAGTATTCTTTTTGTTTCCTGTCCTTGTCTATTGTATGGCGGCAGCTGGACTGATTATCAAGGCACTGTGGCTCTCTTCACCAAAGAAAGATGTCTTTAAGCCTATTCTGAAAGAAATTCTGAAGAAATAAAAATGCTAACATTAATCATTTACTCAACAGTATGCTAAGTGTTCAAGATGCAGTATCTCATTTAATTGTTAAAACTTCCTTAAGAACTAGGCACTATTATCATTGCTATTTCATAGTTATGGGAAGTGCATTTTAGAGAGGTGAGGTAATTTGCAAGGTTAGGAAGTATCAGAATAGGAACTCCTAACTCTACTATTAAATTTAAAAATGTACTTTTGGGGCACCTGGGTGGCTCAGTTGGTTGAGCATCTGCCTTTGGCTCAGGTCATGATCCGGGAGTCTTGGGATCGAGCCCCACGTCGGGCTCCCTGTTCAGCAGGGAGTCTGCTTCTCCTTCTCCCTCTGCCCCTCCACCTGCTTGTGCTCTCTATCTCTATCTCTCTCGCTGTCTCCTTCTCTGACAAATGAATAAATAAAATCTTTAAAAATATATTTAAAAAAGAGAAATGATCAAGAAGATACCTTGATGACTCTATAAGGAGTAGTTCTTTGGGAGCCTGAGTAGAATCGAGAGAATGGGAAATGAGGAAGTGGAAATGGCCGCTAAAGGCCACCCTCTGAAGAAGAGTCATGAAAGTGATCAGAGAAATGGCTGTACATGGTAAAGTAAGTGCTATTTTTAAAAAAAATGAGGGTTAGGGCGCCTGGGTGGCTCAGTTGGTTAGGCAGCTGCCTTCGGCTCAGGTCATGGTCCCAGCGTCCTGGGATCGAGTCCCACATCGGGCTCCTTGCCCTCCGCGGGGGGCCTGCTTCTCCCTCTGACTCTGCCTTCCACTCTGTCTGCCTGTGCTCGCTCTCGCTCGCTCTCTCTCTGACAAATAAATAAATAAAATCTTTAAAAAATAAAAAAAAATAAAAAAAAAAAATAAAAAAATAAAAAAAATGAGGGTCGCCTGGGTGGCTCAGTCGTTAAGTGTCTGCCTTTGGCTCATGTCATGATCCCAGAGACGTGCCTGCCTTTCTGCCTACTTGTGATGTTTCTTTGTCAACTAAATAAATAAAATCTTTAAAATAAAATAAAATAAAATAAAATAAAAATTTTAAAAATGAGGCAGAAGCTAGAGAGTGATGACAGAAATGGTACTATTTATTTTATTTATTTATTTTTTTTAAAGATTTTCTTTTTTGAGTAATCTCTACACTGAATGTGGGGCTCAAACCTATGACCTTGAGATCAAGAGTCATATGCTCTACCAACTGAGCCAGTCAGGCACCCTGAAGTGATACTATTTTAGATGGAGTGATTCCTTGGGAAGGCATCTGAGAAGGTGACATTTACAAATTAAATGAGTGAGAGGGTATAGGAAAAACTAAACTCTTCCTCCTGTTGTGTGTCTCTTTTACTCTCATCACACTCTCACACTCACACCACCAGCTGGGTGTTCTACAATTCACTAACTAGAGTTTCTGACACTAATTAGAGTTAGGCAGACTCCACCAGTCAAGGGCTCAGTCCCAGGAGACTGCCCCTTGGTTCAAGCTCTGACTGCAAGTAGGAGGTTCCCAAGTTACCCACCATTTTGCCCAAGTTGGCTACAAAAGTAGAGGTTCCCATTACCCCTCTTTGAATTAAGTCACTTTCTAGAACAGCTCAACAGAAGTCAGGGAGACACTTAGATTTACTTATTTATTAAATAATAAAGGATATGATAAAGGATGTTGATGAACAGTGAGATGGATAGTTACATACAAAGAGGTTTGGAAGGGTCCCAAGCACAGGAGTTTATATGCTCATGATCTTGGCATGTGCCACCATCCCCACACATAGATGTGTTCACCAACCCAGAAGCTCTCCAAACCCCACTTTTGAGCTTTTTATGGAGGCATCCTCACAGGGATATGATGGATTGTTAACTCAATCTCCAGTCCCTCTCCCCTTCCCAGAGAATGATGGGTGGAATGAAAAATCTTTCTGGTGACCAGCCCCTATCCTGAAGAAATTCAGAAGCCCACCAAGAGTTACTTAAAACAAAAGACACTCCAGGGATTCCTGGCTGGCTCAGTTGGTAGAGCATGTGACTCTTTTTTTTTTTTTTTTTTTAAAGATTTTATTTATTTATTTGACAGAGAGAAATTACAAGTACACTGAGAGGCAGGCAGAGAGCGAGAGAAGGAAGCAGGCTCCCTGCTGAGCAGAGAGCCCGATGCGGGACTTGATCCCAGGACCCTGAGATCATGACCTGAGCCGAAGGCAGCGGCTTAACCCACTGAGCCACCCAGGCGCCCCGAGCATGTGACTCTTGATCTCAGGGTTGTAAATTCCAGTCCCATGTTGGTTGTAGAGATTATTTAAAAATAAACTCTTAAAAAAAAAAAAAGACATTCTTGTTACCCAGGAAATACCATGTTTTCTAAATCTTTGTATCATGAACCCAGAGTCAAAGACCAAATATTAGAACAAAAGATACTGCTAGAACTCTTACCACTTACGAAAATACAAGGGTTTTACGAATTCTGTGCTGGGAACTGAGGACAGGAACCAATCTATATTTATGGGGTTTTTTCTTCTTTTTTTTTTCTCTAACTGTATGCCATTGTACAAGTTTAAGGTGTATAATGTGACAATTTGATATACATATGTACTGGGAAATGATTACCACCCAAAAGTTGGTTAACATGTTCATCATCTTACATAGTCATCTTTTGTGTGTGTATGATAAGAACTTTCTAAAAAATTGTTTTTATTTTTTATAAACATATATTTTTATCCCCAGGGGTACAGGTCTGTGAATCTCCAAGTTTACATACTTCACAGTACTCACCATAGCACATACCCTCCCCAATGTCCATAACCCCACCCCCCTTCTCCCCACCCCCTCCCCCAAGCAACCCTCAATTTGTTTTGTGAGATTAAGAGTCACTTATGGTTTGTCTCCCTCTCAATCCCATCTTGTTTCATTTATTCTTTTTTTTTTTTTAAGATTTTATTTATTTATTTGACAGAGAGAAATCACAAGTAGATGGAGAGGCAGGCAGAGAGAGAGAGAGAGAGGAGGAAGCAGGCTCCCTGCCAAGCAGAGAGCCCGATGCGGGACTCGATCCCAGGACCCTGAGATCATGACCTGAGCCGAAGGCAGCGGCTTAACCCACTGAGCCACCCAGGCGCCCCTGTTTCATTTATTCTTCACCTACCCCCTTTACCCCCCATGTTGCATCTCCACTTCTTCATATCAGGGAGATCATATGATAGTTGTCTTTCTCCGATTGACTTATTTCACTAAGCATGATACCCTTTAGTTCCATCCACATCATTGCAAATGGCAAGATTTCATTTCTTTTGATGGCTGCATAGTATTCTATTGTGTATATATACCACCTCTTCTTTATCCATTCATCTGTTGATGGACATCTAGGTTCTTTCCATAGTTTGGCTATTGTAGACATTGTTGCTATAAACATTTGGGTGCATGTGCCCCTTTGGATCACGACATTTGTATATGATAAGAACTTTTAAGATGTACTCTCTTAGCAATTTTCAATTATACAATAAAATATTAACCAAAATCACCTTGCTATATATTACACCTCTAGAACTTACCTTATAACTAGAATTTGTACCCTTTGACCACCCAGCCATTCTTCCCCCTATGCCCCCTGCCACCAAGCTACACTGTTTCCATGAGTTTAGTTTGTTGGGTTTTTTTTTTTTTTTTTGAGTCCCCATGTAAATCAGATGATAGAGTATTTGTCTTTCTCTGTCTGACTTATTTCCCTTAGCATAATGACCTCAAGGTCCATCTGTGTTGTCACAAATCACAGGATTTCCTTCCTTTTTGTGGCTGAATAATATTTCATTTTGAGCAACATGGGTTTGAACAGCATGGCTTCACTTATTTTCATTTGGATTTTTCTTTTTTTTAAGACTTGAGAGCAAAAGCCACAAGGCATTTATTTACAACTTCCTTCAATAGGAACAAATTGTAGGTGACTGGCACAGAGGTCAGGCTTGCTGCCCTCTAGGTATATGGGGAGGCCACAGAAGCCATAAGTAGCCCTTGGTTGATTCCATGTCTTGGCTGTTGGAAGTAATGCTGCATTGAGCACAGGGGTGTATATATCTTTTCAAGTTAGTATTATCACTTCCTTTGGATAAAAACCCAGAAATGAGGGGTTCAGTCATTAGCGTCTGCCTTTGGCTCAGGTCATGATCCCAGGATCCCTGAATCGAGCCCACATCGGGCTCCTTGCTCAGCAGGAAGCCTGCTTCTCCCTCTCCCACTCTTCCTGCTTGTGTTGTCTCTCTCGCTGTGTCTCTCTCTGTCAAATAAATAAATAAAATCTTAAAAAAAAAAAACAACAGAAATGGGAAATGCTGTTTCATATGGTAGTTCTGTTTACTCCTCGTAAGAAGGAAAGCCACTGAAGGATTTTGAGAAGAGCGACGTTACCTACACAAGTTTTAAAAGGATCTTACTAGCTGCTATGCTCAAACTAAAGGGGGTAATGATGTTATACAAGGGAACTAGTTAGAAGTCTATTTCAATAATCTGGATAAGAGATGATAATGACCTGAGCTGGAAATGAAAGAGTTGGACAGTAGAATTCCTTCTGAAGGTATAACTCAAAAGATTTGCTGACGAATTGGATACAGGCTGGGAGCAAAAGAGAAGAGTCAAGAATTTTTTTTTTTTTTTAAGATTTTATTTATTTATCTGACAGAGAGAGAGAGAGATCGTAAGTAGGCAGAGAGGCGGTGGGGGGGGGGGGGGGATAAGGAGGCCCCCTGCCGAGCTGGGAAGCCGATGCAGGGCTTGATCCCAGAACCCTGAGATCATGACCTGAGCTAAAGGCAGTGGCTTAACTCACTGAGTCACTCCGGCGCCCCAAGAATTTTCTTTAGGGACACCTGGGTGACTCAGTCGGTTGGGCAGCTGCCTTTGGCTCAGGTCACGATCCCAGGGTCCTGGGATTGAGTCCCACATCTAGCTCCTTGCTTGGCAGGGAGCCTGCTTCTCTCTCTCCCTCTGCCTGCCACTCTGCCTGCTTGTGCATGCTCTCTCTTTCTCTCTCTTTCTTTCAAATAAATAAAATAAAATCTTTAAAAAAAAGAATTTTTCTTTAACTTTATAAAACGTTCAGAGTGACTCTCTTTTAATCATAAATATTACTCTTAACTGTTGAGTGAGTTATTCAACTATTAGAATTAAAGCAATGTAGTCAATATAAACACAATCCAAGTCACTTGGGTTTCTACTTCTGAGCTCCTGAAATAATGTTTGCATTTATTGTTTATAAAGCCAAAGAGTTGGGGCACCTGGGTGGCTCAGCCTGCCGAGTGTCCGACTCTCGGTTTTAGCTCAGGTTGTGATTTGGATGAGATGGAACCCCACATTGGGCTCAGTGCTCAGGAGGGAGTTTGCTTGAAGATTTTCTCCCTCTGTCCCTCCCACAATGCGTGTGCATGCTCTCTCTCTCTCCCTCTCTCTCTCTCAAATAAATAATACATTTTTTTTAAGCCAAGGGTTTTTTTCATTAATAAGTATGAGGATTCACTAAGGAATATGCCATCTGTTCTACAAAATGTACTGAGTTATTGGCATTTGAGAGAAACGTCTAAATCAGTCTAAACAAAGTTGTTAAACTAAATTTATTTTTTGTATTAAATTAATTTTCATATTGCCGCTGTGTTAAGTTGACCTCTTTTGGGGCAAAACCAGATTTTCCTACCTTTTCCATTTTTTCCTACAAATGACTCCTGAAAGGATTAAAAATAGTTGCTTTGAAAAGTTGAATATGAGCAAATTCTGAGTGAAAGTTTCTGATCAGTCTCTCTTTTAAAGATATTAGCACATTAGGGGTGCCTGGCTGGCTCGGTTGGTAGAACATGCAGCTCTTGATCTTGGGTCGTGAGTTCAAGCCCCATGTTGGGCACAGAGCCCAAAAATAGAAAAAAAGAACAAAAATATTTGTACATTGTAGCACAGTGTGAGCTACGTAGGTTACTAGTTTTTACCTATATGCCCCAATTTTTAAATATTTGATGTTTTGGATAGGTATCTACAGAAAATGTGTCATACACACCTTTGCTTTCTTCACAAAATATTGGTACACATAATTTAACAATTTCATGAGGTCTCAGGATCTGCATTATTAACACCTATTATTAGTAAGTGTTGTTATATATTATGGTTATGCTGTGTTCAACAACTCTTGATACATACAGGTTAGTCTTTTTGCTTCCTGATCAAATTGTCCTTCTGACAGAGATTGCTAGTTGTCTACCAAATCTATTGTTTCCTTTCTCATGAACAGAATTCCAAATTTTAGCTGCTCAGATAAAACACTTTATGTCTTAAGTTTCCTTGGATCTAGATCTGAACAGGTGACTAATTCACTGCCAATAAGATGTAAGTGGGAGTGTTGAGTGAAACTTCTGGAAAGCTCCTTAATATGGAAGAGTGTGTTCTTCTTTTCTTCTACCTTTTTATTGGCTGTGATAATGAAAGGCCTAGTGTTTATCTTGACCTGGAAGGGGTCTTGAGACTAGCAACCATGGGCTAAAGGTAGCAAAGTGGGAAAATGCAAGGTTGGGTCCCTCAATGAAAACTGAGAAATATCTTCTTCATACATCCCAACTACACTTCCAGTGATAGAATCTTAATTTAGTCTTTGTCTCTGGAGTCACAGTCCTTTGGTGTTGGTTTATTCTTTCATATGTGGACATTGGATTCTTATGTAGCACAATCTAATATAACCAGGAAGTTATTCATAGATTAAAATAAAAAGCAAGATATTTATAACCAAAAATGAAAGAACATTTCTTTTTTTAAAAAATTTTAAAGTTGTATTTATTTGACAAACAGAGATCATAAGTAGGCCAGAGGCAGGTAGAGAGAGAGGAGGAAGCTGACTCCCCGCTGAGCAGAGAGCCCAACATGGGCGATCCCAGGACCCTGCAATCATGACCTGAGCTGAAGGCAGAGGCTTCAACCCCCTGAGCCACACAGGCACCCCAGAACATTTCTTTAAACCAAAATTCTTCTTGAAATTCTTGTAGTTTGAAAGGTTGGCGTATTATGAAAGGTGGTTGACAAAGATTATTAGCTGTTAGGTTAAAATAACAACTGGAGCGGTGAGGTTGAATTTGGGGTTGCAAGTTCGAGCCCCACGTTGGGTGTCGAGATTACTTAAAAAAAAAAAAATCTTAAAAAAAATTGGCAAAGAACAGCAACCAAGTAGGAACTGTGAAACACTGATTTAGAAAGGCAGTGGGAGTGG
This sequence comes from Mustela nigripes, assembly GCF_022355385.1. Taxonomy (NCBI): domain Eukaryota; kingdom Metazoa; phylum Chordata; class Mammalia; order Carnivora; family Mustelidae; genus Mustela; species Mustela nigripes. The sequence continues at coordinate 105,217,790 of NC_081562.1, forward strand.
GCATTAGGAGGAAATGATTGCAAATGGTAATTTAGAATAACATTTGGGAGTAGGTGGCTCATGAGACAAGGTGGTATCTGAAAGAAGTGAACTAGCAACTGAGTTATTTTAGATAGGATTCTGGATTAGTTATTTGAATATATATGTATGTGTATATATGTATATGTATGTAGTTATATACAGTCATATGTATGTAAGTATATAGCTGTATATAAATAACTACTCTCATTCTATGAAAATGTAATTAATTGTATGAATTTACTCAAGCAGAGGCATATAATGCATAAGTATACATTCATAAATTACAAGGTGCTGAAGACATTGTGGGGAGGGGCATGGTATTTTTTTTTAAAGGCATAATCATGAAGGCAGATAAACTGCCTCTCCCTCTAATGTGAGATTCTGTAACGTAAGATAAAATCTAATGAGTATGACTTAGAATCCTGCACTTAGGGGACCAGTATGACCCTTAATGGAGGAAAATAGGAAGCAGTGTTTAGGATAGGTGATAAAATTCATCTTTAATTATAGTTAACCAAAGATTAGTCAGAGTCACAAAGGTGAATAAAGCTGAGAAAACCTGTGGATGAGATTTTAGTTTTTTTAAAGTACTATTTTTATTTATATTATATTTATTTGTTTAAACATACTATTGATGGTTATAAAGACTCTTGATCTCGAGGTTGTGGGTTTGAGCCTCACACTGTATGTAGGAATTACTTAAAAAAAAAAAAAAAACAACTTTAAAAAAATATGGAAAAATAATCAAATCTCCTAGTCTTTCCTATAAAATTTGTAGAAAATTTTAATGAGTAATGCCTAGCAGGAGCATCTTATAGCTAGTGCTCTCTACCTAATTGTATCAATCATTTCGGACAGCAATTTGATAACTTTTATTAAAAGCCAAAAATGTTTTTTTCAGTTGTCTTATTTTGGAAATATATACAAAGGAATGAGCCATAAAATATGGAAGTAATATGCATAAAACTTGATACACACAAAGCTTGAAGCAACCCAAATGTCCAGGATTATTTTCTCATTTATTTATTCATTAAGCAATTTTTTTCTAAGCACCAGCTATGTTCCAAGCACTAGGGGTAAAATAGGGAATAAAAGAATAAAAGAAAGTTTCCCTTATAGAACTTACATTTCAGAAAACGAGAAAATAAACAAAAAAGGGGCACCTGGGTGGCTCAGTTGGGCATCTGACTTTGGCTTGGGTCATGATCTCAGGATCCTGGTATCAAGCCCCGAATCAGGCTCGCTGCTCAGCAGGGACTCTGCTCCTTCTCTTTCTGCTGCTCGTGTTCTCTCTCTCTTCCTCTCTCAAATAAATAAATAAAATAAAAATCTTGAAAAATGAAAAGAAACAAACAAGCATAATTCATATACTACATATATAGTATGTTAGATCGAGATAAATGAAACAATAGGGGGATAGGGAGTACATAAAAAGATGGCTGTTCTTTATTTGTTGATTTTGATTGCCCTTCAGGGTAGAGAGCTGGCTGTTCTGTATAGGAAGCTGGGAGGCTTCAGAGATGGTGAGATCTGAGAGATCTGAGACCTGAAGGAAGTGAGGAAACAAGGCTTGAAGCTATCTGGAAGAAGGAAGAAGATGTGCCCTGCCCATCTGAAGGAGCAAGTCTTGAGGCAAGAGCATGCTTGGCATTGTTGAGAATCAGTAAGGAATTCAGTGCAACTGGAGCAGAATGAACTAGAAGGAGAGAACGGGATTATGTTCAAAGAGTCAGAGAGGACCAAATCTTGTAGGAATTATAGGCTACTCTAAGAATTCACATTTTGGGGTGCCTGGGTCGCTCAGTGGGTTAAAGCCTCTGCCTTCGGTTCAGGTCATGATCTCAGGGTCCTGGGATCAAGCCCCGCATTGGGCTCTCTGCTCAGCGGGGAACCCACTTCCTCTTCTCTCTCCTCTCTCTCTCTGCCTGCCTCTCCACCTACTTGTAATCTCTATCTGTCAAATAAATAAATAATATCTTTAAAAAATTCACATTTTGCTGTGATTAAGATTGGAAACCACTGGAGTATTCTGAGCACAAAGGTGATATAACATGATCTAGCTCTTAAAAGGATGACGGGGAGGGGGAAAGAAGCACAGAGACCAGTTAGGGAACTATCAAAATAATCCGGACGAGAAACCCCCGTGGGTTGGGTCATGGTGGTAATGGGGTGATGAATGTGGTTGGGTCCTGGACGTACTCTGAAAGTAGATTGAATGGGAGGGATGAGAGAGAGGAATTAAGGAGGACTCCAGCCTTTTGGCTGAGTAGCTGGAAGGATGGAGGTGCCTCTACTCACACCTTTGGTGTCTCATCTTGGCTCAGTTTTACCAGCTGTGGTGGATTAAAGTTCATCTAGCAGCTGAATACCACGCAGTGAGTGACCTCAGGTGATGCCATGTGAAAGAGAATAATTGCCCAGCTGAGACAGCCTCAAATTTCTGATCCACAAAATTGTGAGCTACCAAAAAAAAAAAAAGTGTTTCAGACACTAAATTTTAGGTTAATATCTCTTGTTGCAATAGACAACCAGAACAAAGAACCATCTCTTTGCTGATGACATATTGACTGAACCCCTCCTCTGAATTCAACATTCATATTTAATCGCATATCTGACATTCCCACTTGGACATGTCTTAATTTTGGGTTCTAACAGAGGCAGACTCCAAGGCAAGGATTCAAGTACAAGTTAGCTTACTTGGAAGATGAGCTCAAGAAGTGCCAACAGAGTAATGGGGAAGTGAGACAGAGAAAGCAAGTGGACAACAATGGGTGTGTTATTAAGCCAGTTATCACTGAAGAAAACTGGTCCATACTGTTGGGAAACTTGGAGAATTCATGTCAAACTTGTATCTCACAGATTTCATGCTCAGAGGGCAAGGGAACTAGAACACTCACTTGCTAACTTGTATGAGACATCGGTTGAGGGCAGCTCCTGGGAAAGCTAATTCCCCATTGGTCCACTTTAGGCAGAGGTTTAAAAAAAAAAAACCCTCACTGGGGCGCGTGGGTGGCTCAGTGGTTTAAGCCTCGGCCTTCAGCTCAGGACACGGTCCCAGGGTCCTGGGATGGAGCCCTGCATCGGGCTCTCTGCTCAGCAGGGAGCCTGCTTCCCCCTCTCTCTCTGCCTGCCTCTCTGCCTACTTGTGATCTCCCTTTCTCTGTCAAATAAATAAATAAATAAAATCTTTTTTAAAAAGAAAAGAAAAAAAGCCCTCAGACAAAGAAATGAAAAACTGGGAGTGGGCAACACATTAAAGTGCGAAAGTTAAGGAAAAAATAGGAGCAGGACTCTGACAGCATTTGCTAGGACATTAACATTTTAATGATTCCAGGACAATCGTTTCTGTTGTTGATCTTGTTGTTGTTTAAAGATTTTAAGTAATCTCTACCCCCAATGTGGGGCTCAAAGGTACAACCCCGAGATCAAGAGTTGTACACTCCACTGGCTGAGTCAGCCAGGTGTCTTTCTGGAACAATTGTGTTGTAGAATGTTCTACACACTGGCTTCTGGGAGATCGTTCTCCATGGTCTCACATTTCTTCATGACTTGTGAGCAGAAGCACAGTCCTTTTGCTTTGGATTATCTTTCCGAAGATCTTTAGATAGTGAACAGTCTTGGAAACTAACATCTTCCATCAAGACGGGCTTATTTACCATTACCCAGTGTGATAAAGGTAATCTCTCTGCAAGGCAAAAGTCAGACATGTTTGGTTGCAGCCCGTTATAAAAAACTGGGACACCCTAAGCTTAGGATTCCTCTCCTAAGGAATACACATAATGTGCAGGTCTCACCCAGCCCTTGTATCATCCGGTGGTAACCGGGGCTTGGGAAACCAGCACAAGGAAATAATGATCTGTGATTGCTGTTACTGTTATCCAACAGTCAAAAGCACTATTTCTCACAATAACCTCAGTGCATTTACTTTTGTGCTCTACCCTATAACAAAGACAAAATAGTTCCAGAATTACTATTCCACTGATGCCAACAATAACAAATCTAAGTAACTGTCAAAATTTCTTTGTAGTTAGTAGACTAGGTATTATTAAGGATTATCATCTAAATACTATGTTCAAAAATAACAAGTGAAATTTTTCATCAATGTGGTTATGTACCAATTGATATGATCAAGTTCATTTGTTTTATTCTTTTTTTTTTTTTTATTTATTTAGGGGCGCCTGGGTGGCTCAGTTGGTTAAGCCTGTTTGCCTTCAGCTCAGGTCATGATCCTAGGGTCCTGGGATCAAAGCCCCACATCAGGCTCCTTGCTCCACAAGAAGCCTGTTTCTCCCTCTCCCTCTGCCTTCCTCTCCCCCTGCTTGCGCTATCTCTTTTGTTTATTTATTTGTCAGAGAGACTGAGTCACCCAGGCTCCCTATTTCATTATTTTGTAATTAATTTCTTAAAAACATATAAAGCATTGATGTGATTAAAAATTCAAACTTTACAAATAAAATTGTAAACTTCACAAAACAGTATGCTCAGAGAAATCTCATTAATATCCATATCCATTCCATTCACTCCCTAGAGGTAACTGTCATGGACCGAATTTGTTCCCCCCAAATTCGTGTGTTGAAGACCTAACCTTCAATGTTACTGCTTTTAGAGATAGGGCATTTAAAGAGGTAATAGAAGATAAATGAGAGCATAAGGGTGAGGCCCTTATCAGGTAAGACCAGTGTTGTTGTAAGAAAAACAGGAGACATCGGAGCCCCATCTCTCATCTCTTTCCCATCTCTCTCTCTCTCTCTCTCTCTCTGCACATGCAGAGAGAAAAGACCACGTGGGGACACAAGGAGGAGGCAGCCATTTGTAAGCCAGGAAGAGATGCCATCCGAGTGCGTGTATCAACAGAGACCGAATTTCCTGGCACCTTGATCTTGAACTTTCAACCTCCAGAACTGTGAGAATATACATTTCTTTTTTAAAAGATTTTACTTATCCATTGGACAGACAGTAGTAGTAGACACAAGTAGGCAGCGAGGCATGCGGAGAGAGAGGAAGAGAAGCAGGCTCCCTGCTGAGCAGAGAGCCCAGCGCGGGGCTCGCTTCCAAGACCCCGGGATCACGACCTGAGCCGAAGGCAGAGGCTTCAACCCACTGAGCCACCCAGGCGCCCCGAGAATATACATTTCTGTTGCTTATGCCACCCAGGCTGTGGTATTTTGGGGTAGCCTCAGCAGATTTATACAGTAACTACTAATTAGGATTTGATTTATTCTTCGTTTCACTTTTTTTTAGAGATGGGGAGGGGCAGAAGGCGCGCGTGCGCGTCAGCGCAAGCACAAGAAAGAGAGAATTTTAAGCAGCTCCACACCCAGCACAGAGCCCAAGGTGGGGTTCCGTCCCACAACCCCAAGATCACAACTTGAGCTGAAATCCAGAGTTGGTTGTTGAACTGACAGAGCCATTCAGGTGCCCCTCTTTGTTTGTTTGTTTGTTTGCTTTTCCAGAAAATAAACAAATATTTCTACTTTCTTATACAAAAAGTAGCATATCATAGACTCTTTTGCACTTAACAACATACCTACAAATCTCTCTGTATCAGTCTGTAGAAATCATCGGTCTTTTTCACAATTCCATTTCTTTATTATATGTATGAAGCATAGTTTGTCAAACTGTATTCGCAATATTTTACTACTAGGGGCGCCTGTATTGTCAAACTGTATTTGCAATATTTTACTACTACAAAAATGCCTGAATGAATTACTTTATATATATATTGTTTGATGTTTGTGGTGGTACTTTTTTAGGGTAAATATCTCGAAAATGCATAGCTGAGTCAAAGGGTACATGTATATGTATTTTTGTTAGATAATAACTAATAATCCTTTAGAGGGGTTGCACTATTATACATTCTCTCTCACAATGTATGAGAGTGACTTTTTCCTCACTGCCTCACCAACAGCGTGTTGTCGACTTTTGAATTTTTGGCAATCTGATAATGAGAGATAATATTTCATTGTATTTTTAATTTACATTTTTAAAAATTTTTTAAAAAGATTTTATTTATTTATTTGACAGAGAGGCAGAGAGACAGGCAGAGAGAGAGGAAGGGAAGCAGGTTCCCTGCTGAGCAGAGAGTCCAACATCGGACTCGATCCCAGATGCCTTAACCCACTGAGCCACCCAGGTGCCCTAATTTACATTTTTTTAATCATAAATGAAGTTGAATGTTTTGTCATATTTTTATGGGTAATTTGTATATCTTTTTCTCTGTTAAAACTACATTTTTTAAAAAGATTTTTTTTTTTTTTTTACAGATTTTTACTTAAAGATTTTATTTGACAGAGAGAGAGATGGTGAGAGAGGGGTAACACAAGCGCGGGGCGGGGGCGGTGGGAGAGGGAAACCAGACTTCCCACTGAGCAGGGAGCCCAAGGCAGGGCTTGATACCAGGACCTTGGGATGATGACCTGAGCCTAAGGCAGACACTTAATGACTGAGCCACCCAGGTGCCCCTTAAAATTACATTTTCTTAAAAAAAGGAAAAAAATTACATTTCCTAACCAGGGTATAGCATATGCTTGATTTTTGTATATCTATTTTGTGTCTAGGTACACTATTAAGTCATTTTATTAACTCAAGTGGTTAGTCTAACAGTTCTTTTTTTTTTTTTTTAAGATTTTATCTATTTATTTGATAGAAAGCGATCAGTAGGCAGAGAGGCAGGCAGAGAGAGATAGAGAAGCAGGCTCCTTGCTTGCGGAGCAGAGAGCCGGATGCGGGGCTTGATCCCAGGACCTTGAGATCATGACCTGAGCGGAGTGCAGAGGCTTAACTCACGGAGCCACCCAGGCGCCCCTAGTCTAACAGTTTTTTTATGTAAGAAACTCTAAAGCTGACCATCATATCAGTTGTGGATAATAATATTTTTGTCTCTTCCTCTTTGATCCTTATAAATGTCTGTTCTTGTGTTAATATGCTAGTTAGGACAATGATATGATGTTGAATGGGAGAGACAATAGTGGATCTGCCTTATTACTGATTTTAAAGAGAATGGTTTTAATGTTTTTCCATGAATGGTAAGGCTTGCTATAAGCATTTTTATTAATTTTTGTATTATTATTATTCTTTACTATAATCATTTTTAAGACCAGTAAGCTTTTTTTCTAAGTGGAGCCCAACATGGGGCTTGAACTCACGACCCTGAGATTACAATCTGACCCTCAAAAATAGCTCTCTAGTAGATTAAATTTCTCCTCCATAATTGCTTTGCTAAAAGGTTTTTTTGCTTTTGTTTTTATTTTTGACTGGCCATGGTTTGATATTGTTCAGTGAAATGACACTTGGCCTCAGAAATCTGCCACTTCCTGCAATTCCAGCCCTCAGATGTGGTCCCCTCTGAGCAGGTGAATTCCTCTGCTGAAACTTGCATACTATAAGAAGACAGTGTCACCAACAGCCAGGGAAGTCAAAGGTCCTAATCTATCCAGGGACAAGGTGAACAAGCAGGCTCCAGTATATTGGTTCCAAAATGTGACTCTGCAATCATGTCATGTAATAAAGTAGCAATTATAGGCATTGAGGCCAGTGCTCTTGGTAGAAAGATGCAGGATGCAAGAGTCTGGAAATGCCCTTATATTCTCATTTTCTGTTCCATGTCTGCCTTATGTTCCATAATGTGGCTTCACAGCCTTCCCCTCCAAAGCCGTTGCTGCAGGACACATATTTGTGTCTGTCCTTGCTGACCTTGCAGAAGTCTGAATATTGCTGCTTTGTAGGAAATGCATGAGGCACCTGCAGCCCCCGACTGTCCATAATGTGATGGTTTTATCTTCAGAAGTCTAAGTGTATGTTGTTCTTGGGGGACCTAGCGCAGCTAAGTGCCTGGGTTCCTAGAGACGGAGGCTCTCTGTACACGAGTCCCAACATCCCACAGAAGCAGGGTGCTGTCCCAAGAGCCAGGACACAGCTGTGACATGTCTGGACTCATAGCCAATGCAGTGACCACCAGGGTGTGGCTAGGAACTGTGGCCTTGGTTGTGAAGGACCATGTACGTCCCACATCATGACCATTCTTTCACGACAGGTGCTGAAGAACTGACTTGATTTGCAAATACAGGCTACCTTAGTGATTTCTTGTTCCTGTTCTCTGAACCTTTCACCACATTTCCAGTTTTCAAGTTAGAGGCCATGACTGGCTTATCTTTTCCTCTGGAGACACCCAGGTCTGAGTTCAGAGCAACAACAGAGACAGTGTTCATGGGGGCTGGGCTCTACTGCTGACAAGCTTTAGTTCGAGTTCTCTCTTCTGCAATTCTGCTGGCCTCTATTTTTTTTAACTGAGAAGTGCTGTGTTTGAGTTTGCTTTGCAGTTTCCCCATCAGTGCACAGAATCTACATAAAACCTTCTGAGAAAGAGCTCATTTCAGAGGGCACCTGAACAGCAGCACCCTTGTGGCTGCTGGAAGTTGTGTCCCCCCCAGACCAATAGGATTTTCTTGGGGTGTCTGCCTGGCTTATTTGGTAGAGCATGTGACTTTTGATCTCAGGATTCTGAGTTTGGGTGTAGAGGTTACTTTAAAATAACAAAAAAATATATATATATTTTAAAGATTTTACCTATTTATTTCTTTCGAAATAGCGAGAGAAGGAACACAAGCAGAGGAAGTGGGAGAGGGAGAAGCAGGCTTCCTGCTGAGCAGAGAGCCTGATGTGGGGCTCAATCCCAGGACCCTGGGATTGTGACCTGAGCTGAAGGCAGGCACCCAACAACTGAGCCACCCAGGTGCCTCAAATTAACAAAATCTTTTTTTTTTTTTTTAATGGGATTTTCTTGGTGAGCTGCTGTTTCAATGACTTGTACTGTTTATCCTCTGGAAAACAGTTCGGGCAGCCACTTGCTAATCTCTGTGATTCCAGCCCGCTGGCAGGTCACGGAGCTGAGGCTGGTGGGGCACAGAGTGGAGGGCGTCCACAGCTCCCACACTCCACAGCCTCTGGTGCCTCTGCCCTTAGCGGTGACATGCATCGCTAGGACAGGAGGTGTTTTGCTAGAATAAAATGAGTATTGGATTATCAAATTTTTTTATACACGTTTTTTCTTTAATACCTTAATTTGGCAAAGTACAATAATTTTGTAGTATTAAATTACATTTGTATATCCAGCATAAACCCAACCTAATTATTACACACTATCTTTTAAATATATTATTGTGTTGGCTTGCCACTTACTATTTTTTGTACCTTTCATGAGAATTGTTCTATAACTTAATGTTCTTAAACTGTCCTTGTCTGGTTTTGGTATTCATATTTTATTATTAACTTCAGTAAATGAGTTGGACTGGGGCATTTTCTAACTCTATTTTTCTATGAGTTATCTGGAAGAGTTGGAAATAAGTTTAAAATTATCTGTTCCTTACATATTTTGTAGAACTGATTTGTAAAAACTTCTGAACTGTTTTTTTTAAGTGAGAGAGTTTTTTACTACCAAATTTCTTTTTTATAGAAATATTCAGGCTTACTATTTCTTCTTCAATCAGTTTTGTAAAGTTATAAACTATGTGTATTTATTTATTTTTTTTCAAAAGATTTTATTCATTTATTTGTGGTGCCTGGGTGGCTCAGTGGGTTAAGCCTCTGCCTTCGGCTCAGGTCATGATCCCAGGGTCCTGGGATGGAGCCCCGCATCAGGCTCTTTGCTCATTGGGGAGCCTGCTTGCCCCTCTGTCTCTGCCTGCCTTCTGCCTACTTAGGATTGTTAGGGTCCGTGATCAAAGGAACAAGACAGACACAAAGAGAAAGTCAAGCAAAGCTTTTTTTCGTGCCAAGCATCGAAAATCAAATCGACCAGTCAGGGTTGTCTTACAAAGAGGTGATGACGAGACACCGACCCCAAGGACTCCCCTACCCAGCGGGACCGCTCCATGCTCCCCGCTCCCCAGTGAAGCTCATGACACCCCGGAGGATGCGGCCCCACGACTACCACTCCCAACCTCACAGACTAACTTTTATAGAGGTGGGGGGAGGAGTTGAGTCCCGCCCACACACAGGTGGCCAATGAGATTGCAATACACAGGGAAAACTGCACAGTCATGCTAGGTCGGCAATACGGGTGACCAATCAAATTTCAATTTACCATAGTAAATATATGTGCATCCCACTGATTGGATGTTTCCATCTGGACTGGCCCGCCCCTATATCAGGGGGCCTGCAAGCAAGTTCCTCTGGGAAGGGCAGGGTCAAACCAAGGCCACAAGGAAATGGCTCCCTCTGGCCAACCAGACCCTTATAGTGATCTCTCCCTCTCTCTCTGTCAATTAAATGAAATCTTTTAAAAAGAAAGATTTTAGTCATTTATTTGACAGAGAGAGACACAGTGAGAGAGGGAACACAAGCAGGGGGAGTGGGAGAGGGAGGAACACGCTTCCCACTGAGCTGGGAGCCTGATGTGGGGCTTGATCCCAGGACCCTGGGATCATGACCTGAGCTGAAGGCAGATGCTTAGCCCACTGAGCCACCCAGGTGCTCCCAGCCATGTGTATTTAGATATCTCCCCTTGTTCATTAATTTCTTTGATCACTACATTCCTGTCTTTCAGAACTTTTTTCTAGGATTTTTTTTTTTTCCTGAAGTGTCACTTATGTCCTTGGGGGAAGATCAATTGGTAATAAACCTTGTGCTTTTGTTTATGTGAAATGTCTTTATTATGTCCTTGGTCTTATAAAATAGCGTTACTATGTACGTAATTTCAAGATGACTTATTTTCTCTGAGTACTTGAGGATATTATTCTGTCTTCTGCCTTCCCTTTTGTGTTAACAAGTCTGCTGTCAATCTAATTATGGTGCCTTTGTAAATAAGCTGTTTTTTTTTTTTTTAACTGATGTTAAGGGTTGAATTGTGTCACTCAAAAAGTTACGTTAAAGCCCTAAGCCTTTAACGTAAGCCCCAGTACCTAAGAATGTGACCTTAGTTTGAAACAGGGCAACTGCAGATACAATTAGTTAAGATAAGGTCATTTTGGAGAAGGGTGCCCCATTAATCCTATATGACTGGTGTCCTTTTAGGAGAGGAAAAGAGACACAGGGACACAGTTATATGAAGATATAACAGATGATAATGGAGTCAGAGATTGAAGTTTTGCAGTTGTGAGCCAAGGAATGACAAGGATTGCTAGCAAATCATCAGAAACAAGGTAGAGGCAAGAAAGGATTTTCCCCTACCAGTTCAGGGGAAGCATGACCTTGATGACCTTGATGACCTTGATGACCTTGATGGCTTTTGGACTTCTAGACTTCAGAATTGTGATACAACAAATTTCTGTTATATTAAGCCACCCAGTTTGTGGCACCATTATAGCAGCCCTTAGGAAAATAATGCAACTGATTTTAAGGTATGTTGTTAAAAAAAAAAAAAAAAAGAAAGAAAAAAAGGTATTATCTTTCATGTTGTCAGCTTCACTGGAATTTTCTAGGTTGGATTTCTTTTTACTTAGTCTTCTGAGTGACTTTTGATGTGTAGATTTATGTTTTTTATCAGTATGAAAAAATATCACTCATTATATGGATATAAGCGCATCTCCATTCTCTCCATTCTCCTTCTGGGACTCTTAAGTAGATTTAAATCAAAAAACTGCCTTTTCTATCCTCATGTGCCTAACCTGTCATATTTTCATCTCCTTGTGCCTCTGTGCTGCTTTCTAGATAGAGATATGAGGCATCTCATTATTGACTGCTAGCCATTTTCTCTTTGTTTTAGTAATAGAACTTAATTTCAATGGGTCCATGACCATCCACAATAAAAGCTGTATTTCCAGTTTGCCCTTGAGCAAAGAATGACCATGTAGTGAGCTTTTGCCATGGGATATAAGCAGAGGTGGTGTACACAATTTTTAGGAGATTTTCTTTCTGGCTACTTGTACATCATTGGAGAAATATCTATTCACATTTTGTACCCATTTCTTTAATGGGGTTATCTTTTTATTGTTGCATTTTAAGAGTTATTTATATATTCTAGATATAATACTAGATATACGGTTTGCAAAATTTTTTCCCATTCTATATACTGTCTTTCCACTTTCCTTACAGTGTCTTAGTGAGTCTCCTAGGGCTGCCATAACAAAATACCACAGACTGAATATGACCGCATTTAACCTTTATTGCCTTTTATTTTATTTTAAAGATTTTATTTATTTATTTGACAGAGAGAGAAATCACAAGTAGGCAGAGCAGCAGGCAAGAGAGGAGAAAGCAGGCTTCCTGCTGAGCAGTGAGCCTAAGGCGGGGCTTGATCCCAGGACCCTGGAATCATGACCTGAGTTGAAGGCAGACGCCTAGTGACTGAGCCACCCAGGACCTCAACATTCTCATTTTAAAAGAGAGAAAGAAGAAAGAGGGTGTGGATCCAAAGGAAGTCCAAAACTTAGCAAAGCAAATTCCGTTAGATTTGAAGGCTCTAGTATAATCTTTTCTGGCTTAATACTTTGTCCTCTGGGGCTATGGAGGTGGCAGCATCATCTTCTTGGTCCTGGGCAGTAGCTTTGTTCCTGAAGGACTGGTTGGTAGCAGCCTGACCGACTTAAACTGAGGATACAGCTTGGTCCTCCACCCCTAGACATATATCCTCAGGGCTCATGGTAGGAGTGACAGCTCTGCTGATCTCTGAAAAGTTTTGGTGCTATTCCTCCCTTTTCTTTTTTTTTTTTTTTTTTATTTTATTTTTTTTTTTAAAGATTTTATTTATTTATTTGACAGAGAGAAATTACAAGTACACTGAGAGGCAGGCAGAGAGAGAGAGAGAAGGAAGCAGGCTCCCTGCTGAGCAGAGAGCCCGATGCGGGGCTCGATCCCAGGACCCTGAGATCACGACCCGAGCCGAAGGCAGTGGCTTAACCCACTGAGCCACCCAGGCGCCCCTATTCCTCCCTTTTCTTGAAGGATAATGGGGACTGGCAGAGCTCTATTTTTTTCATCCTGTAGAATCCCAGAAGTCCAACAGGATTCCTTTATTTTGTTGACTCTGTCTCCATTACTAAAAGTTGGCAGTGTTTCTGTTGGTATAATCTCCTCTCTATTCCTGCATACTTCTGAGATGGCTGACTGAATCCATGAGTCACACTGTTGGGAGGAAGAATTTTCTCTACCTTCAAGGTCCTTCTTGCTGGACTAAGAATCAAATTGATACAAGACAGATTAACAGAAAATCAAATTTAATAGCATATATACAGGGAATCTACACAGACATGGAAATTCCAAAGACAGTCAGGCAACATGATGCTTACATGAGTTAAAGAGAATGCAAAGGGGAGAAAGACCATTAGCAGGAAGGTGAAAGATGTTTAGAAAAACAAGGTTGCCTTATTATGTAGACAAGTTTCTTAGGTAAAGAGGAATCTCTATTAATAGCTCTCTTCCTGATACAAGGAGAGAGTTGAGGGGGAGATAAAAAGCTTTTTCTGAATCGGCTGGGTTTTAACTGGTTTTAGTTCAAAATAACGTTTACACCAAAGTGACCCATCTTGGGGCAGCCTGCCCTTGGATCCTATAGCATCCCTGATCTCTTTATTAAATGATTTTCCAGTCACACCTTTGATGTGCTTTGTAGAATATACCTTTTCTTCTTTTGTAATATGGCTATTCATTGAGTACTGCCCTCAATCCCAACATGTGGAAGGGACGTGTTACCTCATTACCAAGGAGTTCTCTAGACACCAGCTGTGTATCTTATAATCCAACTCAATTCTGACAGTATCTATGCAGAGATGGTATCATATCCCACAGGTTAAGGGGTCAGCCCCATAGGAGTGCTGTCACCCCACACTCTTTTCTGCTCCTTCATATGCCAGAAGCAAGTCTGTGTTATTACCTGTGTCCCTGGCCAACTGGCTACAAATCGGAAGTTCCAATGTTCCCCTCCAACTCAGGATGCCATATACAAGTTCAAATTATTACCTGTACTTCTGACCGGTTGGCGATAAACCAGAGATTCCCATGATCCCCTCCTTAGGGAATCAGAGATTCCCATGACCCCCTCCTTAAACTTCCCAGAGTGGCTCACAGAACTTAGAGACACATCCTTCTCAGTGGTTCTTCCTTTCTTACTGTTTTATTATAAAAGGATAGAACTCAGGAACAACCAGATGGGTGCGAGACATTGGGCAAGGTGTGGTAAAAGGATGAGAGCTCCCACCACGCCCTTGCATCACTTAACCCTCACCTCTTTGTGTTCACTACCCCAGAAGTTCTCCAAATCCCATCCTTTTGGATTTTTGATGGAGGCTTGATTACATAGGCAAGATTGATTAAATCACTGGCCATTGGTAATTGATTCAAACTCCATCCCCTCTCCCTTCCCAAGAGTTGGGGGTGGGGATGGGACTGAAAGTTCCAAACCTCTATTCCTGTTTGGTTCCCCTGGCAACCGGCCCCTATCCTTAGGGGCTTTCCAAAAGTCACTTTACTAACATAAGCCCAGTTGTGGAAAGGAGCTTGTTACAAGACATCTGTTTCACTTATGTCACCAAATATCATGACAAAAGATGTTCCCATTGCTTTTATTGCTCAGGAAATTCCAAGGGTTTTGGGAGCCCTGAGCCAGGAATAGTAGATATATTTGAGAAATATGTTTGGTTATCTGAGTGACCAAATATAAGTCATAATATCACAGATAGGCTAAGAATTTTCCAAATCTGGGCGCCTGGGTGGCTCAGTGGGTTAAGCCGCTGCCTTCGGCTCAGGTCATGATCTCGGGGTCCTGGGATCGAGTCCCGCATCGGGCTCTCTGCTCGGCAGGGAGCCTGCTTCCCTCTCTCTCTCTCTGCCTGCCTCTCCATCTACTTGTGATTTCTCTCTGTCAAATAAATAAATAAAAAATCTTTAAAAAAAAAAAAAAAAGAATTTTCCAAATCTTTAATTCTAGTTCCTTTTTGCCTAATTCCTTCAATTTATCTCTCTTCTCCTGCATTTTACTATAAGCAGTAAGAAGAAATCAGGCTGTACTTCAGCACTTTGCTTATAAATATTCAACTTTATTACTTTTAAATTCTACTTTCCAGGGATGCCTGGGTGGCTCAGTCAACTAAGCATCTGCTTTTGACTCAGGACATGATCCCAGGGTCCTGGGATCGAGTCCCCATCAGGCTTCTTACTCAGAGGGGAGCCTGCATTTCCCTTTCCCTCTGCACCCCGGTTGTGCTCACGCGCTCTCTCTCTCTCTCAAATAAATAAAATCTTTAAAAAAATTCTACTTTCCATAAAATATGAGAACATAATTTGGCCAATTTCTTTGCCATTTGATAAGGGTCACCTTTCCACCAGTTTTCAGCAACATGCTCATTTCTGTTCGAGAGCTCACCAGAATCACCTTTGATATCCATTTTTGTACCAACAGTCTCTCTTCAAGGCATGCTAGGCTTTTTCTAACATGCACTTCAAGACTCTTGTAGCCTTTAATCATAATCCAATTCCAAAGCTACCTCTACATTTTTTAAGGTATTTGTTGCAGGTAACATCTCACTTCTCAGTATCAAAATCTGTATTAGTTTGGGAGGGATACATTAACAAAATATCATGGGTTAAACAACAAAAATTTATTTCTCACAGTTCTGAAGGCTGGGTATCTAAGATCAAGGTGTCTGCAGGTTTGACCAGTTTGCAAATGGCCATCTTTAGGTTGTGTCTTCATGTGACCTTTTCTCTGTGCATATTCCCCAAGTGTCTCTTCCTTTTCCTACAAGGACACCAGTCCCATTGGGTTAGGGTTCCACTCTTACAACCTCATTTACACTTAATTACCTTTTTGAAGGCCTCTCTCCAAGTATGTTGAAGGTTTGGGAAAGGGTGAGGAACTTTGAAGAGACACAATTTAGTCCCAACTAGTATACTTGAAGTATAAGAGATAATTTTTTTTTTTATTGTGGTAAAATATATACAACATAAAAGTTACCATTTTAACCATTTTTAAATGTACAGTTGTATGGTATTAAGGGCATGCATATTGATACACAATCATGACCATGATCATCTCCAGAACTTCAGCTTCCCAAACTGAAGTTTGGGAAGTACTAAACACTAACTCTGTATTCTCCCTTCTTCAACCCCCTTTTACTTTCTGACTCTATGAATTTGACTACTCTAGTTATCTCATATAGATGGAATCATACAATATACAGTCCTTCTGTGACTGGGTTATTTCACTTGGCATCATGTCTCCAAGACTTATTCATGTTGTAACATGTGTCAGGATTTCCTTCCTTTTTAAGGCTAAATAATACAAAAGTTTTCCATTTTGGTGAAGTCCAGTTTCGCTACTTTTTTTTCTTTTGTCATTTGTATGTTTGGTTTCATAGCTAAAAAGCTATAATCGAAGGTCACACAGATTTATACCTGTTTTTTCTCTAAGAGTATTATATTTTTAACTAATTATATTTAGGTCTATGGTCCATTTTAAATTAATTTTTGTAAATGTGATATAAGGGTCCAGTTTCATTCTTTTGCATTTGGATATACAATTGTTACAGCATCCTTTGTTAAAAAGATTATTCTTGGGGGGTGTGGATGGCTCAGTCAGTTAAGTGGCTGCCTTCAGCTTGGGTTATGATCTCCAGGTCCTGGGATCAAGCCCCACATGGGCTCCCAGCTCAGTGGGGATTCTGCTTCTCTCTCTGTCTCTGCCCCTCCCCCTGCTTATGCTTTCTCTCTCAAATGAATGAATAAAATCTTAAAAAAAAGACTATTCTTTTCGCATTGAATTACCTTGACATTCTTGTTGAAAATTAATTGTCCATAAATGTATGGTTTATTTCTGAACATTTAAGTCCATTTCAGTGATAGATATGTTCATTACTTTTCCAGTCCTACACTATCTAGATCACTGTAGCTTTGTAGTCAGTTCTGAAATCAAGAAGAATGGGTTTTCCTTTTTTTCTTTTTAAGGATTATTTTGGCTATCCTGTGTCCCTTACACTTCCATGTGAGGGACACAACTTGTCAATTTTTGGGGGAAAAACAAAAGGTAGCTGAGATTTTAATAGGATTGCATAGAATCTGCAGAAAAAATAGGGGCAAAATATTGCCATTATAACACTATTAAGTCTTCTGCTACAATTTCTTGACGAACTACCTAGATTGATGACAATTTAGCTTACTTATAAACCTTGTATCTTGTGTCTTCCTACCCTTTCAGTATAGACTAACAATTACTTGCTCCTCCATTAGTTACTTTTCCTACTTTGAACAATACGTTTTAATAACTAGAGAAGTTCTGCCAATAATAAACATAATCTCTTCAATGCTTTAGCTTTATTTCTACCTTTTTGCCTCTGTATGTTCCATGTCTTAAACTATCTACTGTATATTTTCCTGTATATTGCCCATGGTATAAATTTACAAACTATGCTTTAATGATAGCAAGATTATTTATAATTTATTAATATGTTGGTCTAAAAGTTGAACACCAGAAAACAGCATTTTCTAAGCCTTCTATCACAATAATTAGTTATTCAGTTGAATTCTTTGTTTTTCGGATTTCTCTTCGAGAGCTCCTCTCTTTCCATGCCAGTCTAGTCTGGAGTTCTTGGGACCTCCCCGAATTAGATCCAGTAATCCTTAAATATGATATTGTCAAATGACCTATTTTCTATCTCATTTTGCTTAAGGATGTCTTCAAGGAACTCTATTTAAAAAGGGTTTTTGATATAAGTGACTCTTAATCTCACAAAACAAACTGAGGGTTGCTGGGGGGAGAGGGATTGGGAGGAGGGGGGTGGGGTTATGGACATTGGGAAGGGTATGTGCTATGGTGAATGCTGTGAAGTGTGTAAACCTGGCGATTCACAGACCTGTACCCCTGGGGATAAAAATATATCATGTTTATAAAAAATTTAAAAAAAAATTGGAAAAAAAAATAAAAAGGGTTTTTGAGGGGCACCTGTGTGACTCAGTCTGTTAAGTTTCTTCCTTTGGTTCAGATCATGATCTTAGGGTCCTGGGATTGAATCCCCACCAAAGAGTCCCACTTAGCCAGGAGTCTGCTTTTCCCTCTCCCTCTTCTGCTCCCCCTGTTTGTGCTCCCTCTCTCTGTTCCTCTCTTTGTGAAATAAATAAATAAAATCATAAAAAAAAAGTTTAACTTTATGAATCCCTGCAGACCCAAAAATGTCTTCATCCTGCTCTTTACTTAATGATAATTTAGCTAGGAGTGGAATTTTAAAAAAATTGATATTTTTTCCCTTAGGTTGTGAGGTTCAAGAAGTATTTCCCTAAGAAACTTGAAACTCTTTGTTAACTTTTTATATTTAGAGTTGCTGGTAAGAGTTCTAATGTCAGCTTGTTTTTGGGTCACTTATTTCCCCCCCCTTTGGAAATTAAAGATCTCTATTTTTGCAGTTCTAACATTTTTACAAGGTTGTTTTTTCTTTGTTTTTGCTCTGCGTGAGTGAGCAGGGAGCCTTTATTCCAGGATCCTGGGATTTTTGACCTGAGCCAAAGACAGGTGCTTAACCAACTAAGCCACCCAGGCACCCCTAATTTTGGCAATTTCTTATTTATGATTTCAAGACTTACTTTTTATTCTTTGATTGTTATATACTAAGTATACTATGTATGTTATTCTTGTTTCATAAGTGTAATAAAAAGTCCATGAACATACTAATTATTATATTTTAAGTTCTCTGAAGTTTCTCTACTTCCTCTATGGCCACATTTTCTGTTTATCTTTCTCCCCTCCCCCTAAATTGGAGACTTCTTTTAAGTAGCTATTAATCTAATCCTTGGTTGTCTGTTCATGTTTAAGATGAAGTAATTGGAATGCTGATTAGGAATCTTGTGAACTTGGGAGGGTCTTGCCAACTTGCACAACTTCACTCAAGGGTGAGTGGGTAGAAAACCAGCTATTGTGCCAGTGAAGACTAGTTTCATTCTTAGTCATTATATACTCAAACAGCAGCCCAAATCCTCCCCAGAGATTATGAGAACGCTTGATTTTTAGCCTGGGATAAATGCCTACATACTGTATCGGAGATAAGGAAGGGTTCTTCAGTTCTGTATCAAGGTCTTTATTTCATCTTCCTGTTGGCCTCAGTACCCCCTGCACCTACTCCACATTATGGTTTCTTTCATTTTGTTTAGTCAGACTGCACTCACTTGGGGTGTAAATTTAAAAATATATATATGTGTTTTGGTGGTCTTCCCATTTTCTATTATGAATGGGTTTTGTATCATTTTAAAAATTCCTTTATTAGCATTTTAATGGGTCTCAGGAAGAAGAGGTAATGCATGCCTGTACTTAGCTAGCTTTTTTAAAATTTATTTTTAATTTATTTTTATTACTATTATTTTAAAAGATTTTATTTATTTGAGAGGAAATGAGAGAGAGAGAGAGTGAGAGAGCACGCAAGAGCGGGGGAAGAAGCAGAGTCCCCTCTGAGCAGAGACCCCAATATGGGGCTTGATCCTAGGACCCTGGGATCATGACCTGAGCTGAAGGCAGATGCTTAACTGACTGAGCCACCCAGGTGCCCCCTAGTTTTCTTTCTTCCTTTTTCTTTTTTTTTGTAATTGAAGTATAGTTGACAACCAATGTTACATTAGTTTGAAAATTATGGAATGCTTCATTAATTTGTGTGTCATCTTTGCACAGGATCTACACTGATCTTCTATCATTCCAATTTTAGTGTATGTGCTACCCAAGGGTGCACTCAGCTGGCCCTAACGAAAAAATATAAAGCGTAAGTTAAAACAAAACAAAACAAAACGTCTGGGGCAGAGTAGGAAATAAGAAAAAACGACCAGCAGAAGGGCAGAAAAACCAAAAAATAACCCCCCCAACACAAAAAAACAAACCACCACAATTCTCAGTCTGTGATATTGATAGCACCCTGTGTATGTATAATCTAGTGCTTAACATAGTAACTCTGCAGATCCACATTATTTTAGCAACATAGCAGATCTCAGACATCGAGTTCACACTGCATTTTACAGTTAAGAAAAGTAGAACCCAGAAATAAAGTGATTTTGCCAAGGTCATTCAAGTAGAGCATGGCAGAATGGAAACTAGGATACAACTCCCACTTTGTTTTTTAAACCTCCCACACTGCTGGGGAGTAACAGGATGAGCAGATCAGCAGTTAGATGAGAAAGATCTTGAAAAACAGTCGAAGAAAGATGGCTTTTTTTGGGGGGGGGGAGGGTAAAAAGCCAGATGTCTAAAAACATGAAGTATTTTAGGATGCTTCTTTGGCAGCTCTACAATCTTCTTTGGCAGCACAGTCCAACAATTGGTAGGCATATGTTGAATGTACTGAAGGGGGCGACGGTACAGCAGGACGGGGAACTTTAATAATCCAAGTGCGTGGTGATCTGGAAGGGAGCAGAGTCTGGGCAGGATGTCACTGTAGAATTTGGTGAATGAATGAATATGACTACTGAGGACAGACGGGAAAATGTTAGTGGGATTATGAAGGAGTGTAAATTGGTTAATTGTGGTGGAGAATAAGGAGGGGTAAAATATGAGTCAACCCCTTCTAAGGGCATTTTAAATTACCTGATACAACCTAAAAGACTGGGGCGAATATATATCACATCACTCCTACTTTCTTGATTAGGGATAGTTTACCTACATTCGTAAATTAATGGATGTAGCTGCCCTCTCTGCATGACTCCAACAAAAGAAAAGCTGACTGCAATTCAGTACAAGAAAATGGGTTTCCTGAAAGAAGGTACCATTTGCTTAGTAGACGCGCCTAGCTGCTGTGAAGACCAACTAAGACAACGTAGCTCCGCATTTGGCACATCGCAGGAGCTGAATGTGCATCTTAAATTCCGCCCACGCTCTGCTCTCCCGCCGGGCTCCCACACAAAAACCACGTACACTGGCGTGGGTCTTCTGCGACGCCGAAGTTCTTTCCCTAAGGTCGAGTGCACAGCCACGCGACCACATTCGCAAAAACTAAGGGTGGGGGAAAAATCCAATTTCCCTCGGACAAAGGGTTTCCCCCGCGGCCTCGTGAGCGCAGCCCAGAGTATACCACACTGCTAGACCTACTCCCCTACAGCAGTGGCGATCCTGGGGCCTGTGTAACGGGCCAAGGAGGGGGTGGGGCGACTCTAAGGTTTGGGAAAGCGACGATTCCGCTCTTCGGGCCTGGCCGGTCCACTTCCTACGGCAAGCAGAAGGAGACAAACGCCGGCTTGCCTCGCTGCCACCTACCGCTTCTTCCCGGAGCGGGCTCCGGCTTTCCCTTCCCGTGGCCGCAGGGGCCGCGCGTGCGGGGTGTGGACGCCCCGCGCCCGTTGCTCTGCTTGGGCGCGCAATCGCCGCCGGAACCTGGAGTCACCCGACTCCCAGCCCGTGACCCGCCTTCCTCCTGAAGGCGCCGGAGGACTGTGGGCTGCCAACTCGCACTCCCTGGAGGGTGCGGAAAGGGTAGGTGGCCCGCTCGGGAGGAGGCGGAGCTCGCGGTGTCTCGCGGCCCGGGGCGGGGCTAGGTGTCTCGCGCAGGGGGCGGGGCGCAGTGACGTCGGTGGGCGCTGGGGCCGTACTGTGGCTGTGGTGGCGGCGGCGGCGGCAGCAGCGGTAGTGGCGGCGGCGGCGGTGGCGGCGTCCGGGCGGCAGCAGCAGCAATAGCGGCAGCCCTGAGGAGGGTGAGACGGCCGCCGTGGCGGCAGCTCGGAAGTCGGGCGGGACGGAGAGCTTCCCGCCTGCCGCTGGCGCTGAGGCTTTTTTTTTTTTTTTGCCTTTTCTTAGCTTGCTTCTTCCTCACGGCCCTGGCTAGGGCTGGGCAGCGCGCCCCCGGGGAGGGGCGGAGCTGTAGGTGAGGCTTCAGGACCCCCTCCCCCTCCTCTCCCGACCGGGAGGGGGGATGGGAAAGTCCGGGGAGGAGCGGACCCCACCCCACCCCACCCCACCCCACCGAACTCCAGGAATGGGCGGGAGCTGAGGCGGTAGATGTGGGGAGCCCGAGGTGGGAGATGGGAGATAGGGGTTCTGGGCGTTTGGAGAGCTGCGGAGGGTTTGAAGCCTGATGTTGCGGGCGAGGTAGTGGCGAGATGGAGAAACTGGGGAGCCATGAGGAGGTTGGGGTGCGGTCAGGGTAGACCTGTGTGTTTAGGCGACTGATGTAAAATGTGGAAAGAGGTGAGGATTTTTTTCCTTCTGTGAAATGGTAAGCTAGGAGATGAAGGGTTGTATTTCAAAAGGAAGATGAGCTGTGGATGTTGCCTTTGAGATAGTTGGAGAAGCTATTGCACTAGGTCTCACATTTCTACTTTAGGGTTTGGTTATTAATATTTTCCCTCCTGGCGAGATGAGTCGGGAGGGAAGAGACTCCCTCTGCTTTTGGCGCAGGTGGGTACTTTGTGAGGATGGCTGGGTTTAAAGTTTTACACCCTTTATGAAGAGTGAGATCTTGGATTAAGACAACTTCATTCTGGCAGCAGCAAAAGGGAATAGGTCCCATTACACCTAGTTCTTTAAAGGTGTTACCGT
The DNA here is from genome assembly GCF_022355385.1 of Mustela nigripes. Classification (NCBI taxonomy): domain Eukaryota; kingdom Metazoa; phylum Chordata; class Mammalia; order Carnivora; family Mustelidae; genus Mustela; species Mustela nigripes. The sequence goes on from NC_081562.1 coordinate 105,240,237, forward strand.
CCAGTCTTTTCTCTGTGCCTGAAAGATCTCTTTATATCACCTGACTTATAAGCTTTATCCTGTCCCCTTAAGAGAAGGCCTGAAAAATCAGATGGTTGCTTTGGAAGATACGTTTTTGAGTAATAGTTGCAGGTGGTTGTGGTTGACTGCTTTGGCTGGATGATTTGAACAGTTCTGTTGGAGCTAATTATATGAAAAATACTTAAAGTTTTAAAGCACAGCTGTCTTTTACAGCTCGTTTTTCAACAGACCTTGACATTTAAACATTTTGTGTTCAATTCAGTTATTGGGGATTATTTTTATTTCTCAGTTGCAGATGTTGTCATTAGACAGTTTAAAAATGGAAGTGGAATAATCCTTTTTTTTTTTTTTTTTTTTCCCGGGAGGTCCCTCAATTTCTGAGAACTATTCTTGGAGTCTAGTGCTTTTAAAATGCTCTTTAATAACATTTTGGGGACATGTATCTCAATTGATAGGTAGATACATGTTACTAAGAGTAAACAGTGTTCAGTGTTCTTCACATCAGTGTTTCACAACTTTATTCATTAAATCAGAATCTTTTCTCGATTCCTGCACCTTATTAGATTACAGTATTCACTGACCTTACCTATCAATTAGTGTCATTTAAGCTGTTTCTTGCTCAGAAAAACGGTCCTGTGATGGACATGTATTATGTAAAGGATGGAAGTAGGCATGACTCTAAATAATTTATTTGTGGAGGAAGAGAAGCCGTCATGAAATGGAATTTAAGCAGTGACTTTCCCAAGGCTTACTCAATTTATTTGGGAACAGAGCCAGAGAAGTGCTTTCCTGTAACCTAAGAGAGAAATATACAGATGTGAGTGTCAGTAGTTGCGGATCATTGCCTTTTTTAACATGCTTAATTAATGAGCAAACTACGATCTTCTAGAAATACTTCTGCTTCAGACTTTAGGCAACAGATGATACAATAGCTATTAAGTGAGAGTGTCCAGTATGTAATTCTAAAAGATTCAATTAAATGTATTCAAACAAATCAAATTAGAAGTTGGTAAATGAATACTTTTGATTTGGATTAGTTACTTAGAAGGAAAAATGAAAATTCACCTACCTAGTTTTGGCTTTTAAATTATACTTTAACTGGGTATGAATGAGGACAAATGTGAACTAAGATACCAGGTGAAATTTTTGCGTATATTGCTAAAATTACATTTGCATGGCTGACAGTGGGATGTGCTTCTTTGTGGGAATGAAGTCATGGGATTTGGGTGAAAGTATCAGGTAGAAGTGGCCTGTTTCTCTTTAGAATTTCTTGTGCCTAAAAAAAATACTACATTTTATTTTTCAAGAAATGTCGCTTGCTAGTCTTTACTGTGATGTTCTTGTTGAATTTAGTGAGCTCTCCCCTCCCCACCATTACTAAAGTCAGGTAAGTATGTCAGTTTGTTAATTCAACATTAGTACTGGAAGCAAGATAAAAGTGAAGGTTCTTACAGCAACAACTCCTCTTCTGTTCTAGGTTTATGCTTTTAGAAGTAGTAGCAGATTGTTAAATGTGTGTTTTACACATATCCTATCAAAACTTCAATGGAAGACCAGGGAATTAAGTATTTATATATACTATTATATATAAATAGTATATTTATATTTATAATAAAAAAATCAGTACATTCTTTATCAATTTTCAGACAAATGTAATGAAGTAAACAGCATACAGGTTATATAGAATATAATTTATTTCTATAGCTCTTCAGTATCTGACCCTTGGGGGCACTGATTCATTCAATGGTTATTTTATTGAGTATTGTTCTAGGTACTTTTTTAGCCATTGGGGATACAGTAGTGAACAAAATTGACAGAAATCCCTGCCTTCATGGAACTACCTTCCAGATACCTTTTGGGGAGATGAGGAGAAAACTGGCAAAGGAAATTAATAAAAGGTCATTGGGTTAGGAAAAGCAGGAGAATGTGAGGTACTAGTAGTGACGGAGAGGAAGTTTTTAAGGAGAAGGCAATGATCGAGTGTGTCATTGTTTGAAGATGTGTCAGAGTGTTGGGTAAGGAAGAATTTTTCATGGTTCTAATGTCTAATAACAGAAGCATGAATAAATGCTATTTAGTGAGAGATGAAATAGATGTGTAGGACTTTGTCAGCTTTTTACTTCCCTGGGTTGATTTTTTAAAAACATATATTAAAGTTTTTATTCTTTTCAGAATAAAATAGGCAGTATAAGTATACTTATATAAGTATACTTATATTAAAGACAGATATGACATTTTTGTTATTTTGTTTTTTTAATATACTAATAACTTACACTCATTTAAAAAAAAAGGTAATGCACATACCAAATCAGAAAGTATACAAGAGTTCTTAGGGAAAAGTAAGTTTCCTGCCCCATCACATTATTCCTGAAGGCAGTGCAGTCACTGTTTCCAAGTTCTTGTTTTTTCCTAACCAGTGAAATTTTGTGCAATAATATGGTTTAGCTATTTTAAAATTGCATAAATGTAATGTATTTTATCTTTTTTTTTTTGGCAGGCTTAGTATTTGTTTTCATAATTTAAGTCTAGGTTCTGAAGGCCTTTTGTTTTTATTTATAACAGCTTTATTGAGAGATAATTCATACACCAGACAGTTCACTCATTTAAAGTGTATAATTCATTTTTTTTGGTGTAACTATCACCACAATCAATTTTAGAGCATTTTCTTCACCCTCAAGAGAAGCTGTTATTTTCTGACCTTTAGTTTATGTATTCTTTTATATATTATGTGGGAAAAAAATGTTTGTGAAATACTTGCTTACCAACTAAATGGCAGTTAAGCCATTTAGTGTGTACTTTTAATGTTCTCTGACTGAATTGGATTATAGGTTTGTGTAAAAGTCAACTTAGATAGCATTTTATTTGGTTGAATACATGCTTGTGAAATGACTTGATTACGTGTCTTTTCATTATTCCTTCATTTATCACATATTTATTGAGTACCTTTTGTGTTCTAAGTCCTGGGCTAGGCCAGATGGAATCCATGATGAATAATGCACAGTGTCCCTTATTCTTAAGGAGTTTTATTCTGGTGAGAGAAGAGGAGTAATTAATAGGGGTTTGTGGGCTCCTGTGCTTCAGTAGGGTTCTACATCAGCTCATAGGATGAATTCCTAAACAGCATTGTTAGAGAATCTGAGATGAGATCTTAAGGATAATTAGGCTAAATGAACAGGGTGCAAGTAGAGGGAACAGGGTTTGTAAAGACCGAAGACCAGAAAGCTCTAGGGTGAATTGAGTGATTTGAAAATAGTTTGGTCTGCTGGAGTGTTGAGTGCTAGTGTGAGGTGTAGGTATCCTCCCTTCTTTATGTTAAATAGTGTATTGTCTTTTTATTTATTTTTTTTAAAGATTTCATTTATTTATTTGACAGAGACAGCAAGAGAGGGAATACAAACAGGAAGAGTGGGAGACGGAGAAGCAGGCTTCCCGCTGGGCAGGAAGCCCAGTGCGATGCGGGGCTCGATCCCATGACACTGGCATCAGGACCTGAGTCGAAGGCAGCTGCTCAACGACTGAGCCACCCAGGCGCCCCAGTAGCGTGTTGTCTTGAAAAGCAAAATCATGGAGCACCTGGGTGCCTCAGACCTTAAGCGTCTGCCTTTGGATCAGGTCATGATCCCAGAGTCCTGGGATCAAGCCCCGTGGCCCCCTCCTTGCTCAGCCTGCTTCTCCCTCTCCTACTCCTCCTGCTGGTGTTCCCTCTCTCCCTATCACTCTGTCAGATAAATAAGTAAAATCATAAAAAGAAAAAGGCAAAACCATTACATTGTTAATTTGCTTAAACTCTATGGATTGCTGTCACTTTGTAGCTGTATAACTTTGGGTGAATTACTTTACTGTTTAAAACTCAGTTAATTTTCTCATCCATAAAATGGGAAAAATAGTCCTACTTCATGTGATTGTTGTGCAGAATAAATGAAATAATACTCATAAAGCTTTTTTTCCTTAAAAGTATTTATTTATTTATTTGACAGATCACAAGTAGGCAGAGAGGCAGGCAGAGAGAAACGGGGAAGCGGGCTCCCCACTGAGCAGAGAGCCCGATGCAGGGCTCAACCCCAGGACCTTGGGATCATGAGCTGAGCTGAAGACAGAGGCTCTCACCCACTGAGTCACCCAGACACCCCAATACTCATAAAGCTTTTAATAAAGTGTTTGGAATATACTAAGTACTCAGTAAAAATCAACACCCTGATGGTGATGATAGGGTATGGTGATGGTAGTAATTGAGGCCTGATTTGTGGAATTCCTTTAGGATATTGAGGAGCCCCAGGGTGTTCTCAGGAGACTGGAAAATGATACCTATCTTTCTTTTTTTTTTTTTTAAGATTTTATTTATTTATTTGACAGAGAGAGAGAGAGAGAGGGAGGGAGAGCAGGGAGAGTAGGAGTGGGAGAAGCAGGCTCACCGCCTAGCAGGGAGCCCGATGAGGGACTTGATCCCAGGATCCCGGGATCATGACCTGAGCCGAAGTTAGACGTGTAACGACTAGCCACCCAGGTGCCCCGATACCTGTCTTTTTAACACTTTTTCTGAGAGGAATGAAATGAATACTAAAAACTTTAGGCTGGCACTGTCCAATAGAACTTTCGGTGATGATAGAAACGTTTTATATCCCATTCAGTACAGAAGCTGCTGGTCCTGTGTGCTTACTGAACACTTCCAGATGTGGCTCGTGTAAGTGTTGAGAAATAATTAAAATTGTTAATTTTGTTAAGATTAATTTAAATAGCCACTGTAACTAGTGATTAGTGTATTGGGCAGCATGGCAGTATGTTTATAGATTGATGACTATGATACTAAACTCTGGCAGTGTTTTAGCATACATTATTTAAAAAGTAGTTTCAGGGGCGCCTGGGTGGCTCAGTGAGTTAAGCCTGTGCCTTCAGCTCAGGTCTTGATCCCAGGGTCCTGGGATTGAGCAGCGCATTGGGCTCTCTGCTCAGCAGGGAGCCTGCTTTCCTTCCTCTCTCTCTCTGCCTGCCTCTCTGCCTACATGTGATCTCTCTCTCTGACAAATAAATAAATAAAATCTTTAAAAAAAAAGTTTCAGAGAGTGTCTGGGGGCTCAGTTGGTTAAGCATCAACTCATGATTTCAGCTCAGGTCATGATCTTGGGGTCATAGGATAGAACCCTATGTTGGCCTCTGAACTCAACTCAGAGTCTGCTTCAGATCCCTCCACTCCTCTGTGCTCTTTCTCAAATAAACAAATCTTAAAGAAAAAGAAAAGGTAGTTTTAGAAGCCTTGTTAAAGGATATAGTGATCACTGGAATATAGCGTGGATTCATGAGGTCACTTCAGATAATAATTTCCATTTCCTAGAGTTGACATGGTTCCTAAGCTGATAAGGAAATGTAGTTGTAATTTATCTAGACTTTACCTCAATCTTTTCATGCTGTCTTTGTGGAAAATATGAGCTATTTTATGAGAACAAGGACTGTCCTATGTTCTCTACTGAACAAATAGTAGATACTTGTTAAATATTTGATGAATGAATGATTGTAAGACAATTAAGTGAATTCCCAACTGGCTGTGAATGGATATACCCAGAGAATAGAGTTGCTTACTGAGAATGATGGGTTTGAGGAACCGGTATTAGATGACTCATCCATGTGTGTATTGAGATAACCCAGGAGCGGTGATGTTAAAGACAGTGGCAGTGGGAAGTAGTTGCCAGCCATCTACCCACTGAGTGTGGAGGATGTCCAGGTCATTAGCTGAAAAGGCAGAGGTAGAAGACTGTGTTGCTGAAAAGCATGAGAATCAGAGAAACAAAGATTTTACATGGGAGTTCAGGATTTTACATGGTCTGGAGGTGGCATGGGAAGAAAGAAGGGTACTGGTCTCATTTCCCAACATTGAATGCGGAATGTGAGAGACTTAATAGCCTCCACTTTAAAGGGCTGCTTGGAAAGAGGGTCCTGGGAAAATCAGTTTTCAGTTAAGGCAGAGAGGCAGTAAAAACTTTCGGAAGAGTTTCTTCATAATGGAACACAGTTCCTTGAGAGTATTTTTCCACCTTCCTGGCTTCGAGTCAGTTAAATTAACTTATTTACGTATTTACGTATTTATTTATTTATTTATTTATTTTAGGTAGGCTCTACTACTGATTGAGCCAGCCAGGCACTCCTCATCACTTAAACTTTATTTATTTTTAAAACATATGTGTGTATGTAATCTCTGCACCCAACATGGGGCTTGAACTCATGACCTAGAGATTAAGACTTGCATGTTCTTCAAACTGAGCCAGCCAGGCACCCCATCATTTAAGCTTTAAAATATCTGTCTCTTTTTAACAAAAAACTCGTCTCCCATCTTCATACTTTCTCTAAGTTGCTGTCCGCTTTATAGCCACACTTTTTAGAAGACTTATCTACATTTGTTATATTGTCTCCATTTCTTTGCCCGTGATTCTCTTCTTAACCTATTGTTTCTGTCTTCACAATTTCATTAAAACTTTCTTGCTCAGTTACTAATGTGTTTAAAGCCAATAGTTATTTTTTTGTCCTCTTATTTAACATTTTAGCTGTACTAGTTTTCTATTGCTATGCAACAAATTACCCTCCCAACTTAACTTAAAACAACAAACATTTGTTGTTTCACAGTATCTGTGGGTCAGGCATTTGGGTGTGGTATGTCTGATTCAGGGTCACTCATAAGGCTGCAATCAAATGTTGACTAGGATTGCAGTCATCCCAGAGCTCCACTGGGGGAGGGTCTGTTTCCAAGCCCAAGCATTTGGCTGTTGGCAGGCCTGAGGTCCTTGTTGGTTGTTTACTGAAGAAATCAATCTTGCCATTTGGGTCTCTGCAACATGGCACCTTGCTTCTAGATTGAGAACTCTGTGGAGGAGGAGGAGAGGTAGTAGCCAGTTTTTTGTAACCTATTCTTGGTAGTGCCAGTCTCTCACTTGCTCTATTCTTTTCTTTAGAATGGACTCTCCAGGGCGCCTGGGTGGCTCAGTGGGTTAAGCCGCTGCCTTCGGCTCAGGTCATGATCTCAGAGTCCTGGGATCGAGTCCCGCATCGGGCTCTCTGCTCAGCAGAGAGCCTGCTTCCCTCTCTCTCTCTCTGCCTGCCTCTCCATCTACTTGTGATTTCTCTCTGTCAAATAAATAAATAAATAAAATCTTAAAAAAAAAAAAAAAAAAAAAAGAATGGACTCTCCAAGGTCCAACACTTGCAAGGAGGGGTTCCACAAGTGTGAATACTAAGAGGCAGAGATAATTCAGAGCCATTGTCAAGATTGCCTATCCCACCAGCATTTGATCCAGCTAATTTCTCCTTCTTTGTAATGCTCATTTCTTTTACTCTCTTTAGATCATGCTTCTGTGTTTTTTCCTGGTTTTTGGCTTTCTTTTCTGTCACCTTTGTTGAATCCTTCCTTAGCCATTCATTAAATGTGTGAATTTCTGTGAGTGATCTCATCTCCTATCTCATTTTTCAGCTACATGCTGAGTATTCATTTTTCTGACTTCAGCTTTTACCTCTTTGCTGACTGTAAGGACCATTGTTAGTCAGTATTTCCATTTGGATGCCGCTTAAACTCAGCACATCCAAAGCTGGTATTCTTGATTTCTCTTTATTCTTATACCTTCCATTTTATTGTTCCTATTGACTTTATAAAAGTCATTGGTGTTCAGTGATGGTGTAAATGTTTTTAATGAGGTAGTGCATCCCCTTTCAGATTCTAAGCATTGACTGAATGTTTGCTAGGTGGTTTTTAAGTTTCCTTCCCATTTTGAGTTACTGTGTTGGTAACTAGTGAAGATTTTTGATTAGGAGACACATGATCGGACTGTGCTTTGAAATGTAGCAACTCTTGAATTCATTAAAAAAAAATACTTATAAGGGCAGTTTTAGGTACACAGCAAAACTGAGTGGAGGGTACAGAGATTTCCCTACTCCCACCCCACATATGCAGAGCTTTCTCCATTATCATCTCCCACCAGAGTGATATATTTACTACAGTTGAGCCTTGATCAACACATCATTATCTCCCAAAGTCCATATGAACTCTCATTTTTAGTGGTTGACCAAGAAGGAAACTAAACTTGGTATTCCTTTTGGTTTTTTTTATTATGGTGGGCTATGTGATGAATAGACAGTGGTTTTCATCAGATAGTCCTTTATATGTATTATTTACATTTTCCCTTATTTTATTGTATCACTTTTTTTGTTTAAAAGACCTTTGTATGGAAGTTAGGTAACTGGACAAAAATTGTCTGAACCTCAGTTAAACATTTCTGAAATTGTGAAAATATTTCAAGAAATAAGTTTGGACCTTAAACATAATTTTATTGTAGTAGTATAGTTTATTGTGAAGGAATTAATTTCTCCTTGAAGTCCTTCTTTAATGTAACACACATACAGGAAAACGTATAAAACAAATATATAGCTTAACTTAATGAAACAAACACTTGTGTAACCATCATCTAGGTCAAACACTAGCACCTTGCCATGATTCCACAGACTTTGTTTGCCTCTTCCCAGTTACATAAAGATAATTGTTGTCTTGACTTTTATGGGAAACATTTTTTGCTTTTCTTTCTTACATAAACCTATATTTAGTTTTGTCTGTTTTTCCATTTTATATTTATGGGATCATATTGTATGTATTTTATGCTTGGTTGCTTTGACTCAGCATTTTGTGAGATTTAGGTTTATTGTTTTTAGCTGTAGTTTGTTCATTTTCATTGCTAAATAGTCTTCCATTGTATAAATACACCACAATTTATCCATATATCAATGATGGATATTTAGGTTGTTTCCAATTTTGGGTCATTATGAATTATGCCACAGTGGCCATTCTTGTACAGGTTTTGCGGTGCATATGTTTCTGATGACTGTAAGAGCCTGGAGTGAAAGTTCTGAGTCATAGAGTATGTCTAAGTGGAGTTTTAGTAGATAATTGCCAAACAATATTCCTTTGTAGTCTGCAAACTTAACTGCCCCAAAACAATATTTGAGGGTTCCTTTTGTTCTATATCTTTGCCAGTATTTGGTATTGTCAGTGTTACTGATAGCAGCTATTCTGGTAGATTTATGGTGATATCGCATGGTTTAATTTGCATTTTATTGATAACTAGTGAAGTTGAATAACTTTGTCTTTTGGTCATTTGAATCGTTTTATGAAGTGCTTATTAAAAAAATACTTTGCTCAATTTCCTGTTTTGCTCAATTTTCTGTTTTTAAAAATTTTTTTTCTTTTTTTGTTGTTTTGTTCTTTTTTCTTTTTAAAAAGATTTTATTTATTTATTTGACAGACAGAAATCACAAGTAGGCAGAGAGGCAGGCAGAGAGAGAGGGGGAAGCAGGCTCCCTGCTGAGCAGAGAGCCCAATGCGGGGCTCCATTCCAGGACCCTGAGATCATGACCTGAGCTGAAGGCAGAGGCTTTAACCCACTGAGCCACCCAGGCGCCCCATGTCTTTTTTGTTCTAATTAATTTATACGAGTTATATATTTTGGGTATGACCCCTTTGTTGGTTATTTGTGTTGCAAATACTCCACGCTGATCTGTTGCTTGGTATTTTGCCTCTCAGTGGTGTCTTTTGAAGAACAAGATTTTTAAAAAAAATATTTTATTATTTACTTGAGAGAGTGAGCAAGAGAGAGAGCACAGCTGGGGGGAGGGGCAGAGAGAGAGGGAGAAGCAGACTTTTCACCGAGCAGGGAGCCTGACATGGGGCTCAGTTCCAGGATCTCCGGATCATGACCCTAAGGTAGACACTTAATTGACTGAGCCACCGAGGCATCTCTTAAACAACAAGATTCTTAATTTTAGTGTAGTCCAATTAACATTTTTCTTTATGGTTGGTGCTTTTTTTTGTCTGCATTCAGAATCATTCCCTACCCTAAGGTCATGAAGTTATTCTCGTTCACTGTTTTCTGGAAGTGTCATTGTTATATAGCACTATGGTCTGCCTGTAATTGATTTTTTTGGTGTATGCTCTGAGGTAGGAGTTGTGGTTTATTTTTCTCCTGTATGGTTAGCTGATTTTCTCAGCACCATTTGTTGACAATTGTTTCCTTTTCAAATTGCTTTGTCGGGGTGCCTGGGTTGCTCAGTCAGTTAAGCATCCAACTGTTGGACTATTGGTTTCGGCTTAGGTCATGGTCTCAGGGTCCTGGGATCAAGCTCTGTGCTCAGCGTGGAGTCTGCTTGGGATTCTTCCCTTCCTCCTGCCCCCTCCACCTCTCCTGCCAGCTTGTGTACTCTTGTTCTCTCTTGCGCTCTCTCTCAAAAAAATAAATAAAATTAAAACAAACGAAAGCGAAGAACTGCTCCGTAATAAATTAAGGCCCTCTATTCTGTTCCACTGGTTTCTATCTTGGTCCAGTGCCAGACTGTTTTAATTACTGTAGCTTTATAGTAAGTCTTAATACCTGGTAGAGTAAGTGCTCCCACTTTGTTCTATTTTTCAAGAATTCTTCTTCTTTTTTTTTTTTTTCCAAGTAAGCTCTAGGCCAAATGAGGGTCTTGAACTCATGAACCTTGAGATCAGGAGTTGCATGCTCTACTGACTGAGCCAGCAAGGCACCTGAAGAATGTCTTCACATTGAATGTTAGTGACTCTCATGGTCAGTAATCAAGACAGTGTGGTATCAGCATAGGGATAGCCATATGCGACAGTGGAACAGAGTAGAGTCCAGAAATGAATCAACATATTTATGATTAATAAATTTTCAATAAAGGTACCAAGGTAATTCAGTGGAAGAAAGGATAGTCTTTTTAATGGAAAGTACTACAACAATTGAATATCAGAATGCCAAAAAAATGAAACTCAAACCTTACCTCATAGGAGAAGATCTTTGAGACTTGGGTTAGGAGATAATTTCTCAGATATAACACCAAAGGCATGACTCAGAAAAATATTGATAAATTGGCCTTTATCAAAATTTAAAAATTTTGCTTTTCAAAAGAACCCATTAAGAAAATAAAACAAACCATGAATGAGAGAAAATATTTGCAAATACTTTATCTGATAAAGGACTTGCATCCAGAATATCTAAAGATCTCATAACTAAGTGGTAAGACAAATAACTCTCCCCAAAATGGGCAAAAGATTTGAATAGACAGCTTCATCAGTGAAAATTGGCTGATGGTAAGCACTTGAAAGAGATACTGATTATCATTAGTCATTAGGGAAATGCAAATTAAAATTACAATGTGTAACTACTGCTACTAGAATGTGTTACTTTAGCCACTAGAATGGCTAAAATAAAAAAATTGAAATACCAAAAATGTATCAGGGATGTAGAGAAATTGGGATTTTTGTGTATTGTTGGTGGGAATGTTAAACGTCACAGGAATTTTGGAAAATAGTTTGGTAGGTTCTTAAGTTGAACACACATTTACACATACACACTCTGTATCTTCAACACACTATGTATCATTCAACTCTTAAGTATCTATCCAAGGGAAATGAAAACATATATCCCCACAAACACTTGTCTACATATATTCGTAACAGCCTTATTCTTGGTAGTAAAAACTGGAAGCAAGCCACATGTCCATCAGCTGGTCAGTTGATAAAATATGGTGTATTCATATAATGGAATACTACTGAGCAGTAAAAAGGAACAGACTACTAATTTAACAAAATAAACCTCAAAAGTGTTTAGCTGAGTGAAAAGACTGCCAGTTTATAATTTTACTTACATGAAATTTCTAGAAAAGCCTATATTGCTGAGGCTAGGCATGCAAATGAAGACTTGGCTACAAGTGTGCATAAGGGAACTTACTGAGATGATAAAAATGTAAAACTGGAATGTGGTGATGGTTGCACAACTGCATGAATTTACTAAACTCCTCAAACTAGATACTTAAAATGGATGAGTGTTATGGTATGTAAGTTTTGGCTTAATGAAGCTGTTCTTTAAAAAAATGTTTTGGTTGGGGTGCCTGGGTGGCTTAGTTGTTAAGCGGCTTCCTTCAGCTTAGGTCATGATCTTGGGGTCCTGGGATCGAGCCCTGCATTGGGCTGTCTGCTCAGCGGGAAGCCTGCTTCTCCCTCTCCCTTTCCCCCTGCTTGTGTTCCCTCTCTTATTGTGACTCTCTCTGTCAAATAAATAAAATCTTAAAAAAAAATGTTTTGGTTATTTTAGAGTAAGTTTGTCAAGTTAAAATTAAGTGTTGGTGAAAAAGAGAGAAAGAAAGGGAAAGAAATGTTAGTGTCCTGATTGAAGTTACATTGCATTTATAGATTAATTTGGGTAGAATTACTTCCTCATAATGTGGAGTGTTTGAATCGCTGAATATGGTATTTTCATTTATTTGTTTTTCACATCTCGGTAATGTTTTATAGTTTGTTGTGCATTATTCTTACACATCTTTTGTAGATTAATCTTAGGTGTCTGATGGCATTATAAATGGGATTTTATTTATTTTTAAAAGTTTTATTTATTTGAGAGAGAGAGTATGTGTGCATACACGAGCAAGAGGAGGGGCAGAGAGAGAAGGACAAGCAGACTCCCAACTGAGCAGGGAGCCCAACTCGAGATTCAGTCCCAGGACCTCAGGATCATGACCTGAGCCAAAGGCAGTTGTTTAACCAACTGAGCCACCCAAGCACCCGTATAAGTGGGATTTTTAAAAAAAGATTTTATTTATTTATTTGATAGCACACAGGTAGGGGGAGTGGCAGGCAGAGGGAGAGGGAGAAGCAGGCCCCCTGCAGAGCAGGAAGCCCAGTGTGGGTCTTAATCCCAGGACCCTGCGATCATGACCTGAGCTGAAGGCAGATGCTTAACAAACTGAGTCATCCATGGGTCCCTAAATGGAATTTTAAAATACATTTTTTTTTTAAAGATTTTATTTATTTATTTGACAGAGAGAGATCACAAGTAGGCAGAGAGGCAGGCAGAGAGAGAGAGGAGGAAGCAGGCTCCCTGCTGAGCAGAGAGCCCGATGCGGGACTCGATCCCAAGACCCTGAGATCATGACCCGAGCAGAAGGCAGCGGCTTAACCCACTGAGCCACCCAGGCGCCCCTTAAAATACATTTTACTTTCTGTTTGTTGTTGACATATGGAATAAAATTGAATTTGAGTATTGGTTCTATTTTGCCAGGTTTTGACCAAATCTTATGAATTCTGAAAACTTTATCTGTAGGCTTTCTTGGATTTCCTTCTTATGTAATCATGTCATTTGTGAATAATGACTGTTTTGTGTCTTTCCTTGCTGTTCTTATACTTTTTCTTGTCTTACTTTGGCGAGGCTCTGTGGTGTGTTGTTGAGTGGAGGGGCAATAAGAGAGATCCTTGTTATTTTCCTGTCTCAAAGGGGTTTAACTTTTCACTATTAAGTATGATGTTGTCAAGGGTATACACATAAGACAAGGCCTGACTGATTTAACTGATACAGATACAGTGAACCCTTTAGACTTAAGCAGTTTATCTTACATGAGCAGTGGAAAAGTGAATAAGCCAAAGGTGCCAGTTCCCTGTGACCCTTGTTTCACACATCAAAAAAGTCAATACCAGAACAAAAACCTTGCCAGTGAATACAGTGGGGTACCCTATTGATGGAAGAGCCCATTCAAATTTGCCACAAAGCAATTTTGTGGTCTATAGCTCTATTCTGAGATGGGCAGGCTGAAAGTCACGTAATGAGAAACTGTCTCATGTCATCCTCTAGGAGAGATAGAAAAGCGATGGGAGATGGTCTAGTAGTAGCTCCTTATGGGCCTCCCATCCTTTCCTGTTCTGGGGGGATTAAGAGGCATTCTGCCCAGACTTAAGTATGGTACAAGTTGCCAAAAAAAATGGAACAGCAGGGGCACCTGGGTGGCTCAGTGGGTTAAGCCTCTGCCTTCAGCTCAGGTCATGATCTCAGAGCCCCATATCCGGCTCTCTGCTCAGCGGGGAGCCTGCTTTCCTCCCTCTCTCTGCCTGCCTCTCTGCCTACTTGTGGTCTCTGTCTGTCAAGTAGATAAATAAAATCTTTAAAAAAAAAAAAAAGGAACAGCAGAGCTCTTTCTCTGCAGATATTTACTTGCTTTTGCACATGTCCTTTATTAGATTAAGACATTTCCTTCTATTCCTAATACAAGGTTTTTAATCATAAGTAAATGCTAAAAATCTGCCTGATGCTTTTTCATATCTATTGAGACAGATACTTTTTTTTTTTTCTTAACCTGGTACTGTGGCTTATTACATGGATTTTTGAAATGGAATTTCTACTGAGTAAGAGTTTCTTAACATTGCTTTTATAAGCTTTCACTTTAGGAAAAAACTATTGACAGAGACTTTTGTTTTCTTGGACGGTTTGCCTTTTTTCTCCCTTAAGTATAATTTTGCCCTTGTACATATAGAATTTACTGTTGATGACCTTTTCAAGGAAGAGACTGATTTGAACTTAAAATTGGCCAGTAAGTTATTAGAGATCTAAGAGAATAAAAAATTCGTATGAAAGAAGAAGTAGGTATGTTTTGACCTCTCTTTGAGTATATCCCTTCATATCTTTTAGGATACATCCCTACAGATGCCACATAGGTGACCTTTCTGCCTTCATGGCAATATTGACTTCACTTTGATTAGTGGCAGATCATTTTGAGTATTTCAAATAGTTTTTCATTCCTTTTCTGAACTGCTTTATTAAATATAGGCCAAACCTTTGCTTGATGTTTTTCTTCCCTGAATAAGAAGAAAGAATGATTGAAAGGAGAGTTATTGACCGTTTCACTCAATTTGTTCAGGTGGCTTTTCTAATGGTCTGCTGGTTAATTTTATAGTATTGCCAAGTTTCTGAACCCATTTTGAAATAATTTGGTTATGGTAAGGCTTGGTATTTTTTAATTTTAATAGAGCAGCAATTTTTCTCTGTTTCCCTGATTATTACTAACAAAAGTTAACTGAAAACAAACTGCTAGTTTAAATGGGAAGAACAAACTGCTAGTTTCCAGAGGGGGGGGATGGGTGGAGGGATGGGTGAAATAGATAATGGGGATTAAGAAGTAAAAACTTCCAGTTATAAGATAAATAACTCATGGAGATGAAAAGTACAAGGTAGGGAATGTAGGCAATATTATTCTAATAATGTTTGGTGGTAGATGGTGACTATGTTTATGGTGGTGAGCACTGAGTAATGTATAGAATTGTTGAATCAGTATGTTGTACACCTGAAACTAATATAACACTGAAGGTTAATTATACTTAAAAAAACAAGTTAGTGGAAAATGGATATAAATTCTTTAGGTTTGTATTCACAAATGTGAGGTAAGTATATAAATATTTATTTCTACATTGCAAGTACGTGTGTATAGTTTTGAAAGTACCAATCAAGATTTTCTTGAAAAATTCAAAAGTGGGTTGATTCATGTTAAAATTTTTTGAATAATATAACAAAAGTATCTACTCTACCGAATTTTTATTTTCATAGTTGTTCAAAAGTAGTACATATCTATTTCCTTTTTTCTTTTTTTCCCTTTCTTCCCTCATTCAAAAAAGATACATGGACAATCTAGTATACTTTGTTAGTATACTATGTGTATTATGTTCTATCTTAGCAATATAATGTTTGAAACATTGTCTCTGCCCTCAGGATGCTAGTAGACTGGGAAGGCAGACAAGTAAACAGGCAGTGTTAGTGGAGTATGATAAGCGGTAATGATAGGACAAGAACTGTCGTGGAAGGGAGTGGTGAAAGATGAAGTTGGTGATTGGGTTTGGATCATGAAGGGCTTTGTAAATCATGTTAGAGTCTGGAATTTTACCTTGGGGCAATGGCAAGACTTTGGAGATGAATAAAGGAAATGTTTATATTTACATTTTATGAAGAGTAGGTAGGAGGAAGCTAAGTGAGGAGGCCAGCTAGGAGGTTGTGGCCTCAATCCATATAGTAGAAGTGGAAATAGGGAAGCAGACAGAATGGAAACCTTTAGAGAACGCAGGACTCTAATTCAGAGTGTGTGTGTGTGTGTGTGTGTGTGTGTACATGTGCTTTTATGGGGGAAAGGACAGTTGATGGGGAGGAAGGAGACTAAGTTGACTTACAGACTTTCACATGGAGCACAAAGAACAGTGCTGTCCAGTTAGGAGCCACTAGTCATATATGGCTACTTAAATTTAAAGTAATTTAAATCAAATAAGACATAAAATTCAGTTCTTCGGTTGTACTAGCCATATTTCATGTGCTTAATAGCCAAATGGGACTCTGTATTGGAAAGTGCAGATACAGAACATTTTCATCGTTGCAGAGAGTTCTGTTGTACAGCACTAGTCTGCAGTTTTTGTACCTACTACCTTTTCCCCAGAGGGAAGTCAAAATAATAGGTGGTATTTGCCTAAATCTCCTAAGAATTCTGGCTCCACAATATTTTAAGAGATTCTGTGAGTCTCACATAGTTGTAACCATCACCACCAGCACCAGTCGTCATCAGATCTAGAACATTTCTGTAATTAGAGATGGTTGGTTGGAGTGTTGAACTAGAGGGATTGTCATGCCATTTACTGAACTACTGATTGCTGTGGTGAGGACAGCAGGGACCTCTATAAGGTATTGGCCAATAGAAATATGACAGCAGGGACCTCTAGAAGGTATTGGCCAATAGAAATATGGCCAATAGAAAAATAGCCATGTATTAAAATTGTAGTATTCACATTACAAAGAGAAACTATTAGGTCTTATAATTTTTGTAACATTTTATTTAACTTAATACATTCTAAATATCATTTTCAACATGTTAAAACATATTTAAAAAACTATTAATGAGCAATTTTACATTATTTTTTCATACTGAGTTTTTGAAATGGGTTGTATACCTTTTTAATAGCGTATCTGTTCTTGTTTTTAAAATAAATTTATTGTTTTAGTAATCTCTACATTCCGATCATGGGGCCTGAACTCATAACCCTGATCAAGAGCTGCATGCTGTTTCGCTCAGGTGCCCCCTTTACAGCACATCTTAATTTACATGCTAACTTTTTAACCAGAAATACTTAATCTACATTTAGATTTCATAAAATTTGCAGTTGAAAAAGTGGCTTCACATACCCGACATTTTCCAAACATGCTTAAACATTTTCTAGTAACTGAATTATCAGTTTTTCAGTATAACTTTTATTTTTATTTATTTTTTTCAAAAATTTAATTTGAGAGAGAGCGAGCAAGCATAAGCCATGGGGGCGGGTGGGGTGGGGAAAGGAGAAATAAGGAGGAAAGAAGCAGATTCCCTGCTGAGCAGGTAACCTGACTCAGGGTTCAGCATGACAGGGTTGGGGTGGGGGCTCTATCCCAGGACCCTGGCATCATGACCTGAGCCAAAGGCAGGCACTTAACTGACTGAGCCACCAGGTACCCCTAAATTGAACTTTTAATTACAGTGACATAAAATTAAAAATTCAGTTCCTCAGTTTCACTAGCCACATTTTAAGTGCTCAACAACTAACTCCATGTGGCTAGTGACTACCATGTTGGGCAATCCAGTTCTGGAATAACCAAGTGCATTCCCTTGATAGTTGGAAATTCAGGTCTGGAGCTCAGGAAAGAGGTATAGAAACAGACAGCTAGATGGCAGGGACTGTGAGGAATGGGGAGAGAAATAAATTTGTGATTTAGGACAAATAAGTATTAACTTTTTTGGTGCTTCATTAAAAACCTGTAAATGCTTCTGGTATGATTTAAAATAGTAGCTGAGTATGCAGCATATTGTAGTGGTTAAGAAAGAGTCAGGTTTTGTGATCATGGGCAATTTACTGAGCCTTTTTAAGCCTTAGTTTCTTCATCTAGAAATGGAATAATCTTTTTCTCTGAAAGGTTTGCTGGAAGGGTTATAGGAAGAATCCATGGTAAGTATTTACCATGTATAATACCATGTCTCATTTCTAAGTTTCCATTTCTTTCTTGGACTGTACCATCAATTTAATAATTTCTTTATTTTTTGAAGATTTATCCACTTGAGAGAGAGATCTTGAGAGTGTGGGCAGTGGGAGGGGCAGAGTGAGATGGAGAGAGAAACTCAAGCAGACTGTGCACTGAACACAGAGACTGATGGGGCACCCAATCCATAACCCTAATATCACCACCTGAGCTGAAATCAAGTCAGATGCCCAACCGACTATGCCATCCAGGCTCCCCTTAATAATTTGTTTTTAAAAAATATATACATGTTGATGTACACTGAATCCTAGTTTCAGGAACTTTAAATTATGAAAGAATGTTTAATTTAAAATAGAGGAAGTTGGGGTGCCTGAGTGGCTCAGGTTGGTTAAGCGTCTGCCTTGGGCTCATGTCATAATCCCAGTGTCTGGGATTGAGCCCCGCATTCAGCTTTCTGCTCAGTGGGTCTCCCTCTACCTGTTGCTCCCCCTGCTTGTGCAAGCACTCTTTCTTTCTGTCAAATAAATAAATCTCTAAAAAATAGAGGAAATATACTTATGTTCATACTGATGAGTGCTGATTATGATCCACATACTATGTTGAATGCTTTAAATGATGTGAAAAGTTTTTTTTTAAAAAGGTACAGTGTAGCATATTTCTGTTGTAAAGTTTCACATAACCAGATTTTGTAATAGAAAATACATTTTAATTCTGGGACTTTGAAGTACATTATGGTCTACATCTTTTTTTAGGTAGTCCAGGAACCATTGAATTCTGTTTGAATCTCTTTGGATCTCTTAAACTTATGATTTTGTACTATTTAAGAGTCTGTAATTCTATATTTGTGTATATATGTATAAAGAATTATAAAAAAAAATAACCTTGGTGGAGTTTATTCAGAGAACTGTGGTAACAGGAGAAAAATGGACTCTCAAAGAGAAAAGAATTACAATTTTTACTGGCTCTGCAGTTCTTTCTCTCAAGTCTTTTCCTGAAGTCCTATCTTGCTCATTATATCTGGCAGTGTGCCATTTTTCAAGTGTGCTGGTAAAGACAAACATTTTTATAATGCTTACCCCATATGTTGAATACCTCGCAAGTCCTGAGAAATCTTGGCTGTCTTTTTCACAGTAGTTCCCATATACTCACTCAGGTCTAAAATAATATTAGACATCTTGCATCTGTATTATTACAAATAATGAAAAAAAGTTGTGATACCTTTAGGGCCAGTAGATAGGTTTGATATTATATTTGTGTATTGGGAAGGATTTTGAGACCAGGTTCAAAATGAAGAAATGATCACCTTAAATTATAGTGGCTTTTCACTCTTGTTTCTGTTTAAAACTTTAAAATATTTTTTTCCTTTTTAAATAAGTATTATATATCCATTTGGAAAATTTTGACAACTGCTAAGAACAGAGTAGACAGATTTCCTCTGATTCTTTTTGTTTTGCTTATATGGGTATTTGCAAACTCTAGAGTATACTATATGTTAAATGTATATCCATTTTCATGTACTGTATTGTAAATATTTTTTATGTCAGACAGTTGTAGATGTATTTTTGTAGGTGGCGTATGAAATCTATAAAGATTTTATGTAAATATTTCCCAAATGTATGAGTAATAAGAAAGCTGGTATATCGTAATTCATAATATAATGGATTTATGTACATTTTAGATCTTTTAAGTAGATAGGCTTCTTGCATATGGAATTATTGTATCAGAAGATATGAATGTTTTTAAGACTCTGAACGTAACCATTTTCAAACTTGATGCTTCCCAAATGCTCTTGTATTTTAAGAAAGGAAACAGATATTTTGAATATACATGCCTTTATTTTAGGGAAGAAAATCAAACATTGGGTACCTACAATTTTTCACTTAAACTTTTAAAGTTTATGAAATATTTTAGATGTGCTAGAGGTTAAAATCATTCCCTGATTATAAATGGCTTGACAAACAATGATGTGGATATTTGATCTTCTCCAATTATACAGGCCTAAGTTTTTTGAGCAAGAATTCAGAAATTTTCAGATTTTAGAAAAGTGATACGATGCATATACTATATGTATCTAATTTTCTTCTTCTTTTTTTAAGATTTTATTTATTTATTTGACAGAAATCACAAGTAGGCAGAGAAGCAGGCAGGGGGAGGGGGGGGAAGCAGGCTCCCTGCTGAGCAGAGAGCCCCGGCACCGGCACCGGGCTCCATCCCAGGACCCTGGGATCATCACCTGACTGAAGGCAGAGGCTTCAACTGACTGAGCCACCCAGGTGCCCCTGTATCTAATTTTCCAAGCAGGATTGAGGGGCATCTTCCAATTCCTTCATCAAATACAGAAGTATTTCTGCATCACTTAAGGTGTGGCTTTGCCACCAAATTGATTACAAAAGTTTTTGGTTTCCAGAGATTTTTGGAATTCAGGTTTGTGGATAATGGCTTGTGATAAACATGTGCATTTATCTAGTCACTGTGTTCAGTTTAATCAGTCTGGTAGGATTTGTTCATCTTTCTGTTGAATTGATCATAGTGTAGTAGTATGAAATGTGTAAAATGAAAGGTAATACAGCTGGAATTTAAAAAATTGAATATTTTAGGCTCCAGCTGGACTCTCTTGAACTAAGTTGGCACAGGTTGTTTTAAAAGTAGAGAACAACTATGATTAAAACTTGTATTTGCTTCTAAGTAACTGCTTGATAAGATATTTTTCATGGTGAGAACTTTGATAGACCTTACAATTAACTTGATTAACTGATTGATAAGAATTACTAAAAACCATAATTACCTTAACTATAACTGAGTTAATCACCTTCGTTTCCTCCCATAAAGAAGAATGGAGGGCACCTGGGTGGCTCAGTGAGTTAAAGCCTGTGCCTGCAGCTCAGGTCATGATCTCAGGGTCCTGGGATCGAGTCCCGCATCGGGCTCTCTGCTCTGCAGAGAGAGAGCAGAGAGCCTGCTTCCTCCTCCTCTCTCTCTCTCTCTGCCTGCCTCTCTGCCTACTTGTGATCTCTGTCAAATAAATAAATAAAATCTTTAAAAAAAAAAAAAAAAGAATGGAATGGCAGCCATGACAAGTGTTGTGTTATTGCTGCTCCTGGCAGAGGGGCTTTTTCTTTTGGGAGTGTCACCAAAACTTTGCTACTGTAGCCACATAATTCTGTAATTTTTGTATTCTACAAGAATCCTATTATGGTCATACAAACCAATGCATGGTGTTAGCAAACCTGAAAAGCTGTATAGGAGGTTGGAAGTGGAGACATATGTGCTTTAACTGATTTTGTGTGTGTGTGTGTGTGTATGTGTATGTGTGTGATTAAACTACTACTCACAGAGACTTTATCAGCCAGGAGCCTAGACCATTAATTACCATACAGTAGTGCTGAATGGTTGAGGTCCTTACTTTAAGCCTTAAGTTTATAGTGAGAGTGTGTGTGTGTGTGTGTGTGTCTATGTGTGTAAAAGTAATACATGCTCACTGTTAAAGGATTAAAAAAAGTATATATGCAAGGGAAAAAATAGTTCTATCTGACCTTTCAGAAATAACTTCTTACTATCCAGATCATTTCTGTGCATATGCAAACATACATATATATAACCTTTTGTATACTGATGGGATTGTATTATACAGTTCTTCTGTAAGCTTCTTTTCTCCTTCAAAATGTATCAGATGGGGGTGCCTGGGTGGCTCAGTGGGTTAGGCCTCTGCCTTTAGCTATTGTCATGATCCCAGGGTTCTGGGCTCAAGCCCTACATCTGGCTCTCTGCTGAGCAGGGAGCCTGCTTTCTCCCCTCTCTCTCTCTCTGCCTGCCTCTTTGCCTACTTGTGATCTCTGTCTGTCAAATAAATAAATAAAATCTTTAAAAAAAAAGTATCAGATGTCTTTATAGAGGTTGTCAGATACAGATTTAAGGAATTTTTTAAAAAAAGATTTTATTTGACATAGAGAGTGCCCACAACTAGGCAGAGCAGCAGGCAGAGGGAGAAGCAGACTCCCTGCTGAGCAGGGAGCCTGATGTGGGCCTGGATCCCAGGACTCTGGGATTATGACCTGAGCCCAAGGCAGACGCTTAACCGACTAAGCCACTCAGGTGCCCCCAAGGAATTTTTTGTAATAGCAGTATTTTATTTTCTAGTTTGTAAATATCATTTTTTAGTCTCTTGGTAGAAACTAAAGAGAGATTTCTCTCTTTGCCATACAGATCATACAATAATTGAACATCCTTGCACATATATGCTTAAACCTGTGGCGTTTTATTTATTTATTTATTTATTTTTAAAAAGATTTTATTTATTTATTTGACAGAGAGACATCACAAGTAGAGAGGCAGGCAGAGAGAGAGAGGGAAGCAGGCTCCCCCCTGAGCAGAGAGCCCGATGACCCTGAGTTCATGACCTGAGCCGAAGGCAGCGGCCGGACCCACTGAGCCATCCAGGCATCCCAAACCTGTGGTATTTTAAAAGTGAGACTATTAAGTAGATCAGAGGGCATGCACACTTGAAATGCATTTGATTGTTTCTGCCAAATTGTACTTGAATGGGATTTTAAAATTTGTTTTGTTAATCTTTGCTTGAAGTACCTAGGATAGCAGCATACTTGCCCTTAGTGACTTTTTTTTTTTTTTTTTAAGATTTTATTTATTTATTTGACAGAGAGAAATCACAAGCAGGTGGAGAGGCAGGCAGAGAGAGAGAGAGGGAAGCAGGCTCCCTGCTGAGCAGAGAGCCCGATGCGGGACTCGATCCCAGGACCCTGAGATCATGACCTGAGCCGAAGGCAGCGGCTTAACCCACTGAGCCACCCAGGCACCCCGCCCCTAGTGACTTCTATAGCCCTCTGACAAAATGAACAGAACCTTACAAATGTTGAAATACAGTATTTGAAACATTCAGTTCATTTCTGATTATAAATGCTAATTACTCATGAATATAACCCATCACAGCAGGTTGGACTAGTAATTTTGAGATTTAGTCACAATTTCACACAGAATGCTTTAAATAGCTAATGGGTGATGTATTTTCTAGTTTATGTTGCAGATATTGCAAAGCACATCTATGGCAGTTGTAATTAATTTGTAATAGGTTACTATGTTGCTTTTAAAGGATTTTCTCCTTTCCTTAGATTTATGAATATTTGGTGTTCCTTTGGAGATTCAGGTTGTAGAGCGCTATTATCTTTTTAATGTGTGAGGAAAGCTTTGAGACTATTGTTTGCAGTTGCCTGTTATGCTTGTAGCTATTTGTGGGAAGAGTGAGAATTAAAGGCTGACATACAATCATTGTGTGTGGAAGCCTTTTTATTTTTAGGTTTCTGGTTTTACTCCAGGATTCTGAGAACCTGTGTATGGGTGTCTGTGGGATAGGGTGCACTGGAGTGTGTTTTCCCTCAGTATGTATGTAGGTACTGGTACCAGTGCTCTTCTTATGGGGAAAAATGATTTCTGGAATTTTCTGGTATTCTTTTTATGGTTTTCCTAACCTGGTTGACAAGTTTTGTGGGGTGAATATGTAGTAGTGGCCAGGTCTGAACTGTTTTGTTATTTTACTTTAAGACTTTGTGGAGATTTGGTCTCCACAAAGGGGGAAGTCTGTTTATGGGAAGTCTGAATATGGGAAGGATTTAGGATGTTAAGAAAAACTCTAGGTCACAAAGAATTGACTTCCACAAGCTATGCCTCTATCACCTTCCTTGAAGGTTTTGTTTCAGCAGCATTTTAGTTCCTTTTGGAGGCTTTGAAGTAGATTATTCTCATAGTTACTACTTCTGTATGGCCATCTGTATGTTCTGGCTAAGGGATACAAAAAACCACTTCTCCTGATAGGAATGAAAATTGAAATTTTCCAGAAGGAGCTTTTACTAAAGAACTTATGGTAGAAAACCCCAAATCTAACCTGTCCCTCATATACATGAGAAGGGTTTTAAAAATAAGAGAATGGGATAGTAAAAGCAATACATGTTTATTGTAAAAATTGTAAAATTACAGAGATAGGATACTACTTTCTTACTCTAATTTAACCTTTAGTTGATAGTCGCTGGACTGGTAGAGCTTATAGGATGTATAGATTCATGCTTTCACCTTAACTATGTCTCATGTTGGTGCTGGTGAATGGATATTATAAAAAGGTACATAATGTCTGTAGTAGATTGGCTTTCATATTCTTGATGGCCTGATCTTTCCACTTCTTTTCTCCCCTCACCTTCCTTCCACAACTCTGTCCATCTGTTTATAACCATATAGTGACTGAATGCATGCTGTGATGCACTAATGACTAAGGTATGTGTTTGTATTAAAATCCTGTTTTCGTGGAGTGTATGGTATAGTAAGAAATACAGAAAAAACACGTAAAGGAAGTATTCATAAATTCTAGTGCATCCTAGGAAGGGAGCAGGCAGAATTACATGTGCTCTGTAGTTCCTGTTACTCTCTGGTTCTGCAGTGAGTAATGTTAACATTGTCATCGTATTTTAAACTATTTATTGGCTTTCTGTTTTTAGAGTTGATTGGTAGACAAAAGAAGACAGTTATAGATCAGAAAATAAATGTATTTTTACAATGCATATTGTAAAAATATTTTGACAGTATGCATTGTAAAAATAACAGTAAAGGTGATTCATGTGAGGGGCACCTGGGTGGCTCAGTTGATTAAGCATCTGCTCTTGCTTTCCGTTCAGGTCTTGGTTGAGAGTTCAAGTCCTGCATTGGGCTCCATGCTTGGTGTGGTGCCTACTTTAAAAAAAAAAAAAGTGATTCATGTGAGGAAGTTGGGTGTAATGGAAACCTAGATTCCTTATCGTATACTGAGATAGGTGGTAGGAGGTTAAGAGTTTAAATTTGGGGGGCACTGGGGTGGCTCAGTTGGTTAAGCGTCTGCCTTTGGCTCAAGTCATGATCCCAGGATCCTGGGATTGAGCCGTGCTTTGGGCTCCCTGTTCACAGGAAGCTTGTTTCTCCCTCTCCCTCTGCAGCTGCCCCTGCTTGAGTGTGGGCATGTTCTCTCTCTCTCTGTCAAATAAATAAGTAGAATCTTAAAAAAAATATTTATTCATTCATTTAATACATTTATCACCTACCTTTTATATGGTAGGCCCCATTCTAAGTGCTGAGGTACAGCAGTGGACAAAAAGTGGAGATTTTACTGTTCTCATGGAGCTTTCACTCTAGTGAAAGAGGCTGGCAATATCAAAAGGGAGAAGTGGAACAAATTGCATATTATATGGTAATAATAGGTATGAAGGAAAAGTTAAGTAATTTAGAGTTATTTAAATTACTTATCTAGAGTTAAACTAGACTTAAATGTAGAATGGTCAAAAGTGGTTATCTGCAATGAGAAGGACAGAAAGGGAGAGACTTTAATTTTATTATTTGAATTTTTATTTCTACATGCATGTATTATTTAATAGTAATATTTAATGCCATAAGTATAAACATATTAGTAACATAGATTACCAAAATGGACACTAAATATTTTTGAGTCCAAACATTCTTATAATTTTTTGAAGATTTTTATTTAAATAAAAAGTCATAACATCACGATCACATTAAGTTAACACTTCACACCACCTAGGATGGCTAGATGAATAATACAGAGTGTCCATGAAGATGTGGAGACATTAGTACCCTCATACTTTGCCACTGAGAAGGTAAACTGTTGCAGATGCTTTGGAAAACAGTTTGACATTTCCTTCAGGTGTTACATAGAATTTTCATATTGCTCAAATAATTTTACTCTGAGGTATGTACTTAAGAGAATTGCAAAGTATATCTACACAAAAACTTGTACATGAATGTTCATAGTAGGATTTTTTATAATAGCAGGAACCCAGATGTCCATCAGCTGATGAATGGATGAGGAAAATATAGAATTTCCAAAGAACAACATTTTTTTAGTTTTAGTTTTTTTTTTTTTTAAGATTTTATTTATTCATTTGACAGAGAGAGATCACAAATAGGCAGAGAGGCAGGCGGAAAGAGAGAGGAGGAATCAGGCTCCCCCCTGAGCAGAGAGCCCGATGTGGGGCTTGATCTTAGGACTCTGAGATACGGGCCTGAGCCGAAGGCAGAGGCTTTAACTTACTGAGCCACCCGGCGCCCCTCCGTAGAACAAAATATTATCTAATCATTATATGGAATGGAAATCTGATATACTACACATGAATGAACCTTGAAAACATAATGCTAAGTGAAAGAAACCAGACACAGAAGGCCTCATTGTATGTTTCTGTTTATATGAAATGTCCACAGTAGGCAAATATATGGAGACAGTGGTTTTCAGGGCCTAGGGAATGAAAAATGGGGAGTGACTGCTTATGGGTTTGTGGGATTTCTTTTTGCAGTGATGAAAGTATTTTGCACTTATTGGTATAATGTATACAACCTTGTGAATATATAAAAACATCTCTGAACTATACATGTTAAATACAACTATACACGTGAATTTTATGATACGTGAATTATAGCTCATTTTAAAAATGCTGATGCAAAAATGAAAAGGCTTACCAAGAAAAGTGTATTGATTCTCAGTGGGGCATGGAGGGAGAAAACACAGGGTATTAGAATATGGCGCTTTTCTCAAAATGAAAAATGACTGCCTGGCCTTTTTAGTATGTCTCCCACCCTCAATTTGATAATGTCTATCAAAGCAAACTATTATTGATGGTAATGTGTCATATCCCTTAAATATGTTGGGCTGGGAAAATAAAATTAAGGAACATCAGCAACTTGGAAAGAGGCAAGACTGTGTGGGTAAGTAGGCTGTTTAGGAGATTGTTGCAGTAGTACTGGCCAAACAGGTTGAGGTTGTAGCTGTGGGGATGGAAAGGAAATATATTAGAAAGGTAAGAATTGATGGTACACAGTGATTATTTAGTTAATGAGAATTGAATAGAGAAGTGAAAAAGGAGGCATCAAAATGAATTCTGTCAAAGTAGGGAACATAGAAGCTTATGTTTTAGGGAAAATGTATGCTTAGTTAGAACTGCTGAGTTGTCGATGGGAAATCTTGGTAGATCTATATGGTAAGTAGTTGGTCATAGAAGTCTACAGGCCAGGGGGGAAGCCAGAGTTGGCAATATTGATTGAGATAACCTAAACTAAAATAAGTACCTGACTAAGATAGGTGATAGTTGAAGTGAGTTGAAACAGTGGCTGTGGATAAGATTGCCCAGGGAGAGTGAAATAGCAGGAGGTAAAACATGTTTGGGCATAGAGCTATAAGGTACATATCAGTGTCTTAAGGATAGGTAGAGGAAGAGGAGCCAGTGAAAGGTATGAAAGAAGGATTGTCTTGGAGAGATAGTAGAATCAGAAGAGTAGTATTAGAGAGACTACTTGAAAGTCCCTGAAGGCTTTCAAGATAGAAGTGGGCAGTAGGGTCAAATGCAGTGAAAGTAAACAGAGTCCATTGATTTTTGACTATGAAGAAACCATTCTGGCTTTATTCTAGAAGTGGTAGTGGAATTTCTAGTGCCTAGGGATTCATCTTATGCCAGTATACCATTTCTGTTGGATATCTTTATACCACCCATTCCTGAAAAAGTTTTATTTTTTGGCCTGATTATAAAAAATGGTATGCACTTGAAAAGAATCTGTGGTTTGGCAAGAAAGTGAGATCACCAGTAGAAATCTTTCTACCCAGAGTTGTACATCCTGCTGAAACTTCAGAAAAGACCTGGCCAACCAAACAAACTCAGGTAGAGTCTATGTTTGTAACTGTTTATTTTTTCTCTTTGGTTTGACAATGGATCACAGACATCTTTCTCTGTCATTAAGTATAGAGCTACATCATCAGTTATAATGAGATGGTGTATTAGTTTTCTAGGTCTGCTATAACAAATTACCACAGACTTGGTGATATAAAAACCCAGAAATTTATTCCCTCACAGTCTTCGAGGCTGGAAGTCCAAAGTCAGTGTAGGCAGGCCTTGCTCCCTCTGAAAGCTTGAGAGAGAAAACTCACTGGTTGCTTCTTCTTGGCTTCTGGTAGCTGCTTGCAATGTTTGGTGTTCTGTGGCTTGTAGCTGTACTGTTCCATCTCCACCTCCATCTCCTGTGTGTGTTTCTGGGACTGAATCTCTCTTTTCTCATAGAAAGACACCAGTCATTAGATTTAGGGCCTACCATAATCCAGTATGAATTTATCTTAAGTTGGTTACATATGCAAAGACTGTATTTCCAAATAAGGTCACATCCAGAGGTTCCTAATGGACTTGAATTTAGGGGTGACACTATTCAACCTATTGCAGATGGTATTTCATTTTATATTTTTGCCTTAACTTATATAGTCAGTGCCCCATTGTTGGACATTTAGATTGTAATTTTTCCCTATTATGAAAATAATGGAGACAGGGAATAATATATGTAGTAGGTGATCCAGCTGGGCACCTTTTGGTACTTCCTTGCCCATCTTATTTATTTATTTATTTATTTATCCATTCATTCATTCATTTGACAGAGAGAGACACTGAGAGAAGGAACGGCAAGCAGGGGGAGTGGGAGAGGGAGAAGCAGGCTTCCCGCTGAGCAGGGAGCCCTATGAAGGGCTTGATCCCAGGACCCTGGGATCATGACCTGAGCTGAAGGCAGACACTTAACGGTTGAGCCACCCAGGTGTCCTGGCCTCCCCTTGCCCCATTTTAACTGGATGGACATTTACAGTAACCCTGGCCTGAGATAAACATGATCCTCAAGAGGTTAGCCCCTTGGGAATAAAAGTTTGGGTTGCCATCAGGCAAGCCACTAAGACCTGTAAATAGGATGAAATTAGTGGAAGAAGGAGAAGAGTACCATTTGTGTTCTTGAGAGACAGCATCTGTAATTTATTCAGTACCTTCCTCTTTTGTGATTCCCCTTAAAAACAGAGGCCTGTGAGAATCATGGAGAAGGTGCTTCCTGTTCCTGTGCAGAGAAGTAATTGTGCAGTGTAGGGGGTGGACTGTGGAAGCTATATGGATGTACTGTTCAGATCTCCTGTTCTGGGGAGAATTGCCTCATTTTCTCTACTGTTACTGCCTTTGTACTTTCATCAAAAGTGAGTTGTCCATATATGTGTGGGTCTATATTACTTTTTAAATTATGAAAGTAATTCATATTCATGTTAAAACCTCAATCAGTGTAGAAAGTGTAAAAACCCACTTCTCCTCATGACTTGTATTTTTCTTTTAATTTTTTTAGAGATTACATTTATTTATGTATTTATTTAATTTATTTAAGATTTTATTTATTTATCTGATAGAGATCACAAGTAGGTAGAGAGGCAGGCAGGGAGAGAGGAGGAAGCAGGCTCCCTATTGAGCAGAGAGTCCAGTGGGGGCTCCATCCTAGAACCCTGGGGTCATGACCTGAGCCAGAGGCAGAGGTTTTAACCCACTGAGCCACCCAGGCTCCCCTATTTATTTATTAAAACATTTTTTAAATTTATTTAACAGAGAGAGAGAGAGAGAGAGAGATCACAAGCAGGCTCCCTGCTGAGTGAAGGCAGAGGCTTAACCCACTGATCCACCCAGGCACCCCTTATATTTTTCTTACAAATTAAAAAAATGTATCTTGTATATCTTATATCTCTTATTACATACAGATTTGATTTTTTTTTTTTTTTTTAGTTGGGGGGGCAGGAGAAGGAGAATCTTGTTTTTTTTTAATTTTTATTTTTTTAAAAAAGATTTTATTTATTTATTTGACAGACAGAGATCACAAGTAGGCAGAGAGGCAGGTAGAGAGAGAGGAGGAAGCAGGCTCCCCACTGAGCAGAGAGCCTGATTCGGGGCTCGATTCCAGGACCTTGGGACCTGACCTGAGCCTAACGTGGAGGCTTTAGCCCACTTAGCCACCCAGGTGCCCCAAGAGAGAAGGAGAATCTTAAGCAGGCTCCAATGCCCAGTGCAGAATGGTGGAGGGCTTGATCTCACAACGCTGAGATCATGACCTGAGCTGAAATCAAGAGTCAGATGCTTGTAAACCGACTAAGCCGCCACCCAGGTGCTACAGACTTACGTTATTATTTTTAATATATTTAAAGTATTACCATAATTTTAGACTATTACCAGAGTCCTGTTATTTCAAAGAATTCAGTTTACTTTACTCAATTTTCCTACTTGTGTGAAAGCATGTGTAAGATGAATTCTAGAATGTAATGACTAACATTGAAAACCTACTAAGAACTAGATTGGTATTTTATAGTTACTCACTGATTTGGTGGTCCTTTTAGCTATCTTTTGAAGATACTATGTCCATTTTATAGATGAGGATACTGAGGTTCTGACAGATTTCATTTATTTGTTTAATGTTACACATTTAATAGTGGAGCCCAAGCCTTTCCCACTAGTTCCTACATTACTAAGCTTCAGGAGTACAGTAAGAATTATTTCACAGGGAGCTTGTTAGGATGAAATGTATATAAGGTCTATGCATTACATTTTTGTTACTGCACATTTTTATATTTACTTCCCAGAAGGTTTCAGGTCACATTTTTTGGTTTTATACTTGAACACAGTGTTATTAATATGCTTAAATTAAAAGAGCAACAGTGATAAGGAGGATAATATAAAAGCTGTGTATGTATTCTGAGCATTATTGCTTAATGATACGGAATTGTATTTTTATTTTTATTTTTAAATTTTTATTCATTTTTTTTAGAGTGGAATTGTATTTTTAATTTTTGTCATTCTACTTCATTTGGGGAACTTTGAAAAAAAATTTAAAATGACAATTGTTTTAAAAGTAAACGTAATTATTTTAAATGTTGATTGTTTTGTATACTTCTAAAAAATTCTTTGCTTATAAGTGTATATCACAAAAATAATCAATTTTAGGTTTCTTGATTTTATTTTCTGAGAACAAACTGAACCTTATCTTGATAGGGAAACCCACTATTTTGAGGCTTTTTAGGCTGTTTTTCAGTTAAGAATGCTTGTTTGGTGAAAATAGAAACTCAGTAAAAATTGTAATTTTTTATGGGACCATGGAAATACTATTCGATGATGAAACTATGTTAGTAATAAACACTAAATTTAAGATAAACCACATTTCTAGTAATGTTCTTGTCAAAATTAGATTTTAGAACATTTTTCTAAACATAAGCCTGGGTAAACTTGCAGAGATTTAAATGCTGTCCTCATATTTTTTAGTATTTTTAAAAACACAAAATATATGATAAGAAAACTCATTTAAAGTACTTAAATGAGTTTAACTTGACAGATAATTTATTAGAGATTTTTCAGTATTAAGAGCAGTGTTGGGGGCGCCTGGGTGGCTCAGTGGGTTAAGCTGCTGCTTCGGCTCAGGTCATGATCTCAGGGTCCTGGGATCGAGTCCTATATCGGGCTCTCTGCTCAGCAGGGAGCCTGCTTCCCTCTCTCTCTCTGTGCTCTCTGCCTATTTGTGATTTCTCTCTGTCAAATAAATAAATAAAATCTTAAAAAAAAAAAAAGCAGTGTTGTATCCATAGGCACATTATCTACAGATGATTGCTGTGTGTGTTGGGGAGGGGAGAGAGAATTCTTAATTTTCTTATAAAATGAGAGGTATTAGTCTATTCTTATTGAGCTTATGGTGTCTTTTTGGAATTAAAATGTAGCTACAGGATTTCCCATTTTTGTTCATCTAAGAAGAACAGTTTGTTAATTAAGAAATTGAAATCTTGACTGTTCAGTACAAGGGCATTTATTAGAGGGCAAAAATACATAGCTATACAAAATAGAGAAGGAGGTTGTCAATGTAAGGAATCTGGTTACAATTTAAAAATGAAGTTTACTAACATGAAGGAAATGATAAAAGGGCTTTCATTATATTTGTCTTACATTGCATTCAGTTTCCTTCAACTAATTTCAACCTTACTACCACCTTCTTTATATAGGAACTATTTTAATGAATTGTACTCAGATTTAGGTTAATTTGTGGATTCAGCAAACATTGCATATTTGATTTGTATTAGGCACTGTGCTAGGTTTTATTTATTTATTTATTTAAGATTTTATTTGTTTATTTGACAGAGAGCGAGAGAGGGAATACAAGCAGGGGGAGTGGGAGAGGGAAAAGCAGGCTTCCCGCCGAGCAGGGAGCCGATTCGGGGCTCTGTGGGGCTTGATCCCAGGATGCTGGGATCATGACCTGAGCTGAAGGCAGACGCTTAGTGACTGAGCCACCCAGGCGCCCCTGTGCTATGTTTCAGAGATAGGATATTCCTTTAAGGAAGCAATTAATTAAAACATAGTGGGTACATTATTTTGAAAGCCCTTGGTTCCGTGGGGCACCTAAATTGGACTGAGGTATTTAAGGGTTTATGTAGGACTTAATTTGGAAGAATGAGCAGTAAGTAGTTAGCAGTTGTTGGGGAAGAGGAAGGTCATAGAAATAAAAAGAGAGCATGGTATTTCAGGAAATTGCAGGTACTTGATCATGGTTGTCACATGAGAAAAGAGTGGTTAAGGGGTGCCTGAGTGGCTCAGTGGGTTAAAGCCTCTGCCTTCAGCTCGGGTCATGATCTCAGGGTCTTGGAATCAAGCCCCGCATCGGGCTCTTTGCTCAGCGGGGAGCCTGCTTCCCTTCCTCTCTCTGTGATCTCTCTCTGTCAAGTAAATAAAAATAAAATATTAAAAAAAAAAAAAAAGAAAAAAAAAAGAAAAGAGTGGTTAAGCAGTTAACTGCTTAGGGAGGTAGGCAAGACTGAAATCATAAAAAATCTTACATGCACTGCCAAGGAATTTAAATTCTTATTTTGGGAAGCCATCAAAGGAAGTATGTAGGTGTGCTCATGTTATATTTAAATTTTAGAGCAGTGGTTCTTAAATTTTTGTTTTTACACTCTTGAAATCAGTGAGGACTATAAATAGCTTTTGTTTATGTAGGCTATATCTATTACTATTTACTCTTTTAGAAAGTAAAGCTAAAAAGAAGTAAAACTCAGAAAAACTTAAAACACAAGAATATACAAGTATACATTCTGTTAGTTGTCAGCGGGATATATCACATATCTTGTAGCCTCTGAAAGACAATACTATACATTTGTAAGAGTGTACAGTGAAAAAGGCAAATAATATCAGAGTATTATGAAAATAATACTCATGGACTTCCTGAAAGGATCTTAGGGAATGGTGTTGAGAATTATTTAGAGCCTACAAAAAGAAATACACTTTTAATTGTGATGCAGTGTGTACATATGCTGCCCCTCACCCCGAACAAAGATTTCAGGAACAACTCTGTATCAGTTTCTTCTGTGGTATTAAAAGTTAAAAAAATTACTGGATTAGAAAAACCCAAACATCTTACAGTTGTTATGTAGAGCATGGCTGACTCAAGGGTCTGGCTCAAGATACTTTGTGAGGTTTCAGTCATCTGAAGGCTTGTTTGGGGTTGGAAGACTTTTTTTTTTTTTTTTTTTAAGATTTTATTTATTTGACAGAGATCACAAGTTGGCAGAGAGGCAGGCAGAGAGAGAGCAGGGGAAGCAGGCTCACTGCTGAGCAGAGAGCCCAGTGCAGAGCTCCATCTCAGGACTTCCGGGATCATGACCTGAGCTGAAGGCAGAGGCTTTAACCCACTGAGCCACCCAGGCGCCCCATAAAAGACCTTTTTTGAAGCTATCTCATATGACTATTAGAAGGAGGCTGCAATTTCTTACTATGTAGCTGTCGGGTAGCTTGAATATCCTTACAAATGGCAGTTAGGTCCTTGTAAAATGAGGGATCCAAAACAGTGACCAAGACAGAAACCCCATTGTCCTTTCTGAGTTTTCTTGGAAGTGAAACATCATCAGAAGCAAATCACTAAGTTCAGTTCACATTCAGAGAGACACAGAGAGGGGAATTTTGCTTTCCTTCCTAAAGGGAGCAGTATCAAAGAATTTATGGCGATACCCTAAAACTACCAAAAGACTTGTCAGGAGAGCAGTCATTCATGTTTCTTTTCTTACGTGCATGCCTTGCTGGGTATGCTAAGAATACAAGGCCCTGAGTGCTCTTAACCTGGGCCATTTCTTAGGATTTTGTATGCAGCAAGCCACCTTCAGGTAATGTTTCCCAAGGGGACAGAGCAGGCTTTTACTGCTTGTTTTTAAAGTGGTGGATTCCCAAAACTCAGTATCCTTAGCTTCAGAGCAAACCCACTGCATGTGTAGCATCTATCTGGGCCCCTCTTGTCACCTGTTGGACTTGGGGTTAACAGGTTAACATCCAGTGCAGACAGGATGCTCATACTGTTAGCTGTGCAGTGAGTAATAAAGCTTTTGGTCTCTGACCCAGGAGACTCATGTGTTCTGTTTGGCAGGCAGAGGGAGAAGATTTGAAATAATCACCACAACAGATAGTAGATAGGGAGCTAACAAAATATGGATAGGAAGCTAACTAAAGGACTCTGGGAACAACATTATGGGCTCAAACTGTACAGCTGCATGATTTTATCTAGCAGCAATCAGGATTCCAGTTGTATAATCAGTGAAGGTGTTTCTTTGGATTAATCAAGGACAAGGGAGTTTGGAATGTGAAATTTTTTTTCAAACTTTTGTAATATAATTAATGTATGCTAAACTGAATGTATTTAAAATATATAGTTTGACGAGAGGTGCCTGGCTGGCTCAGTCAGAAGAGCATGTGACTCTTGATATTGCAGTTATAAGTTCAAGCCCCACATTGGGTGTAGAGATTACTTAAAAAAATAAAATATTAAAAAAATATATATAATTTGATGGATTTTGAAATGTATATGGCTGTGAAACCATTACCCCAGTCAAGATAATGAACGTTTGGATCACCCTGAAAATTTCATCCTCCTCCTTTTTTCCATGCCTTCCCCAACCCATCCCGCACTGATTTGCTTTGTGTCATAATAAATTAGTTCTAGAATTCTACATACATGGAATCATACTGTGTAACTTTTTTTTGGTCAGAATTCTTTTTTGTCAGTTGTTTAAAGTGCAAGAGTTATTTTTGTGGTTGTGTGTCTGACATATTTTTAAAAGAAAAAAAATTTTTGAACACTATATTCCCTGAAGCCCATGAGATTAAAAAGTCAATGTGAGGAATTCAGAGCTAGTAAATTCCTTCCTTTTGTTGTAAATGGCTATAGTTCTGATAATAGCAAAGACTCCACATGCAAATGCCATTTTAGATCTGAAAGTGACTTGAACATTAGAGTGCACCTGCTAATGTTGAAAACATAAGGGAATATTTGTTATTGGATCTTAGCCTATTCAGTGTGATTTAGTTACTTGACTACACGAAAATAGAATTCTGCACAAAAGCACAGTGGGGAATATTTTTCTTGAATGTGCCGGTTTAGTGTTCGGATGTCACGATTCCGGAGACTCTGAATTATTATTACTACTTATTTTGTTAGTTTTACTTACTTTATTCTTTTGCCCACCATCTTATAAAGAAGACTTTCTCCTTAATAGAAAGATTAGTGTGATTATTTAAGCTTTATACCTGGAACACCTATAATTGCCTTAATTGAGTACTAGATTAGCAGGACACACTGCCTTAAAACTGTGGAAGACTTTAATATCCTGTGAACAGTTGAGATGTTCTCATCAGCAGATGATCCTGGTTAAGCAGAGTAGTTAAGAGCCTCCAGGGCTGTGGAATTAGGCATCCTAATTCAAATCTTGACCCTACTACTTAATGGCTGTGTGACTTTAGATGTCACTTAACACCCATAAGCCTTACCTGCATCATTTCTGAAACGGAGATAATGATAGTACCTATGTTATGGGAGGCTTTTAAATATTAAATTAGATCTTATAAAATTTTTAGCACAATGCCTGACATATGGTAAATATTCAGTGTTAGCTCACTTAAGGTATTCTGGATAATGAATGGCTCTCTTATTTTTAACAGCATTCAGATTATTTTAAAAAAGAAAAAGCTTTGCATCTCTCTTTGATCTTGAAATAAAATTCAAACAGTAATATGTAGGTTATTACTTGTCACCTGCCTCACAGTTCAGATTTATCATGAACCAGTCAGTAGAGCGCGTGACTCTTGATCTTGGGCTTGTGAGTTCAAGCCTCATGTTGGGCGTAGCGCTTACTTTAAAAGTAAAAAAAAAGCATGGAAAGAAACTTTTACTTCTTTTTTTTTTTTTTTTTTTTTTTTTTTTTTTTTAAGATTTTATTTATTTATCAGAGAGAGAGCGGGGGAGAGAGCAAGCACAGGCAGACAGAGTGGCAGGTAGAGGCAGAGGGAGAAGCAGGCTCCCTGCTGAGCAAGGAGCCCGATGTGGGACTCGATCCCAGGTCGCTGGGATCATGACCTGAGCCGAAGGCAGCTGCTTAACCAACTGAGCCACCCAGGCGTCCCAAGAAACTTTTACTTCTTAAGCTAGGTTATTCCTGGAGAGGAATTTCCTAATGTTACGAGTAGAATATTGCAGTTTCCGAACTTGGTGTACTATTGCTGTTTCTGAGATGGAACCTTAAAGTTTCAGGCTCTGTGTATTTTCTTTTCTGCTTGTTGTTACACTGGGGCTGTCTTTAATAATGTTAAGGTGAGACTGTGAACATATTCTGTATTCATATTTCTGAAGAGTAACCTGTTTGAGTGTGACTGAAGTGTGTGGATTTTCTTTACAATCCTATTTTTGACATGTCAGTTATTTGGGTAGTATTTTTAGTGAAGAAGCATTTTTTTTTTTTTAAGATTTTATTTATTTGACAGAGACAATAAGAGAGGGAATACAAGGCAGGGGGAGTGGGAGAGAGAGAAGCAGGCTTTCCGCTGAGCTGGGAACCTGATGCAGGGCTCGACCCCAGAACCCTGGGATCATGACCTGAACTGAAGGCAGATGCTTAACAACTGAGCCACCCAGGTGCCCCAGTGAAGAAACACTTTTAAGAATTCCCCAGTGAAGAAACGCTTTTAAGAATTCTACTTAACGGGCGCCTGGGTGGCTCAGTGGGTTAAGCCGCTGCCTTGGGCTCAGGTCATGATCTCAGGGTCCTGGGATTGAGTCCCATATCGGGCTCTCTGCTAAGCCTGCTTCCTCCTCTCTCTCTCTGCCTGCCTGCCTGCCTCTCTGCCTACTTGTGATCTCTCTCTCTGTCAAATAAATAAATAAAATCTTAAAAAAAAAAAAAAAAAAAAAAGAATTCTACTTAACAGTGGGTTTTTTGAAAGTATTTAATGTGCTGATGCCTGTTACTCGATCTAAGGCAATTCTTTGGTACTATATCAGGAAGGTGAAAAATATATCCATATATGTGTAAAGATCCATTACAACATGTATTAAGAATTCATATAGGGAAATGCCAGCTTTGAAAGAGCAATGATAAGAAGGCTGGGAACCGGGACGCCTGGGTGGCTCAGCTGGTTAAGCGGCTGCCTTCGGCTCAGGTCATGATCCCAGTGTCCTGGGATCGAGTCCCACATCGGGCTCCTTGCTCAGCTGGGAGCCTGCTTCTCCCTCTGCCTCTGTCTACCACTCTGTCTGCTTGTGCTCACTCTGGCTCCTCTCTCTCTCTCTCTGACAAATAAATAAATAAATAAATAAAATCTTAAAAAAAAAAAAAAAAAAAAAGAAGGATGGGAACCTGTATTGTAAGACAGGGTTGGGGCCAAAATGTTTATGGAAGCTTTAGGTTCACTTTATATTCATAATACAGTAAAACTCAAATTTTGGGGGGCACCTGGGTGGCTCATTGGGTTAAACCTCTGCCTTTGATTCAGGTCATGATCTCAGAGCCCTGGAATCAAGCCCCACATCCCCCCCATCGGGCTCTCTGCTCAGCGGGGGCCTGCTTCCCCCTCCCCCTCTGCCTGCTTCTCTACTTGTGATCTTTCCCTCTGTCAAACAAATAAATAAAATCTGTTAAAAAAAAAAAAAGCCCTCAAAATTTTTTGAAGAAAAACTTGTTCATATTCTACAAGAATAATTAAAACCAATTTTAAAAACACATATCACAGCTATCTACTGACCACACTTCTCTCAAAAAGAAACAAACTAGACCTCCATGGCTTCCTGATATAGTTTTTTGTTTCTCTTGTAATTTTGCTTAAGGTATTTTTTGGTGTAATACTTTGCCCTTTCGACATAATTAAATATATTATTATTATTTTTTTAAAATTTTTATTTATTTGACAGAGATCACAAGCAGGCAGAGAGGCAGGCAGAGAGAGAGAGAGAAAGAGGGAGGACAAAGCAGGTTCCCCGCTGAACAGACAGCCGGATGTGGGGCTCCATCCCAGCACCCTGGGATCATGACCTGAGCCGAAGGCAGAGGCTTTAACTAGTGAGCCACCCAGGCGCCCCAATTATTATTTGTTTTTCTTTATGGTTTTTGCTTTTTGTTTCTTACTTAAGAAGCCCTACCTTAACTCAGGTTCACAATGGTGTTCTTCTGAGTTTTCCTCCAGTAATTTTGATAGTTTTAAAATTTATATCTTTGGGGCGTCTGGTGGCTCGGTGAGTTAAGCATCCAGCTCTTGATTTCGACTCAGGTCATGGTCTCAGGGAGATGAGATTGAGTCCTGCTTTGGGCTCCATGCTGGGAATGGAGCCTACTGGGGATTCTCTCTCTCCTCCTTCTGCATTGCCTTCCACTCCTGTTCACGATGCACTTGCACACACACTCTCAAAAAACCCAAAATTTATATCTCTAATGTACATAGAATTTATTTCTGTGTACTGTGTGAAGTGGGGATGTAATTTATTTTTCCAAGAGTACCAGTTGTTCAGACCGCATTTATTGAATAATTTAACTTTTCCTCACTCTTTTGAAAGTCCATATACTAGGATATACTAAACTTATATATACAATTTATGCTGTGTTCTTGAACCTGTGCTATGCAGTTTTAAATACTATAGCTTTAAAAGCCTGTGAGTCCTTATGAGAAATCCTGGCGGTCAGATGTGGTTTGGAGTCCAGATTTTTCCCCCTGATACCCAGTGGACATTATGTAGTATCCTGTAATCATATACATTGTTTTCTCAACAAGGTATGAATAATACCTATAAACAATAAAGTGACCTCATACCATATCAAGTCAGGTTTTGCTGCTAAATGGGTTAAGAAGAAACAAGACTTACTTTTTTTTATGATTTTTGGATTGCAAGTAAAGGATCACGGACCTGTAATTTATCTTGCTATTTAGGGAACATCTTCCTTCTTTGTTCTTCTGTTGCAAATTGTTTAGATTATTCTTAGACCTGTACTCTTTTTTTTAAAATTTTAGAGTCAGCTTGTTGAGTTATTTGGAGAATCCTATAGAGATTTTTATTGGGATATGAAGTATTTCGTACTTGGACCTTTTTATTAGATTTATACCAAAGTGTTTTTATGGTTTTGTTGCCATTGTGGGTGGGATTTTTCTTTTTAAATTGCATTTTCTAATTGTTATTACTAATGTGCAGGGAAAGTACTGATATTTATATGTTGATCTTGTATCTGACCGATTTGTAGATTTCTGTTAACTTAATAGTTTATGATCTTGGCTTTTCATGTTAGAAAATCGTATGATCAAACATTGAGTTTTATCTTTTCGTTGCTAGTATTTATGCCTCTTATTTCTTTTTCTTTCCACTTGCCTGGCATGGTTTTAGTATTCAGTTTTGAGACATACATGCAAAATACTGTTAAAAACAATGTTTATAGTAAAATTCATGCTGTAATGCATGAATTTTGAATGCATGAATAAATAGATGATAGAAAGGGTGGGGTAATGAAAAGTTTCTGAGAGGCAAATGTTTATTATTGGGGGATATAATGTGTGATCTTTTCATTACAGATATGGTGTAAGGTATTTCTTCAAGACGGGACAGCCGAAGACGTGTTACTTCTGATTAGCCTTAAGCAGACTTAGAGCCATCAAAAACCTCACAGAATTTCATATTTTGCTTTCTGCTTTATACCTTTCTTGGCACCGAAGTTCATCTTGCAACCATGTATGGAAGTGCTCGCTCAGTTGGGAAGGTGGAACCGAGCAACCAGAGCCCTGGGCGTTCACCTAGGCTTCCACGTTCCCCTCGCTTGGGTCATCGTCGAACCAATAGTACAGGAGGGAGTTCTGGAAGCAGTGTTGGAGGTGGCAGTGGGAAAACCCTTTCAATGGAGAATATCCAGTCCTTAAATGCTGCCTATGCCACATCTGGCCCTATGTACCTAAGTGACCATGAAAATGTGGGTTCAGAAACACCTAAAAGCACCATGACACTTGGCCGTTCTGGGGGACGTCTGCCGTATGGTGTCAGGATGACTGCTATGGGCAGTAGCCCCAATATAGCTAGCAGTGGGGTTGCTAGTGACACCATAGCGTTTGGAGAGCATCACCTCCCTCCTGTGAGTATGGCATCCACTGTTCCTCATTCTCTTCGTCAGGCAAGAGATAATACAATCATGGATCTGCAGACGCAGCTGAAAGAAGTATTAAGGGAAAATGATCTCTTGCGGAAGGATGTGGAAGTAAAGGAGAGCAAATTAAGTTCTTCAATGAATAGCATCAAGACTTTCTGGAGCCCAGAGCTGAAGAAAGAACGAGCCCTGAGAAAAGATGAAGCTTCCAAAATCACTATTTGGAAGGAACAGTATAGAGTTGTGCAGGAGGAAAACCAGGTTAGTTTTATATGTGTGTTTGTCTTTATTGACTGAATTCATGTAAGTGAAATGAGCTGTTCTCTTTCTTTCTTTGTTAGGTTTTCCTCTTCTTGGTTCATTTATTTTTCCTTTTCCTACTTACCAGAGTATTTTCTATCCGTCATTTCTTAACCTTCTCTGGATTTGATTCTGAAACTATTTTTTTCTGGTTGCCATGTCTGCTTGCTCACTATTGTTGCTTGCTTTTTCCACTTGCATTTTCCTGCTTCTCTTTCTCTTCCTGTCTTTTCTTTAAACCTGTATTACCTTTCTCCGTTCTTTGGAGAGTATAATTTTTTTATCTGCTCTAAGATACATTATCAAAATTATTCAGGCTACGTATCTTAAGTGTGAGGTGTAGAAGTAAGACTTACCATAGTGCTCGCTTCGGCAGCCCATAGACTAATACTGAAATGATACAGAAGATTATCATAGTCCCTGTGCAAGGAATGACACATAGATTCGTGAAGTGTTCCATATTTTTGCTGGTTGAACTTGGCGATCAGGCATCATGCCCCTAGTACAATTTATGGGTCATGTAATTATCTGGCAGACTGGTGTGCTGAGACTCATTTCACCTGACTCGGAATCTATTCCTGGGCACTGCTCCCTGTGTGATGTTAAGTTAGTCATTGCCAGGCCTAGCTCATATTGTATTGGTCCATTTGTTTGTATGTAAAGTATCCAAATCTCCAAGGCCTGCAGAGTTTGGGGGAGGGGGCAGAGAAAAGGGAGGGAAGAGTTATATAAGTGTTAATGGCTGCTGCACACCTGTGACATCTCACTAGTCTGCCAGGAAGACTTAAGAAGGCAAGAGGCTGTCCACAAAGAGAAAAGGAAAAAAGAAAGAAAGAAAAAGATTTACCATAATAGGTGTCAAAAAACCAGTCTTGAAAAAAAACAGAAAAACTACTGTAAGGCAAATCATTACATTGATAGCACAGAATGAAAATTAGTTTTAAGAAGTGAATATTGATATAAATATTAAGTACCAACAATGGGAAGCAGTTTTTTTCTGTTGGCATTCATGAAAGTTTAACTTTAGGATGTTTATGTAGCTTTTTAAAAATAAAAAAAGTTTTTTTTTTCTTTAGTTCTTCAAATATAAGGTGTAAGAAATGCAGCTTGGTATGGTTGGTTGCTTCTAGAAAATAAGTGCGATAGCTAGGCATTTTAATTAGGGCTTTGCAGTTTGAGAGCTAAATGCTATCCTATTAGATATATGAAGCACTTTTTTTCTCTACTCCTCCAGGTTATAGTAGATGTTTTGCCAACACTGTCATGTCACATTGAGTGACATATGACTCCAAGGATGTGAAAAAATTATATTTATGCTTCCATCAATTAAAATCTTAATCATACTTTTTGTTTGAGACTTTTAGAACTTTTCTTTAACTTGTGAGTTTGAATTATTTGCCTTCTTAAAAAATTCTACTACTCTTCAAGGAGAATTTTAAAGCAGCCATCTTATTGTTGATTTTATACTTCATTTTGGGTTAGTTAATAAAAATTATGAAGAAAGTAATCAACTTATTTGGATTTCTTCAGTGTTCTTGAATGATGCTAAGAAAGAAGGAATTAGAAATGACCTGTCTTTGATGAAATAAATCTAAGATTTCTGTTGATGGTTTTACCATTCTATTACTAATACTTAGTTCAGGCATTCATATCTACTGTTTTGGTTATTTGAAGAAGAGTGCTAGTTACATTGTTTTGTATGTTAAAGCCCCAGACTTACCTTTTCAGTAATAAAAATAGCTTGTTCAGTCATAAAAATAATACTGAAAAAGATAGATATGAAATAGAAATTTATCCTAAATCCTCCCATCTCTGGTAACTTTGCTTTTCCACTGTTAACATTTTGTTGTTTCTCTGTAATGTACATCTCTGTACATACACACATAAAATTAAGCCAAATGGAATATTATAGGTGTTACATTATGACCTTTCTTAGCCAACACATCTGCTGTATATTAAAGCCCCATGTGACTGAATCATTATTTTAATGCCTATATACTATTGTGTCTGTGCTAATTAATTTAACATCACAGAGTTAAAAATCTTCAAATTTATTTGATAGTACAGTATGAACTAAAAACTAAACATCGGGGCACCTGGGTGGCTCATCAGTTAAGCATCTGTCTCTTGATTTTGGCTCAGGTTATGATCTAAGAGTTGTGAATTTGAGCCCTGCATTGGCCTCCACACTCGGTGAAGAGTCTGCTTAAGATTCTTTTCCCTCTCCCCCTGCTTCTCCTCTCTTTCTCTCTCAAATAAATAAATCTTAACAAAACAAAAAAGGGGCTCCTGGGTGGCTCGGTCTCGTCAGTTAAGTGGCTGCCTTCGGCTCAGGTTGTGATCCTGGGATCCTGGGATCGAGCCCCGCGTCGGGCTCCCTACTTGGTGGGGAACCTGCTGCTTCTTCTCCCCCTCCCTGCTTGTGTCCCTCTCTCACTGTCTCTCTCTCTGTCAAATAAATAAAATATTAAAAAAAAAAAAAAACCACCAAAAACTAAACCTTTAATTCGTTTAAATCAGAGATTTAAAAAGAATTAGAATTTATAGGGGCGCCTGGGTGGCTCAGTGGGTTAAAGCCTCTGCCTTTGGCTCAGGTCACGATCCCAGGGTCCTGGGATCGAGCCCTGCGTCGGGGGCTCTCTGCTTAGTGGGGAGCCTGCTTCCTCCTTTCTCTCTCTGCCTGCCTCTCAGCCTACTTGTAATCTCTGTCTGTCAAATAAATAAATTAAATCTTAAAAAATTAGAAATTATAATTTTCTCTTTTCCCAGATATAACCTCAAACTACTTTGCATCTAGTTTTTAACTAACGATTAAATGTAATTTGTCATTACACAAAATCTGAATGTTTTATTAGTATGCTTAAATCTTATGTCTCTTAAGTCTCTTATCGACCCAGCCTTTTTTTTTTTTAAGAAAAGAGGAAATAGCCTTTAAAAAGTATTCCTTAGGAAATTTCTTGAGTTTGAATCTTTAAGACTTTAAAAACAAAAATGTGAAAAGAAAGAGAAGAATTAAAATAGACCCCAGTGTTACATCTTAAAAGTAAGGACAAGTTTCCTAAATGTTAGTTCTGATACACTTACTTATTTAAAATACAGATTTCCAGGCCTTTTGCTTCATAAATATCTCTGGAGATGGAGTCCAGGAGCCTGTATGTATGTATGTATGTATGTATGTATTTATTTATTTAAAGATTTTATTTATTTATCAGAGAGAGAGGGGGAGAGAGCGAGCACAGGCAGACAGAATGGCAGGCAGAGGTAGAGGGAGAAGCAGGCTCCCTGCTGAGCAAGGAGCCCGATGTGGGACTCGATCCCAGGACGCTGGAATCATGACCTGAGCCGAAGGCAGCTGCTTAACCAACTGAGCCACCCAGGCGTCCCAGGAGCCTGTATTTAAACAAGCTTCTCTGGTAGTTCCGAGATAAACTAATTTTGGAATCTTTAGAATGTCGTACATCTAATTCTTAAACTAGTTTGTTGCTCATCTGCCATAGGGAATTCATGAATGTTTTCTTGTCACCTTTGAGCTTAATTGTGACAGAAGGGAAAATAAACAAGGGACCATTGGCTAAGTGTTTCTCAACCTTTTTTTCCTGCCTACTGCATTTCAGAGTAGTGACAGACTCCTGTACATAATGATCATTAACTGTGACAGTGACCTTTAGTAGAAGGAGTGTGTGTAGAGAAAAAAGTGTTTAAGATCTTAGATATAGGGTTATTTAAAAAACACTCTGGTGATTTGATGTCTCCTCACCTTGAGAACATTGATGTACAAGATAAGATATTTAGATGACATATGACAGTAGAAAGGGGAAATACGTTGTCTTCAGTTCACATTTATGTTCATGGAAGGTGAAGTACAACACCAAAAGTTTATCATTCCTAAATATGAAATAATAGTTGATACATTCTGAAAGTTTTTACAGTTTGGTGTTGAATTGTAAATATCAAGAGAGAAAAAAGGAGTTTGCTTTGTTTAACCTTTTTTTTTTTAAAGATTTTTTCTTAATTTATTTATCAGAGAGAGAGGGAGAGAGAGCGAGCACAGGCAGACAGAATGGCAGGCAGAGGCAGAGGAAGAAGCAGGCTCCCAGTCCAGCAAGGAGCCCTATGTGGGACTCGATCCCAGGATGCTGGGATCATGACCTGAGCCGAAGGCAGCTGCTTAACCAACTGAGCCACCCAGGCGTCCCTGCTTTGTTTAATCTTATGGTAAGGTACTAGTGTAGCATGGGTCTTAAAAACTATCTGTATTTCAAGAGTAGGTATTAGGTTTTTTAATTTGTAAAAATCAGATTAATAAATTTGGAGTATGTACTGATA
Source organism: Mustela nigripes (assembly GCF_022355385.1). Classification (NCBI taxonomy): domain Eukaryota; kingdom Metazoa; phylum Chordata; class Mammalia; order Carnivora; family Mustelidae; genus Mustela; species Mustela nigripes. The sequence continues at coordinate 105,284,988 of NC_081562.1, forward strand.
GTGTTTCAGTGTTCAAATATGAGGTACTTTGTATGTATTTAGATAGTTAAGCATCATAGTGTATCATACTTGAATATTATTCAATCTCAAATATATATATATATTTTTTAAGATTTTATTTATTTATTTGACAGAGAGAAATCACAAGTAGACGGAGAGGCAGGCAGAGAGAGAGAGAGGGAAGCAGGCTCCCTGCTGAGCAGAGAGCCTGATGCGGGACTCTATCCCAGGACCCTGAGATCATGACCTGAGCCGAAGGCAGCGGCTTAACCCACTGAGCCACCCAGGCGCCCTCAAATATATTGTTAATAAGAATCAGTTTACTTAGGTTTACCTGAAAAGTGGTTGAACTGTAACTTATTATAAATATTGTGTAAAAATTACACATTAATAAACAATTCCCTTTTAAGTTTCTACCTTTCAAGAGTATATTGACAGTATATGTGTATATAAATGTAATGTGTATCAGTATAGGTGTATGTATAATTTAAAGTGGATTTTGGTAGAAGTGGAATTGAGATTACTAGATTTATCCTTGACTTAGCTAGCCTCCAGTATACCTTTCTGATGATGCTGAAAATAGGCCTTTCACCAAGATGGTTTTTATCATCAAGCAACTTGGAAATGCCTATTTTAACAAGGGAAAAAAATTATTGGTATATGTCTTTATTTTCAAATAATCGAGGCTGCTAATTATGTCTATACTTTGAAAGCTGTGTGGATAAAAAGCAATGACAATATTCTTTGTAGTTACTAAACTACATTCAAAAGTAAGGTATTTGAATCTTCTGCAGAGTGTAGGGGGAACTCAGCACTTCAGTCCAGTGGAAGTGAAACAGTCCACAGGACTATGATGCCAAAAAAACCATATGCACTGAAGGAGGGTGAACACAGCCTTATCTAGATTCCACCCCTTGACCTAATTAAGCAGCAGTGCTGGCAGGAATATATTCTTCCTGCACCCACTATAATTACCACACAATACTAAAATTGTATAACTTTAGTCCAAAAAGCAAAGGGTGCAATTTTAAAGTAAAGTGAGACACTGCAATGAGATATAGAGAACTGAGAATGCTAATTAATAGATTATAGTGAGCCAACAGTGGGCCCTAATTAAACTCTGCATTCATTATACCCTCCAGAGCCCTCAGAGGTCAGATATTTTCCACTTTACAAAGAAGATTGGTTTAATAGGATTTACAGTAATTAAACAAATTTCCCCATTCCAATTTGAGACTGGGGATTTAGATGCATTCTAAATGTTTGATCTGATTGGGCCACAGAGGTTTGTTGTAGAATCTATCAAATGTAAAAACACATTTGCTTAGAATTGCCTAATATGTGTGGTTCATTATTACAGAGTTCTTTTAGGAAATTGTTTCTAAAATAAATACCCAGCTGTTTTTATGTCTCATACCCCTTTTGTTGTTTCAAATACTGGTGGTTGAAGAGATGGAACAATACATGTTTTAACAGGAAAGACCTTTTCTTTTTCTTAAGTTGAGAGTGAAGAAGGTTTTTAGTGTGTGTTTGCTGAAAAATAAAAGTCCAGGTATGAGCTTGGTTGAATTGCAAAGCTAAGGCTTTCAATGATTTCTGTTTTATTTTATTCTAACCAAGATTTAACAAGTTATTATCATACTTTTTTTATATTATGCCTTCGTAATATTTTTATATGTTGAACTTAGTTGGAAGCTTAATTTTAAAAATAACTGTTTTAAAGCAATCATTGGGATTTTGTGTGGTCAAAGTACATTCAGTTCAACAGTTCAGTATGGTGAGTGAGTTTAATGTTTTACGTATTTTTTGTTTTTGTTTTTGGAGTCTGATTTTATTTAGGATTTGATTTTTTGGTTTTTATTTTATTTGTTTAAGGATCAAGAGAATTTCCAAGTTCAGAAATACAAAAAGATAAACTTTGTTCTTTGTTCTGTTGGCACACGGGTGGCTGTTAACATTTTTACAGTTTTAGGTCGTACCTTCATTTGTGAAAGCTATTATAAGCTTTTTCATGATGTTGCTAATTGTTTCACTTTCATTTAAGTTGAACTTGAGATCTGGAATCTGTGTCTTGGACTATTTAACTTTTTGATAATTCTTTTTTTAACATAGAGATGAGTTATGAATGATAAAGCACACTATGGTGGATAAGTCGGTGTTCTAATTTATTTTCCAGATAGATGTGATCTTTTTAGGTGTTTCAGAAATGAGATGTGTTAAGGAACTATGCAGAATGAGCCGAGAATATTAAATCAGATGTAAAGTAGATATGTTCCTTTTGGGAAGTTAACAGTCATTTTGAGAAGCAAAATTTGTTCATGTTTGGCTTCTACAAATTTAAGCTACCTCTCCATTGGATCTTGTCACATAGGAAGGTAAAATAGGTAGGTATGAGAAATTGGCTGCTTGCAGAGTTAAGTATGCTTTACCTAGAATATAGTGGAATGCTATGAAAAATGATTCGTTGAATCCAGTAAAAAATTGTACAAATATCTGACAGGCCTTATTTGCGAGGAAATAAGAATTTGCCAGAGTATTGCAGCTTTTCCCCTTCTCTCCCCTTCTTGCATTTCACAGTGCAGTCTATTGTCTGATTTCATCTCAATGACAGAGTAATTTTTAGGGATTTGCTAATTTATAGCAGCTTTATAGATAGTAGCTTAAATATGAGTTGGGAAACCCACTATTTTATTGTGTAAGGGAAGCCAGAAAATGAACTTAGTTTTTAGTTATATTAAGGGGTGACAGAGTTCCATTTTACTTTTTAAAATCATACTGCTTCTAGAACTTGACATCATATTATAGGTGCCCTGTTTGCCCAGGAAGGGGCCTCTTTGAAAGCATGCTTTATAAGAAGTGGTTGCGGGAACTAAAGAAGAGGAGACTTGTGACATTTTAGTTATAATGTGTGTATTTAATGGGCAGCCATATAGAAGAAAGTTTTTTTCTCTTTTCGTGGGGGGCGAGGGAAGGCCAACACTAGAAAAATGAGTGCAGATAATAGGGGTATGGATTTTGGCTCCATGGGGGAATATACTGCCATTTTCTAACAAAGGTATATTTTTCTGACGGAAGAGTCAGTTTTAGAAAATGATGCTTGGCCATCACTAGAATTGGTTACAGGGAGGCCAGAATGCCTCTGACAATGGTGTGGGTGTTCTAATGTCTTTCAGCTTTTCAGAATGTCGGAAGTGGTGGTGAGTAAAGTGGTACTTTGTAGAGAACCATTTGGGGAGTTGTCCTCCCCATCCTTCCACCTCTTTTTCTCCTCCCCGTCCCTTGCTTCCTCCCTCTCTTCCTTCTTGACAGTTTTATTGAGATATAATTCATCCTTTAAAAGTGTGTAATTTTTTCTTTCTTAATCTGGATTTTATTTGAAGAAGAATTTGAAGAAAGTAATAGGAAGTTGCCCTAGGGATTTCTTGAGCAAGGAAATGAATGACATAACATTAAATACTATTTAAGAGCAGCTTTTGTTGCTGTCAGCAGAATGGATTGAAGTACAGAAGGCGGGGAAAAGCAATTGATTTTGTGGCAGAAGGCCTGGATTAATGTGGGTAGTAGGAATGGAGAGGAAGGTACACAATCATGAGATACTTCCAAAGAAATATTTGGATATAGACTGTGATGGCAAAAGAGCAGACTGTGATGAACCATGGTATTGAGATAGGGGAAATGTTTGGCTATTGAGGGAAAGTGGATAGAGATTAGAAAGTGGAACTAGAAAGCATAAGCATTTAGAAATAAGGGACTAATGACTGTGACCTGAGGTACATGTACGTAGACATTATTAAATATGTGCTTGTGAGTGTTGGAAAATTTACTGCCCTGGTTATTTCAGTATCCCAAGCTACAGGTCTCTGCTTATGGGAGTAAGGAGTGGAGAGGCAGAGAGAAACCATTAAATGGTGTATCTTTGATTGGTATTTTTTTTTTTAAAGATTTTATTATTTATTTGACAGAGAGAGATCACAAGTAGGCAGAGAGGCAGGCAGAGAGAGAGAGAGAGAGGAGGAAGCAGGCTCCCTGCTGAGCAGAGAGCCCGATGCGGGACTCAATCTCAGGACCCTGAGATCATGACCTGAGCCGAAGGCAGCGGCTTAACCCACTGAGCCACCCAGGCGCCCTGATTGGTATTTTCTCACCGAGCTATTTATGTGTTTCAGTCTTCTTTGTTGTGCATTTCTTTGAATGCAGACAGCTTGAGAGAATCTCTAATCTCTAAATTAAAAAGGGGTAATAATGGTTTATGTTCCTGTGATAAATGGACTTCTTTGATAATGGATGTCTTTTAGTTAGCAAGTTCACCGAAGATCATGTACCTTTGTGTGATGAATTTGGAGTGAATTTGTCAAAAACAGAAATATTGCAGAAAATGTGCTTTCAGGAGGAAGTGATTAACTTTGTATTGGAAGTGTTCTGTTCTTTCCTTATGGACAAGATTAGAAATGCTTTTTTGAACTGTATTTTTCTTTTTCTGTGCTGCCATATGTATCTCTGAAAATAATTTTCTTCCTGGAATTGGGAAGTTTTTAGCAGAGATCTGTTCCTTTAATTTTTTCATATTATTAGCAATAATGCTTATTGAAACTACCTCCTTTTCTATTTGTTCTGGCAGTCTTTCCTACCTGATAGGCTCATGGTAAGTTCTGTTACGTTTTGACAATTGGTGGAGAATATGGGATTGAAATGATACCTTTCTAGCTTAATTTCATCTGTGGAGACCTTGTGAGCTGAGAACGTGAGAAACAGTTCAACTTTGATGTGCACATTGTACCATCCTTCAACAGCAATTGGTGGCTTATGTACTTTCAGAGTTTGTGATATGCAGAGACCTGTTGCTTTGAAATCACTCTGGGATAACTCTTCCGGGATGTATGAGCCCTCAGGCACCTGTATGATCCCTTTAACAGCAAGTCTCAAATGTTTTGGCCTCAGGAGGTTGTACACTTGTAAAAATTATTGAGCCCCAAGCAGCTTTTGCTTATGTGGACTTCATCAATATTTGCTATATTAGAGACTAAAATAGAAATTTAAAACAGTTTATTAACATTTAAAAATAATAAACACATTAAATGTTAACAAAAATAATATTTTTAATGGAAACTAGTTTTGCAAGTCTCATGTCTGACTTAATAGAAGACAGCTGATTGTCAGAACTGCTGCTTCCAATGATCTATTGCATTTTTAAATTTTGGTTGAAGTATTTGAAGGAAATTAGGCCTCACATAAATATGTGGTTGGAAAAAACAGAAGTGTTTTAAAAGCCTTTTTAGGGGGCACCTGGATGTCTCAGTTGACTGAGCATCTGACTCTTGATTTCAGTTCAGGTCATGATCCCAGGGTTGTGAGGTAGAGCCCTGCTTCAGGCTCCACGCTGAGTGGGGAGTCTGCTTGAGATTCTCTTTCTCCCCCTCTGCCCCTCCCCCTGCTCTCATGTGTTCTCTCTCTCTAAAATAAATTAATAAATAAAATCTTTTTTTAAAGACTTTTTTTAGATAATCATGGATATTTTGAAACGACACAAAAATTTATTTTTTGACACTTTACTGATGTTTTATATGCCCTAAAACTCGTTGATTTTTAGTGTAAATGAAGTTCAGTGACTTAACTTTTGTTTTTGTAGTAAATTTGCTGAGGTGTGCAACCATAACCATAATCGAGTTTTAGAGTATTTTCATCAAGTGGTAGTTGCACTGTGGAATCTGAACTCTTATCAATGAATTTTCCATAATTTGTTATGTTAAAATGAATTTGTCCGTCTTGTACCTTGAGTAGATCTTGTAAAATGTAGAGAATATACAGGAATACATATACTTTCTCCAACATTTGTAACATTGCATTTGGAAGGTATTGGTTCATTTGAGTTATGCAGATTTTCCAAATGTTGCCATATTTCATTAGACAAATAAAAAATTTGCATTCATTAGTATTAATTCCTAACTCATTAGAAAAGTCTTTTTCAGTTTTGGTAGGCTATAATCTCACCAGATGGGAGATACAGGTTTTCCAGAATTCTGATTTTTGCATGAAAATTCAAGTTTTATCACCAGCAAGAAATACTGTCCATTATTGTCTTTGAAGTGACATGTTTGTTTTGTTAATTTTTGAGAAAAATTGTCATATATGAGACAATAATTATAGGTTGTCAGTTCAGTCTTTAAGGTGTTGAGGTAACCATTATATTTCAATATGCAGCAAAAGTGTTTTAAGCCTCTTTGAAGATGTTACTTGAGCAAAGAGAGACCTGAGTGATGTGACTGGGATAAAATATTCCAGGCAGAAGAAACTAACTGTCCAAAGGCCTTAGGATCTTTTGATTCTAATAAGAGGTTGCCAGTAAGGGTCTTAACTAGATTATTCTTTAGCTAATAATGTTCCTCTTCTGTCTGTTCAGTGTTGTAATAAGATGCCACAGTTTTTGACCTCAACAAGGCTTTTGGTTCTTTGCCATGGTTTAGGAAGGTACACTATTTCTTCAATAATAGTGAGTAATGGGAAAAGATTGGCTAAAACCTTATAGGCCACAATATAGCCCAGGCAATATTAAATAAAAGGAGAAAGCGTCACTGTTCTAGAAAGCCAAAAAAAGCACTTTTCAGAAAAAATTATTTATTTATTTATTTACTGACTGACAGAGAACACTAGTTGGGGGAGGGGCAGTGGTAGAGGGAGAATTTCAAGCGGACTCTGTGGTGTGCATAGAGCCTGAGGTGGGGCTCAGTCTCATGACCCGAGCTGAAATCCAGAATTGGATGCTCAATCAACTGAGCTACCCAGGCACCCAAAAACTACTTCTTCAAAGTTTTGGAGGGAGTTTATCCATGCATATTGAATAAAAAATTCTGCTTTGAGATCTGTCAATCATGTTTTTTGGTTTTACATTCACAGATAATAACTGATTAGAGATGTCACCCTTTTCCTGACAAGCTATGAAAGTGTTCATCTATTACTAATTGCTAGTTTTAATATTTATTATTATTTATTTATTTATTTTTAAAAAGATTTTATTTATTTATTTGACAGAGATCACAAGTAGGCAGAGAGGCAGGCAGAGAGAGAAAGGAGGAAGCAGGCTCCCCACTGAGCAGAGAGCCTGATTCGGGGCTCGATCCCAGGACCCTGGGATCATGACCTGAGCCGAAGGCAGGTGCTTTAACCCACTGAGCCACCCAGGCGCCCCTATTATTTATTTTTGATTTAACAAATATTGAGTACCTTCTTTTTATCCTTAAATTTTTCTTGGTGAACTGCCCTAAGTAAAAATAAAGCTGAAAGCAATGTGAAAACTTCACAAGATAATGACTTGTTTTCTTGAGTTTTTAGATTCCTGAATTCACATTAAACTTAATTTTAGTGATTTAGAGGATGTATACAAAGAATACATACATTTTCTCTTGGATTTTTTGAATATTGTCTTATTTTGTAGAGTAGAATGGATTTAAAGATAATAGACTTCTAGAAATATGTAGTAACCCTTAGAAGAAGCATCAGTGATAGTAAGAACTACAAAGTGAAAAAGGCCAAAAGAACCAGTGCTTTTTTTCTTGTTTGTTGATAGCATGTATTTCTGTCCTTAGAGTTTTGCTAGGAGGCTCTTAAATAGCCAGTAGTTACAGTCGGATAACCAGAAAGTATTCTCCTTATTGAGTGTTTTGTGGTAAGGATTCCTTTTTGTCTCATCAATTACCCAGCTTTTTCTGTGAAGAAATTAAAAAAGGGAAAGGATATATTGATTTATTTTTGGTTGGAATGGTGTTCACACTAATACTAATTTTGTTCTCCCACTCTCTGGAAGCTATTTAATATAATCATATCCATAGCCCTAAAAGGAGGGCCCAAACTCTTCAAGAATCACTGTATACTTTAAAAATTATCCTTTTTTTTTTTAAACCAGCAAAAGGTGGACTTATTTGGGAATAGCAGAAAATTGCAATCTGGGACTGGCAAGCTATAGATAAGTCCCCCAAATTATTATGTCATTAGCAGTGCTTGAACATTATAATTCATTGCCTTGAAAAAGAAGAGAACAAGTCATCTAGAATTTCTTGACATTTGGAATCTATATTACCGTTACTTAACTATTAGAAAGCATTGTAAAATTCTGAAAGAGAGTTCAGTTTTAAAGACTAAGAATATGACAGGCAATTGTGTTGCCTTCTGCTGAAGTTATATTGTGTGTTAGAGGCCTGTTAATTCTGTATGTTTCATTTTGATTTGGTTTTTAAATTCTCTGTATCATAAAAAAGAGTATTGTTATTTTTTGAAACTTTTAGCCTAAGATCTGAAGAGAGCTTGTCAGTGTAGTACATCCCCCCCCCCCCCCCCCCCCAAGCAGGGATTTGGACAAGATAACTTGTAACAAGATAACTTGTTTTCCTTCATGGTGTAAAATTTTTTTGATAAAGAAACTTTGTTTTCCATTTTCATAGTATCTTAAAAGCGCTACTGAAGGAAGTATTTTTTTCATAGTTTATATTGAGGTTTTTCTTTAGACCTTTATTTACTAGAGAGTATGAGTAGAGGGAGGGGCAGAAGGAGAGGGTCAAGTGGACTCTTCACTGAGTACAGAGCCCAATGAGGGGCATGACCCTGAGATCATGATCTGTGCCGAAGTCAGAAGCTTAACTGGCTTAGCCACCCAGGCACCCCTGTATTGACATACATTTAATTAAGTAAGTAAGTAACAGAGAGAGTGCGCAAGTAGGTGGAGTAGCAGACAGAGGGAGAAGGAGAAGCAGGATCCCAGTTGAGAGAGGATCCTGACATGGGGCTCAATCCCAGGACCTTGGGATCATGACCTGAGCCGAAGGCAGTTGCTTAACCAACTGAGCCAGCCAGGCGCCTCCGTATTGACTTTTTATTACACATTTTGTGAAATCTAGGAGGAGATATCTCTCTGGAATTTAGGTGTTTTCATTGCCAAAAATTATAAATAATGGTATGTTATAGTTTATCTGTTTAGAGTATAGAGTTTTAGATAGGCATCTATATATACATATATATTTTTTTTCTTTTTTTAAAGATTTTATTTATTTATTTGACAGAGATTACAAGTAAACAGAGAGGCAGGCAGAAAGTGAGGAGGAAGCAGGCTCCCTGCTGAGCAGAGAGCCTGATTTGGGGCTTGATCCCAGGACCCTGGGATCATGACCTGAGCTGAAGGTAGAGGCTTTAACCCACTGAGCCACCCAGGTGCCCATATATACGTATATATATATTTTTTGAACACAAGTGTCATTGCTGTCATTGGTCTGAGGTAATGGTATTAAAATGAAAAAACTGCTTTGATTAGCTGTTTACAGATACATATTTATTGTATTAAAAATATATTTTTAAAGATTTTATTTATGTATTTGAGACAGCACAAACGCGGAGAGGCAAAAGGAAAGGGAGAAGCAGGTTCCCTCACTGAGCAGAGAGCCCGATATATGGCTTGATCCCGGGACCCTGGGATGATGACCTGAGCGGAAGGCAGACGCTTAACTGGCTGAGCCACCCAGGCGCCTCTTTTAAAAGTATTTTTTTACACAGTTACATCCTATGTGTTTGCATTATATAAACTTATTGGCAACAAAGGGAAAAGACTGTTGGGTTTAAAATCTGAAAAGTTGGAAGAATATATTCAGAAAACTTTTTTTTTTTTTTAAGATTTTATTTATTTATTTGACACCGCAAGAGAGAGATCACAAGTAGGCAGAGATGCAGGTGGTGGGGGAGTGCAGAAGCAGGCTCCCTGCTGAGCAGAGAGCCCTGATGTGGGGCTTGATCCCAGGACCCTGAGATCATGACCTGAGCCAAAGGCAGAGACTTAGCGCATGGAGCCACCCAGGCGCCCCCAGAAAAAAACATTTTTTTTTTTTTAAAGATTTTATTTATTTATTTGACAGACAGAGATCACAAGTAGGCAGAGAGGCAGGCAGAGAGAGAGAGAGAGAGAGAGGGAAGCAGGCTCCCTGCTGAGCAAAGAGCCCGATGCGGGGCTTGATCCCAGGACCCTGAGATCATGACCTGAGCCGAAGGCAGTGGCTTAACCCACTGATCCACCCAGGTGCCCCAGAAAAAAACATTCTTAATTTTGATTATCTTTCATAGATTTGATAACCTGTATACTAAGGAACTTAAACTTGCCACATGGCTCTTTTTCATGCGAATAGGAACTTAGAATAGATGCCAGATTCTTAGGAGAGAAACATACTTTAATGACTATTTCCAGTCTTTCCTGTAATTTCCTGGGGGTATATTTCTTGTTTCTCTATGAAAGCATGTTACCCATGGTACAGAGTGTTTTATTTTTGTTTTTGTTTTTAATTAACAAATAATGTGTTATTTGTCCCAGGGTTACAGGTCTGTGAATCATCAGTCTTACACATTTCACAGCACTCACCATAGCACATACCCTCCCTAATATCCATAACCACCCTATCCCTCCCCCCCGACCCCAAGCAACCCTTAGTTTGTTTAGTGAGCTTAAGAGTGTACAGAACATTTTTTTAATAGATGAAGCAGATAAAAGAGAATCTGTTCAAGTGATGGCAGATAAATTCTTGATTTCCTCTTAGTATTTCTGATGATACGAATTTTCAAGATGAGGTATGTTGGTTCTCATTTATTGGAAAGTTGTGCTAACATTGGCTGCTAGAATAGCTTGGAGGCAGAAGGTATTTTTTGGATTTAGGTTAGAGAGGGCTTAGGGTAGCTAAATATCCTGCAATGCTTAGAATGGCCGGGCGTATTTATAAGTTCCCCCACACTCCATGATTTTCAGATGTCTTGGCCAGAAATTTGTGTAGGTGAAATGCCTATTTTAAGATCCTAACTACATAAATGTGCATAAATGGATTAGAATATTTTGAATGGCTTCAATATATGCTGAATTTTCTAGCAGTGGGAGTACTGTTTAAGTTGATGGAAGATTGTATATTTTTGGAACCTTACCTAGAGTTTTTCTTACTGGAAAATCACTTTAACAGCAGCATTGCCTTGTTGGATATAGCCGCTTTTTCAGCCTTTTTTTGGGAGTACATGTGTCTTTGGGTGTAGCTGTGCCACAGCATTTACACACACATGCACATATTTAGCATTTACATATTAGCACACATTTTATTATAAAATCCCTTTTTTTCATAGAGCATTACATTAGTTCTTTTTTATTATATGTGAGGATGTGCTTATTATCTATACACTTCACTTCAAAATAGTAAAGGCCACATTACAAAATATTATAAAAAGGGGAGGGGTGGTTTTGGGTCTGATGAGCTTGAGAATCACTGGTGTAGCGGACACTGAATTTTAAAAAGGGAGGTTTGTGCGTTTTTGTTTTGGTGCTGGTCTTGCTAATCAGTGACTAGGTGTGTGAGACCACAGGCACGTTGTTCAATCTTTTTGGACCCAGATTTTTCATCTGTAAAATCGAGAGTGTTGGACAAGGTAGTCTCTAGAGATTCCTTCTTCTAGGATGATCTGATTTTAGTTTTGTCTGCTACTCTTTTTTTCTTTTTTTTTCTTAAGATTTTATTTACTTACTTGACAGGGAGATCGAAGTAGGCATAGAAGCAGGCAGATAGAGAGAGGGAAGCAGGCTCCCTGCTCAGCAGAGAGCCTGACATGGGGCTCAGTCCCAGGACCCTGAGATCATGATTGAATCTGAAGGCAGAGGCTTAACCCACTGAGCCACCCAGGAGCCCCTTGTCTGCTATTCTAGTGCCATTCTCTAGTAGTTTTTTCACCTTGATTATAATGCCCTAATTCAAGACTGATTCATATAACCAAGTTAGTACTTCTGGGAATAAGAAATACTTGACTTTCTTTCCAAGGTAGGCAGCATAAAATCCATGCTTCTATATAAAAAGCAAGAGAGTGTTCATGTGAGTTTCATCAGTTGTCAAGTGGAGAAGATGCTGTTATGTTTGTTGTGATAGTAAATGAAATTAAAGGAGATATTACAAGTATAATAATAAAAGTGTAAAACTATGGACAAGCCTACGTGACATAATCGACATGTACTACAATAGAGGTTAATTGAATAAGTCAGATATTTTATAAATACAAATAATATTGTATAACATTTTTTTGAAGTATGTAATGTACCTTAGAGTCTCCTCTGAGAAGAGAAATAGTAGGATGGGATCTATATGGGTTTCCTGGAAAGTGGGTCACAATGGATAATAAGTTTCATTTGGATAACTAATCGCTACTAGTGTAGCCTTAATAGTCCTCAAGGAGTTACCAGGAACCTTGAGTAGGGTAATTAGCTCTCAGAATTTTCAGTTACAGTCGTATCCATTATTTAACATTTTTATTTCCACAATGACTCATCCTGAATTATAGAGTGCTTTCCCAAAAGGAATGTAATATTGCTGGAAATAATTTTTTTCACTGCTCTATTTTCTTTCTGCGGCAAGGAGTTCCTGGCTGGTTAGCTGGACCCAAAACTCCCCGCAAATAAACTATGTGCCTTTGTGTGAAGGAGACTTAACCTTCACAACACAGTGGAGATTTTTTAAAAAAGGGCAACACAGAATGCTTATATTTATTCATTATGTTTATTTTATTTTACCTTTTTAAAAAAAATTTATCTTTTTAAAAAGATTTATTTATTTGAGAGAGTGCACATGCCTGCACTCAGGCAGGGGGAGCTGCAGAGAGAGAGGGAGAAGCAGGCTCCTCGTGAGCAGGGATCCTGATGTGGGGCTCCATCCCAGGACTCTGGGATCACGACCCGAGCTGAAGGCAGACGCTTAACCGACTGAGGGACCCAGGTGCCCCCATTATGTTTATTTAAAGCTATTAATTTCTGTGCTGTGTGGGGTTCTTTTTAGCTGAAATTTTACATAAATATATGTTACTAAAAAGGATGCTTTGCTCACATTACTTATTTGACTGACTTCAAAAATGTAGCATTACAGTGTTTTGCAAGGCATTAGGAGTCATTAGTGTGGTTGGAGGGTAGGGCAGTGGTGAAGGTTGATTTTTGACTTGTAGTTCACTTTATTTGGGAAGTTGCTGTTTTTTGTTTTTAATTTTTATTTAAATGTAATGCAAATAAAACTGCTGTGCATTCTTTAGAGGGAATTGAATTTGCCCAAGTGTTGAGTTGTTTTTGAATTTTTGCACGTATGTGGTTTCTGCCTGCTATGTTGTTGAGTGTTGGTGGTTTTTCTTCCTCTTACCCATTCCATTCATAATTTGACACTAATAAGTTTGAAAAATGTTTATTATAAGAATTAGCTGGAATTAAAACCTAAAACTCAACTCTACCAAGGTTAAGGTGGCATGTTACAGCCCTTGACAGCTCCTGCCACCTCTTTTTCTCGTGACAGATGGCTTCCCCTCCTGATTATAATCCACTGCTGATTTTTTTTCAAAGAATGAATACCATGTGTTCTCCATTTTGGCTGTGATTGTCTTCTGCCCACTCATTGGCTTCAGAGGAACTTGAAATTGGATGTACTTGCTGCTGGCATTTGAGGCAGGAAGTGGATACAACTGTGACTCTCTTTGCCAGGTGTTCATTTATTAGAAGAATTGTAGCTTCCTAAAATTAAACATTATGTCTTTGTCATACCAAGTGTAAGTGGAAAAAAAGAGTGAAGTGAATTTTATTACTTTTTTTAGAATATACTTTTTACTTGATGATACATAGTAAATATTTTTTGGTGGCATGTTTATTACAAAATAGGCTTTTAAACCTGAATTTCATATACTCAAAAGTATATGATGTATTAGATTGCAGTGTGTACAAGATACTGAATAGATTTAATTTTACTGAGTATAGTAAATATAATCTTGAAAGGGATTTATATCAGAGAGACCCCAAAAACAATTGAAATTGCTTGTGATGTATGGTATTGAACTTTGAACCTATATTTGAATATTCTTTGTGGTACAAATGGGCACTAGTATCTGTTCATAGTTTACCGCTCAATATCTTTCTTGTCCATTGGTGGATATAAATGATACCAGCATAGGCACTGAGGAAAATTATAAGTCTAAATCTAAGCTAGTTTAATTCTCTAAAAATTCTGTTCATATTTGGAGGTATGGTGTTTGGCTTTAAAAACACTTTCTAGGTCAGAGTAAACAAATACAGGATATTTCTTGACAAAAAAGAACTCTAAACAAATATTTGCATATTACCCTCATTAGTGTCAGAATTTGAATTTCTGTCTTCAGAAGTCACTGTTCTCTCAAGAGTCCCCGTATTTGGCTAAGTGAATCTAGTGCAGTAATGGCGAAAAGTATTGCCCACCCATGGCAGACAGCCTCTGAATGTATCATGTTAATCTTTCCAGCTGAATCTAGCTTAGTGGTTCTCAATCTTGGTTGCATGCTGGCATAATTTGAGGAACTTTTAAAAAAAAATGCCTTGTCTTACCCTCACCTCCAGAGATTCTGATTTAACTGGGGCTAGAGTGTGGCCTTCATATGGAGATTTTTAAAAGCTCACTGGATAATTCCAATGTTTGGTTAAGGTTGAGAACCTCTGGTTACTACTAATGGATAAAACTTGGTAGAACTGAAAGCTATTTTTCAATTCTCTGCCTAGTTAGGTGGTTTATAAACAGGGAGTGGTCTACAAACATTTAAAAACAAATTTCAATTTGAATGGATACCGAGAATGTTTATCCTTGGGGATTGAGAGTACAAATATAGCCTGGGGGTGATTAATTTGTGCTGGTATCCTGTGACATTTTAAAAGAATTAGCTTCATTGGGTAGCTGGAAAGGGGGAAAGGTGTTGAAGAAGAGGTGGACATGTTGGAGTGGGATACTCAGGGCAGGGGACCCTTGTAAGGAAGATGAGAAAGGTGAAAGGAAGGGAGTAAAGTCAGAATGAGCTTCTGGAGACTTGTAAAAAGGGGGATGAACTGGGAAGTCAGGAATGGATCTAAGTTCTGTAGGGAAGTCAGGAATGGATCTAAGTTCTGTAGTAGAAGTCGTTCTGCTCACCAGGTGGGTGTGGCTGGGGCTCACCCTTCTGAGAGACCAGGATGTGATGGTAGTGAAATGAATGGAATGAGAGGGCTTCCTTTTACATCCAACTTGTTCTCTGCCCAGTGGCAAAAAAGCTGAAGGACCTCTTATTAGAGCATTTCTCAAGCTTTAGTGAATAAGAATCACTTACATTTATGGGTGCTACTTCCAACCTTCATGGTTTAGGACTGCTGGGGTAGGCCTCAGAATCTGTGTTTTTAATAAACACCTTGGTCAAAGTTAGCCAAACCTTTTTTGATTGCCTACCGTCTTTGCAGTGTTTGCCTTATTTCTCGTACCATTCTTCATTTAATTTTTTAAAAAAATTGACTCGCTTTTAGAAAATGGAATCTTATTTATTAGGAAATCCTTACTGACACACATGGAAAACATATCACTTGGAATTAACAAAAAACCATAAAAGAAAATACATAGCTATTTTAAAAAGTTTCTTATATGTATGTTATCACTGAAGATAACCTTGAATGTAATTTTGAATATCTGCCTACTGATTCTCATACAAGTAGTTTTTCTCATCATACTTGGAAATATATCAAATAGAGACAACTATCATTTAGACTGAGTGGTTTTCAGCTCTGGTTGCACACTGCAGTTGCCTAGGGTGCTTTTAAGATACTTTTGGCCAGTCCCCATGCCGAGAAAATGTGATTTAATTGGTTTGGGAGAGGAGCTGGGCATCAGTATTTTAAAAACATTCTCTTAGGTAATCTAATCGTAATGTATATTATGGGCTGAGAATTTAGAGATTTTTAAAAAAATACAGTGTAAGTAGACTAAAAAGCATACCACTCATGAGTGCTAAATGAATATACTTGGGTAGAATTAGAAATTAGAAAGAGTGGCCATGTAGGGGTCTGTAAGGAAGGAGGTGAAAGCAGGTGAATTAAAGCACCAACACTCTTTATCCTCATTATCTCCTCTGCCTCAAACCCCTTCTCTTGTCTTCTGTTTTTGATGAATGGTAAGATTTTTTAATCTAGTCAGATGGTCCTCAGACTTGTGTAAATCAGAATACATGGGGAGGGTTTGTTAAAGCACAAATTGTTGGGGCCCTAGCCTCACAGTTTCTGATTGAGTAGGCCTGGGGTGGGACCCAAGAATTTGTACCAGCAGTTTCCCAGGTGATGTTATGCCACTGGTCCATCTGGGCTAGAAACCTAGAACATTAGACATACATTTATTTTTTTCTCTATATATCCAGAAAAGTTAAAAAATGGTAAACATAAACCCATGTTTCTGTTACCTAGAATTAGCAAGTGTTAATGGTGTGTGGAGAAATACTCATTATGAATTAATGTTCCCTTCTTGGTCATTATAGGCAGTCGGTATCTTATTTCGCACTTTTGAGTACAAGGAATAAAATAAAGGCATCTTTTCTGGATTCAAGATCAGTGCTCTTTAGGTTAAACTGTATTTTTCTATTTAAATAGTTCCTTTCTGGGTCACCTGGGTGGCTCAGTGGGTTAAAGCCTCTGCCTTCGGCTCAGGTCATGATCTCAGAGTCCTGGGATCAAGCCCCACATTGGGCTGTGCTCAGCAGGAAGCCTGCTTCCCCGTCTCTCTCTGCCTGCCTCTCTGCCTGCTTGCGATCTCTGTCAAATAAATAAATAAAATCTTAAAAAAAAAAATAGTTCCTTTCTTCAGATAGTTCACAGAATTAATAAGCTGTATTTATTTGTGTGTCTAGAAACTGGGGAGGAGAAAGGGTAAGCTGTTAAATGTAGGGTGGTATAAACAGTGTGACAGTGTTGTGAAAACATAGGAAGTCAGAATCTGAAGGAATAACTGTATCATTTATTCAGTTCTAAAACAGCATGTTCTCCCTATGGGTAACTGACATTCTGCACAAACATACAAGTTAAGGGGAAAGAATATTGATGGGTATTATTTAATAAACAGTGAATTCATAATCAGTGCCAATGACTTGATTCTGCAACAGTTAAGGTAGTTTTGATTGTTTAGCTTTTTGTCATGTTTTAAATATATATATTTTAAAGATTATGTTTATTATTTGACAGAGACAGCAAGAGCAGGAACACGAGTAGGGGTGTGTGGGAGTGGGAAAGCAGGCTTCCTGCTGAGCAGGGAGCCTGATGTGGGGGCTTGATCCTAGGACCCTGGGATCATGACCTGAGCCAAAGGCAGACGCTTAATGACTGAGAGCCACCCTGGCGCTCTGTCATGCTTTAAATAGATGCTTCATTTTGGTACAGATCTCTCTTGCCAAGTTAGTTTTGTGAGATAGCCATGATGCTGTTTTTATATTCTTCTGAAGGACATTATTATTAATCACCTCTGTGTATCTTTTTCTTAATCTTGGAGCGAATGTCAGGATTCCCTGAACTTGCCAGCCTCTGAATTTTCCTGATGATTTTTTAAATTTGAATTTAAAATTTTTTAGAGGGTGAGGGTCGGGGCAGAGAGAAAGAGAATCTCAGGCAGGTCCATGCTCAGCCCTGAGCCCTATGCAGGGATTGATCTCATGACCACTAGATCATGACCTGAGCTGGAGCATCCAAGGGTTGGATGCTTAACCAACTGAGCCACTCAAACACCCCTTCCTCAACACTTTTTTTTAAAAAAAGATTTTTTTATTTGAGAGAGAGAGTGAGCATGGGAGGGGAGGGGTAGAGGCAGAGAGAGAAGGAGAGGGAGAAAGAGAATCTCAAGCAGACTCCTTGCTGATCTCAGAGCCTGACTTGGGGCCTAGTCCCAGGACCCTGAGATCATGACCTGAGCCCAAACCAAGAGTCAGATACTTAACCTACTGACCCACCCAGGTTGCCCCTCATCACTTTTTGAAGTGAAGACTTGTGCATGGCTTTGTAAAGTATAAACTTACTGTGTGATGAAAATCCTTGTATAGCTTCAGTTTTCTGTCCTTTCCTCCTTCTTCCCCCCTCCCATTTGTACATCCTTCTCTCCATTTATTCTTTGTATCACAATATTTCCTACATGTATCTTCTTGACAAACTTGTTTCTTTCTTTCCAGACTCTTTTCCTGTTTGCTTTCTTTCTTGGATTATTTATTCCATCTTGCTAGAATTCTTTATCATAAGTCACATCTTCCGTAGAATTTAGGAAAATAATCCTTTCCTTTTTTTTTTTTTTTTAAGATTTTATTTATTTATTTGACAGAGAGAAATCACAAGTAGATGGAGAGGCAGGCAGAGAGAGAGAGAGGGAAGCAGGCTCCCTGCTGAGCAGAGAGCCCGATGCGGGACTCGATCCCAGGACCCTGAGATCATGACCTGAGCCGAAGGCAGCGGCTTAACCCACTGAGCCACCCAGGCGCCCCTCCTTTTTTTCTTTTAAGGCGAGGGCAGTTGTTTTTGTTTGCAGCTCACATAGTAAGTATGTGCAGGTGGTAGAAGGTAGATAAAAGCAGAGACCATATAAATTACTGAGGTGCTTGCTTCAGTTTTCATACAGTCCAGGGATTTTTTTCTCCTCTCTGGAAAAATGCTTGCTTACTTGCTTGCTTGCTTTCTGTTCTTCCTTTCTTTGTCTGTCTTTTTTCCTTTGGCAAACGAGGCATGGCCTTTAAGCCATCCTTGACTTTCTAGGTAGTAGTTGATCATCTTTCAAGTGTTTGCAGTAATTAGAGCTAATACATCAAAGCATACTACCTATGTTATTTCTGATGTCTGGGTCTTGTAGATTCAGAGAAAAATAGGTTATTGATTTTTTTAACTGAATTTCTCCTGTTTGTGGATAAGGATCTGAAAATTCACAAAGAGGAAATCATTTTCCGTATTATGTGCTGTAAAAATCAGGTATTCGAAGTTCGAACGATCACCACTTTGAGTTCCTGAGTAGTAGCCAAACTTTGAAATTTAAGGCCAATCATTAGCTGACCCTTGTAGAGGGCTTCTCTAAAGCTAGGTGATTTTCCAGGACCTAGACACATGGTATGGTGAACATCACAGAAAATTGCAGGTGGTTAGGAACAGCATGTTGTAAGCCTCTTAGGATTTTCATTTTTGCCGGTCATTCATGTGTCACTCAGATTCTTGCCTCCTTTTAAAAATAATTCACTTAGTTTGTACCTTGCCTGTTTGTATATTTACCTGACCGTAAATGGTGCAGTCAAAGTTCAGTATTTAGGCAAAGTGGGTGGCAGTGTTAACTGTTTTTCTCTGGTATGTCACTATGCATTATCTGCTGTGGAATGCTTTGTGGGTCTCTTGTGGTTTCCTGATGAGAGAAATCTGGTCCAGCTGCATTCACTGTCACAAGATGACCTTTGTTTCTGCATATTTTCTACTTCAACATAGCATTGTCTAACCAGTCTATCAATATATATTTATTGAGTGCCAACTGTGAATGCCCCATAGTATGCTGGGTGCTTTAAATGATTCTTTAAGAAAAAGGGAGAGGGTGAAAGAGAAACAGACATGCTTGTGAGGCGTTTAAAACCATGTTGTCATGAAGTATATATGCTCTGTGGTTTCAGAAAGATGAATTTTACAAATGCTAGAATTCTAGAGTATTTTGGCTTAGACTAGCTTCAAGATTTGAATTATTCATAAGAGTAAGCTGTTTCCTTACTAAGGTGCAACTTGTTCATGTAAATGGAACATTATTATTATTTTTTTTAGATTTTATTTATTTGACATAGACAGAAACAGTGAGAGAGGGAACACAAGCAGGATGAGTGGGACAGGGACAAGCAGGCTTTCCTCTGAGCAGGGAGCCTGATGCAGGGCTTGATCCCAGGACCCTGGGATCCTGACCTGAGCTGAAGGCAGATGCTTAACGACTGAGCCGCCCAGGCACCACTGGAATATTATTTAAGGTTAAGAATTTCCTTAAATTTGGTATTTATGGATTTTAAAAAATCATTATCTTAAAATACATAGTGTATTTCTTACAATTTCAGGATTTAAAAAAGTTATTGAAATGGAAAGATACTCATAGATGGTATATATACTATGATCAAGTTTTTGGAAGAAGTATAAAGTCATAACATAGTGTTAAAAACACAAAAAATGAGGCCAGACTGCTGGGTGGTTTATAGGAAGGTAACCTGTGGCTGGTTACTTTTCTTCTTTGTGTCTTGGTTTCCTTATTTGTAAAAAGAAAATAATAATAGTGCATTATGGGAGAAATGTGAGATTTATTTGAGTTCAAAATACATAGAGCAGGGGTGCCTGGGTGGCTCAGTGGATTAGCCGCTGCCTACAGCTCAGGTCATGATCCCAGGATCCTGGGATCGAGCCCCGGCATCAGGCTGTCTGCTCTGCGTGGAGCCTGCTTCCTCCTCTCTCTCTGCCTGCCTCTCTGCCTGCTTATGATCTCTGTCTGTCAAATAAATAAATAAAATCTTAAAAAACAAATATATGGACTGGCAGTAATTAAATGTTAGCTGTTTTATTTTTATTATAATCTTGTTTCAAAAGGTGAAATTCAGCATAGGAAAAAATGTTTTGAAGGATATTCACCAGAATATTTTCAGTGATTTTTTTCAGATGAGTAGGATTATGGATTTTTTCTTTTTGTTTATCTGTAATTCCTTCTTTCCTCCTACGATGGGCAGCTTTTCTTACATAATGAAGTAAAAGGTAGTAAGATTTAGTCTGAATGTTCATATGAATTGTTACATGACAAAAGCTAGAATTAATTGCTAGTAAATTAGTAAATATTTGAGTGGTATTGAATGGGTTATTAAGGTATGATTTTATCTTTTAAAGTTCACAATTTAGGGGCACCTGGGTGGGTCAGTGGGTTAAGCTTCTGCCTTTGGCTCAGGTCATGATCTCAGGGTCCTGGGATCGAGCCCCGCATTGGTCTCTCTGGTCATCGGGGAGCCTGCTCCCTCCCAACCCCCCGCCTGGCTCTCTGCCTACTTGTGATCTCTCTCCAATAAATAAATAAAATCTTTAAAAAAAAAATAAAGTTCACTATTTAGTATAGGAAACTTGGTAGGAATACGGATGGGAAGAAATTCTTAAAGGTGGTCTTGTTCAACTCTCCATCCACCTCTTTCAGAATGTTCCTGACAGATGCAATATCAGCATTAAATTTGCAGTGACTGATTGTTACGAGGTAATTTGTTCAACTTAAAAAGGGCTTTTTGATAGACATCTAAATGTTAGAAAATTTTCTTAGATTGAACTAGAACTACCTCATGTAATGCTTCTTCCAGGATAATGATGTAGTAGAAAAGAAGTTTATCAAATGGATGTTGAGTAGCTTACAGAATTGCTGGTAGGCTGGTGAGGCTTAGCTTCTCCAGTGTTCTCTGCTGTGGTGATGAAGAAACTGTCACTGCTGCTGTTGGGTCACTGGATTCTGGGGGAGATTCTGTAGTTGAGGCTTTGGTGCCTTAATAGAAGAATTTACCTTGTGATCACTGGGAGACTGCTGCTGTTTCTGTCTCCCAGAACAGGAGTCCTCTGTCATCAGCTACACCGGTAAAACTGGAAATAGGGCCTTTTTGTTTTTGTCACTCAGTTGCAAGACAGTCTATGCATACATCTGATTGGCAGAGTCTGGGTCACATGCCTGGGCCTAGCTACAGGGGAATGTGGGAATTTGAGGTTTGATTCCTACCTTGGCGAAGTGGGCCCCCTAACAAGGGGATTGCTTCGTATGTAGAAAGGCAACTTGAAAGATTATAAGCATAAGCACATGAAAAGATGTTCAGCATTCTTAGTCCTTAGGGAAATGCCGGTCAAAACCATCCACTTGGATGGCTATAATAATACTGAAAAAAAGAGAAATAACAAGTGTTGGTGAGGAGATAGAGAACACTTTTACATTGCTGGTGGGAAGGTATAGTGGGTTCAGCTGCTGTGGAAATCAGTTTGGCAGGTCCTGAAAAACTTGAATATAGGACTACCATATGACCGTGCAGTTTCACTCCTGGGTATATGCCCCAAAGAAATGAGAACTGTTACTCTAACCAGTACACATATATACATGTTTCTATAGCAGCATAGTTCACAATAAGCAGAGTTTGGAAATGTTCCACACATATCCATCATTTGGGTAAACAAATTGTGGTATCTAAATACAACAGAATATTATTCAGGCATAAAAGGGGATGAAATTCTGATACATATTAACATGCAGGGGTACCTCCAAAATGTTATACTAAGTGAAAGAAGGCATATAAAAAAAGGTCACATATTGTTTGATTCCATTTATGTGGAATCTCTGTAATAGATCTGTAGAGCTAGAACAGGACTTGGTGGTTGGTCTGTGGGAGGGAGGAGTAGATGGAAACTGCTTAATGACTAAGGAATTTTGCTTTGGAGGGATGGAAGTATTTTGAAACTAGGTAAAGGTGGTGGGTGCACAACATTGTTCATATACTAAATGCCACTGAGTTGTTCACTTTAAAAGAGTTGATTCTATGTTATGTAAATTTCACCTCTTACAATTTTTTAAAGATTTTATTTATTTGAGAGAGAGAGAGAGTGTGTGTGTGAGAGAGCGAGAGCGAGAGCGAGAGAGAGAGAGAGATCAGACCAGGGGGGAGGGGTAGAGGGAGAAGCAGACTTCCCACTGAGCAGGAAGCCCCATGTGGGACTCAGTCCCAGAACCCTAGGATCACGACCCTAGGCAGACACTCAGCCGACCGAGCCACCAGAGGTGCCCCTCTAAATTATTTTTAAAAAAGTTTATGAATAGCCATGAACAAAACATGTTCACTATGAAGATGATGAAGATTTATTTACTATAGGCTGAAGGCTTCACATTGATTCTAATGGCAACATTGCAAGATAGGTATTCGGGACAAGAAAACAAAGAACTATATTAGTGGGTTAAAAAAATTCTTTACAGTTTAAAATACTGATTTTGGGGGCGCCTGGGTGGCTCAGTGGGTTAAGCTGCTGCCTTCAGCTCAGGTCATGATCTCAGGGTCCCGGGATCAAGTCCCGCATCGGGCTCTCTGCTCAGCAGGGAGCTTGCTTCCCCCCCTCTCTCTGCCTACTTGTGATCTCTCTCTGTCAAATAAATAAATAAAATCTTAAAAAAAAAAAATAAAATACTGATTTTGAATCAGTCAGATTTAAAGTGAACTTTGAAATCAAAGATTGGCCAGTAGGGAGCACTCTTGTTACTTAACCTTGCTCTTACTATGTGCAGAGCATCTTATGTCATAAATTTAGATTTGTTGTATGAGTTTGATGCTTTGAAAATTGATGGTTGGCAGCATCTGCTTATGAACTTACTGTTCTTTGAATTGTGTTTTATCTTCCAGTTTTCAGTATTGTAGTTGAAAAGTTGTTTTTTCCCCATTAAAAGGTATATTTGCAACCACATGTATTTGAAGTGTAGGATATTCTTTATTTAAAAGAAACCATGAAAATTACAGTTAAATAGTAAAAATATATGTATTGTATGGTTTGTTAAACGATATATGAGTGATTTGTTTAAAAGAAATAGTAAATTAGTCTTTTTTTTTAAACTAGGAAAGGAATTTCCTTTTTGATAGTCCATTTACTTTTTTGTTTATTTGCTTTAAATTAAAAAAATAGGAGCGCCTGGGTGGTTCAGTGGGTTAAATCCTCTGCCTTCAGCTCAGGTCGTGATTGAGCCCCCACATTGGGCTTTCTGCTCAGCAGGGAGTCTGCTTCCTCCTCTCTCTCTCTGCCTGCCTCTCTGCCTGCTTCTGATCTCTCTCTGTCAAATAAATAAATAAAATCTTTAAAAAAATAAAAAAAATAGTTTTAAAAATATTTTATTTATTTATTTGAGAGAGTGAGCGAGAGAGTACACAAGCAGGGGCAGAGGGAGAGGGAGAAGCAGGCTCCCTGCTGAGCAGGGAGGCCCACACAGAGCTTGATCCCAGGACCCTGAGATCATGACCTGAGCTGAAGGCAGATGCTTGACCAACAGAGCCACCCAGTTGTCCCTGTTTTGTTTTGTTTTTTTGTACTTAGTTCTAAATCCTGGCTAAATAAACTTTTTTTGGGGTTTGCCAGATATTGATGTTTTAGGCATGACTGGTCCATTGGGAACATTATATGATCGAAGGTTTGCATCCTTCAGTAGCACTTTGAACTTAAAAAGTGGTAGTCATTTTTTCATGATTTTTTTTTTTTTTAAAAATGTAAGCCTTAGGCACTTGAACTCAAACCCCAGAGATCTACAGTTAAATGCTCTACAGACCAAAACAGCCAGGCGCCCCCTGGTGGTCACTTTTTACAAAAAATTTTAGTAACAATTATTTTTAAGCCATTTAGTGACATCTAAAATTTTGAATTAATTTAGCAATATATATTTTAATTTGGCATACACAGAATGCTTTTTTTGTCATAACTTATAGAAATATGTCATATATGCCTCAATAACCAAAATACAAGTTTCTTAAAACATTTTCTCTTTATGGGAGTTGTACTTAGATATTTTAAATTTATTTTTTTCTGAGAAGATAATGTTGGTTGTCAACCACTAAATTTATTTTACAGCTCATTTTATAACAAGTTAGCTTGAAAATTGCTAGTGTTGTGTTTCTTTATCACATGGACACCATCAGGTTATGTAAGATTTCCCTGTAGGAAGGTGAGGGTTTGGGGGAGACTCTCAAAATATATGCAACTTTGTGACTATGACAGTTAACAGAAATAATAAATGGTGCCTCAGGAGATAACTTGGATAGCTCCAGGATGGCAGGTCATTTTGGTTGGAGGTTGTTCCAACAGAGGCTGAAAATTCATAATAATAATAGAGTAGAAATGTTTGCTTGCATTGCTGATACAATGCAGATGGAAGTGGAGTTCTGAGCCCAAGAGGAAATGCAGCCTGTCTTGAACAGAGAGCCGTGAGTGCTTAGGGGTGTGCTCCTGTAGGAAGGGAGTGCCTTGGCTGCAGGTGCTCATTTTTAATTTTCCTAAAATAGAGCTGAAAGGATTCCTGTTTATGCAACAGCCAAGCTGAGGGCATTTTCCTTTCCGCTGAAGGCTGTAATTCTGCTTCTGCCCTTTGTTGTTTCTTTGCCTAGGAGAAATTACTTATGAATCAACACAACTTTGATGTGATGATAGTTCTCTATTTATCATGATTATGTAGGAGCTAATACATTATATAAAAACACACTTTATGGCAAAACAGCCTGTATGTGTGTCCTTTGGAGTTTGCCATTTTGACTGTATTCCATTTTAGCTGCTGCTTTTTAGAGTAATTGCCATAGCTGGTTGTGTTAGCTTGACATTTTGATTTCAAAGATCTTATTATAGTCTTGTTTGAAATGTCAAGCAGTGACTTCAGAGTTTCTGAATGATAGGCACAAACTCTTACTAGTGCTTTGTTAGAGCATAAGATGATTTTACAGTTTCTTTGTTACTGTCTGTATCTGTAAACTCTGTGTATATGGCTTAAGTGAGAGTTTTACTTGAGTCTAGAAAAGACATTTAGATTGCCAAAAGAAACTTTTATATATATGGGCTTCAGGTTATTTGCTAAGTTTATACACTTTTGTGAATTTTGAGCTTGGTTAGAAACTTGATGACACTAGGTGGAGAATGGATTTTCACATAGGTGGAGAAGCACCAGGTGGAGAAGCAGATTTTCCATATAGGCCACATCTCAAGGAAAAGTATTGCTTAATATAGTTTTTTCTTTTTTTTAAGTTGAAAGTAAGTATAAATAAGTAATCTCAACACCAACATGGAGCTTAAACTCACAACCTCAAGATCAAGAGTCACATGCTCTCCAACTGAGCCAGCCAGGCAGCCCCGTTAAGATAGCTTTTAAATGTCCCTCATCAGTGTATATTTGAAGGGTCAGCAAATTTTTTAGTTTTAGTGTACTAACTGTAGTAAACATTAGCTTACTAAATATGCACGTGGTTGTAATTAAAGTTTGTTGACTAAGTTTATTCCCAAGAGACTGACTTTGGTATATGTGGAAAGATATTATCAGAGTAGTACTGTTAAGAATATTGATCTTATATTCTTCAAGAAGAATATGTGTTTAATTTCTTTTATACAGCACAATTGTGTCATCTTCAGGAAGCAGACTTTATATTTTAGCAGTGTTGCTTCTTTGAGCAGGGTAGGTCATATAGTAATTTCTAGTCATTTTTATTTATTTATTTATTTATTTTTAGAGATTTTATTTATTTATTTAACAGAGAGAAATCACAAGTAGATGGAGAGGCAGGCAGAGAGAGAGAGAGGGAAGCAGGCTCCCTGCTGAGCAGAGAGCCCGATGCGGGACTCGATCCCAGGACCCTGAGATCATGACCTGAGCCGAAGGCAGCGGCTTAACCCACTGAGCCACCCAGGTGCCCTCTAGTCATTTTTATAACCTTTATTTCTCATTACAAAAGTAGTAAAATACTGGGGCACCTAGGTGGCTCAGTTGGTGAAGTGGCTGCCTTCAGCTAGGTAGGTCGTGATCTCAGGGTCCTGGGATTGAGCCCTGCATCGGGCTTCCTGCCCTGTGGAAAGCCTGCTTCTCCCTCTCCCACTTCCTCCCGCTTGTGTTCCCTCCCGCTGTGTCTCTCTCTGTCAAATGAATAAATAAAATCTAAATAAATAAATAAATAAATAAATAAAGTAGTAAAATACATTTGGTAAAACATCTTAGTATATAAATATACGTAGGAAAGAAAACTCTTGTAGTTCCATTTGTCATAGACTTATCCAGTTGGGAGTATATTTAGTGTGTCTATTTGTCTATGTGTGTGCATACACATACACTCTGTTAACTTTTTAAAATTTAGTATGAGTTGAGCATTCCCCCTATGACAGTAAATATCCTTCAGAAATGTTATTTTAAATGACTACATGAAATTATTGAACTTTTAGCCATTCTTTTATTGTTAGACGTCTCAGGTTTTTCAAATTTTGTTATATGTAATACTGTTTTGGCCATATTTGTTAATGGATTTTCACATTTCTGATATTTTCCTGGGATAGATTGCTGAAAAATTAAATATGTTGATCAAGGAGGATCAAAAGATTTATAAGAGAGTTGCTTTTTTTAAAGATTCTATTTTATTTATTTATTTATTTATTTGACAGAGAAAGAGAGAGCACAAGTAGGAGGAGTGGGAGGCAGAGCGAGTGGGAGAAGCAGGCTCCTTGCTGAGCAGGGAGCCCAATGGGGGACTCTATCCCAGGACCCTGGGATCATGATCTGAGCCAAAGAAAGACACTTGACCAACTGAGCCACTTAAGCGTCCCATAAGTCATGCACATTTCTTGTCAAGGTTGCTGCTGTGTAATTTGTAAAAAATTTTTCTTTTCTTTTTTAAAAATTTTTAATTTTTAAAAAATGTATTTAAATTCAATTAATTAACATATATTATTAGTTTCAGATACAGAGTTCAGTGATTCATCAGTCTTATATAATACCCAGTGTTCATTCTATCACATGCCCTCCTTAATGTCCATCAACCAGTTTACCCCATCCCTCCAGACCTGCCCAAATTTTTTTCTATTTTGGAGTTTTTTTTCCTATCATATTTTTGACTAATTAAAAAGCACAACCTCAGACTTAGAGAAAAGTTGACAAGGATTCGCTCCTACAAAATGTTAGTATAATCAAATTCACAAAATTAACATTAATACATTGCTACCATCTCTTTCTCAGACCCCGCTTAGATCTCATCAGTAATCCTAATGATAATCTTTATAGGAAAAGATTCAGTTTAGAATCACAGGTTGCATGTCTCTTTCAGTTTAGGGCTGTTGCTCAGTCTTTGTCTTTTATGACCTTGACACCTAAAGATTATAGACCCATAATTTTATAGATTATAGTTTAGATTTGTCTCATGGTTTCCTCATGATATATTCAGGTTGTATATTATTGGAATGAATAGCACAGAAGTTGTTTTGTTCCTGTCGTTGCATTCTTTCAGGTGGCACATGATTTTCATTTGCCCCATTACTGATGATAATCTCTTTGGTCACCACTCAGTTAAGGTCATGACTGTCAGGCTTCTCTGGGGTGCAGTTATTCTTTCCTTTTGTAATAAATATTTTGTGAGGAGATACTTTGTGACTTACGTAAGCAGCCCTTCCTCATCATGTAGGTTGTATACAACCTTTATTATTATTATTATTATTATTTTTAAAGATTTTATTTATTTATTTGACAGATAGAGATCACAAGTAGGCTGAGAGGCAGGCAGAGAGAGGGAGAGGAGGAAGCAGGCTCCCTGTGGAGCAGAGAGCCTGATGTGGGGCTCAATTCCAGGACCCTGGGATCATGACCGGAGCTGAAGGCAGAGGTTTAACCCACTGAGCCACCCCGGTGCCCCCAACCTTTATTATTTTGATGCTCGGTTTGTCCCAGAATTGGGCAATTATAGTCCATTGAGTCTAGTTCCTGTATCTGTTTGACATGTTTCCATTATTCTTCGAGCACTGTCTTTCTGTCATAGCACGAGATTCCAGACTCACCTTGAACTTTCTATGCTTCAGCCTACAATCAGACATTCCTTTAAGGAGCCTTGGTTCCTTTTAGTGGAAAATATTTAGAAGCCAAGATCTGAACTTGAGGTGTGCTTGTTGCTCTTGAGATTTTACTGGTCCCAGTCCATCTCAGTGGACAGAGCTAAGGCATTTCTGTGTGTGTGTGTGCATAAATATATTTGTCTCTGTACACTAAAAAGCATGAGTTCCAGTCCCAACACCACAGGATTCATTCTAGTTCTTTTTTTTTTTTTTAAATTTCTGTTTCTGTAAATCCCTTTCTTAGAGTAAGGAACTTGGCTACCATTATCCTTAATATATTTGCGTATTTTATCAGTCTATATGTGACTGTGTCCCACGTCTGCTGAGGCCCTCTCCCTCCCTAGTGTGTCTGAATGTTATACCACAAACTATAAAGTTTGTTTTATCAACACAAACAAAATTCTGAGCTTAAAATTGCTAACACAGTGAGTTTTAAATATTATAAAGCTGAGGTGTTATTTCTGTCCTAGTGCACAGTGTCCCTTATTAATGCATATATATATTTATATGCTTTTTCTTTGTAGTGTGGGTATAATGAAAGAACCTAAGGTTTTTAATATTGGTTGAGTAAGGAAATACTGCTACATTTTATTAACTCAGTTCTTCAGCTTATCAGTGGCTTTTCTTCATTTCGGACTTCTCATCCTCCTAAATGTTTTGTTGCAGGTGCTGATTTTGTGCCTAACCCTAATAAGTTTCTTCACTTAAATGCTCAGAGATAACTGAGCTTTTATTACTCCTGCAGTTTGGTGTTCATTGTTATTTCTTATAATCTTTGGGTTTGAGAACACGGTGTTAATTGCACTGCAGTCAGTGCCATTACTGCCGTCAGAGCATCATAGCCTTAGAATCAGCAGTTTTGTTGTTTGTTCCCTTAAGATTGCAACTGCATGAACACTGAAGAGTTAAACTTCATTAAAATCACATAGGGCTTTTTTTTTTTTTTTTCATGGAAAATAAGGTTGGTTAATATACTCAGATTACTTCTGGTTTCTTTTAGATATGCCTGTGCAAAGGAAAACACTTGGCTAGAGCACCAAAAAAAGTATTGCAGCTTTTTATTTTTGAAATTATTAACTTTTTTTTTCTAGGGGGAGAGGGGCACAGGGAGAGATTAAGTAGGCTCCATGGCCAGCACAGAGCCCTTTTTGGGGCTTGATCTCAGGACCCTGAGATCATGACCTGAGCTAAAATAAAAAGTCGGATGCCTAACTGAGTAAGCCACCCAGGCACCTCTGAAATTAGTACCTATAAAAACTTTCTTTTAATAACCTTTTCTTTTGCTGTTAATTATTTATAATTAATTATTTTTCATGTCATCATCATGTCTGGTCCTCTCTGAGGCAATTATCCCACATATTCTTTAGTTTATTCTGTAGAGCCCTTGCTTCTCTGGTGCAACTGAAAATTCTCAGGGACACTTAGTTTGAGAAACTCTGAGTTACAAACGTCCTTGCACTTTGTTGTAAAACGGGACAAAGGTTTTATAGAGCCTTGCAGATTTTGTGTCCAAGACACTGGCTGTCTTTTTTACTTTCCTACTAGTAGGAATTTTCAGTGACAGATCAATCAGCACGTATCAGACAGGTTGTATTTTTTTTTTTTTTTGAAGGCTTTAATCTTGTCTTTCTTTTAATGTGTTTCAAAATTGTATTCTTTTGAATTGCTGTTGGGATTCTTATGACCTAGCTTGTGAAGGACATTTTGAGCAATTATGTAGGATCCACAGGGTGGATCAATAGTTGTCTTCATTTTAAC
The DNA here is from genome assembly GCF_022355385.1 of Mustela nigripes. Taxonomy (NCBI): domain Eukaryota; kingdom Metazoa; phylum Chordata; class Mammalia; order Carnivora; family Mustelidae; genus Mustela; species Mustela nigripes. The sequence goes on from NC_081562.1 coordinate 105,315,160, forward strand.
AACTAGCCTAATAATGAGGAACATCAGAATGAATTTGGAAGATTTGCTATGAAGGGAAGTGACTTCTGAAAAGTTGTGTATTTGTGCTTATACTGCAGGGTAGGAAATATTTGTTGATAGGACATTGGCTTATTGAAATTTGTAGTAATAAAACTTGGTTTTCCATGCTTTGGCATGTCATATAAAGATTCCATTTTAAGTGTGTATTTTAAGGATTTATAGATAACATGGGTTTTGTGTACTGTCTCTGGCCACTAATTTTCTCTCCTACTTTTGAGGAACAGTTCCTCAACCCCCACATTGGGTGTAGAGCTTACTTAAAAAAAAAAATCAATTTTTCAGTAGAGAAACAGCTAGTTGATTCTTAACCATTATTCTAATAAAGTAGTTTTCATAAATTGTAAGTTTCAAATTGGGATTATGTTATCAGATGTGTTGTTTTGTTCTTTTCTCACAGATTTTACTTTTGAAGAAGAACTAGAGGTTAGAATCCAATTGAAGGCACTGTTGAGATAATCCAGTCAGTGGTTTTTGAAAAATTTTAAAAGTTGCAGATACCTTTTTTCAAATAAATATTATTCCGATATAAACAAAACTTACCTTAAGCAGTAAAATAAAGAAGGCAGAGCTGTTCTGATTGAGACAAGAATGTGACTGTCCACCTCTTCCAGTATTATTCTGCCAGGCATTTCCTGAAGATGATCTCCAGAATCCCTAGGACTTCACAGAGTGTGGTTTGATAAGCCACCTACCAACTTCTTGATTTTACAAACAACTACAAATAGTAATTATTATTTATTGATAACTTGCAGTGTGACAGATGCTCTCTCTGTTATTGCTAATTACAATAATTCTGCAAGTTAAATTTCATTATGTTCATAATATAGATTAATAAATTAAGGTTCAGAGTGTTTAAGTAAATTCGCTAAAGTCATCCTAATGAAACGAAGAGTTAAACACAGTGCCAGATCTTTCTTGGTCTGTGTTTTTCCCTTAACCTAGAGAAGGGGGTCTTTTTAAATAGCAAAATTTAACCAAGTGAATTTTAAAGATCTAAATTGGCTTTATTAATTAATTCATGAATTTCAGGCAGTATCCCATCTAACAAGTAGAGGCAAACTCTGGGAACTGTATAAAGTAAAAGCATTTCAGAAATGGGCATCTCATTTAGTAAAAGAAAAGATAGGACTGTTTTAGGTATCCTCACCTTTCCTTTAGGGACAGGCAGGGAGTCTTGCATTTCCTCCTCTTCCTTTGGGGGAAGATAGAGATTGCCCACATGACAGATTACCTCATTGGTGCTGACCAGAATGTTATTAGCTGATGGGTTAAGAATACATTTTAGGGGGAGGTGGAAACTGCAGTTAGGTGTTAAGTCCTGGCTTGGTGACTTGACCTAGCCCTAAGTGACTCCATTTTGGGCCTGTGGTTTTTTCTTTTTCACAGGTCCTATCGCTTCTGCTGCTCCTACCTTTTTTTTTTTTTTTTTTAAGATTTTATTTATTTGTCAGAGAGAGCTAGCGAGAGCGAGCACAGGCAGACAGAGTGGAAGGCAGAGTCAGACGGAGAAGCAGGCTCCCTGCAGAGCAAGGAGCCCGATGTGGGACTCGATCCCAGGACGCTGGGATCATGACCTGAGCCAAAGGCAGCTGCTTAACCAACTGAGCCACCCAGGCGTCCCTTTTTTTTTTTTTTAAAGAGAGAGCATGAGCTGGGGAGAGAGGCAGAGGGAGAGGGAGAAGCAGGCTCCCCACTGAGCAGGGAGCCTGACATGCGGCTCTATCCTAGGACCCTGAGATTATGACCTGAGTTGAAGGCAGATGCTTAACTGGCTGAGCCACATAGGCACCCTTGTCACTTCTTTTAGTTTCTGTGACATGTGTTTTCTTGCCCCCCCCCCCCCCATTTTTTTGGCTGCTCCTTTTGTCTCCTTTGCCTCTCATACTGTACCTGCCATTTAATGTAGGCTTAGTCGTTTGACTATTATTATTATATGTCTATTATTAGACTATTATTATTATGTCTTACTCTCTTTTTTTAGGGATGCTTCTTCACTGTTGTGGTTTCAGTTCACATGTCTATCAAAACTTCCACATGTGTATCTTTGGCTCATGTCATTCCTTCAAGCTCCAGACCCACATACTCAGTTTGCTCTCTTGAAACCTTTTATCAGTATCTCAAAGGCTCCTTAGATTCAGCTCATGATTTTCCCTTAATTCTTGTCTGTCCTATTTTCCCATTTTTATCAATGGTACCACCGCTTGTCCAGGGTGTTTAAATCAGAAACCTTATTTTGTTTTTTTTTTAATTTTTTAAAAGATTTTATTTATTCAGTTCAGAGAGAGAGCATAAGAGAGACAGAGGTCATGAGTGGGGTGAACGGGTAGAGGGAGAAGCGGACTCCCCCCTGAGTGGGGAGCCCTATGTGGGACTCCATCCCAGGACCCCAGGATCATGACCTGAGCTGAAGGCAGATGCAACCAACTGAGCCACCCAGGTACCCAAGTCAGAAACTTTAGAATCTTCCTTGATTCCTTCACTCCCTCATTTTCCACCTGGTCAGTCAAATCCTGGTGATTTTTTTCCCCCCTCTTGAGTATTTCTCTAAGCCATCTATTTTTCCACCCCCATTGCCACTACCATCATAGTCTGGTCATCATCATTGTTAGCTTAGATTATTGCAACGGTCTCCCAGTTTTTTCATCCTTTTCCTTCTTTCTAATGTTTTAACTTTAGTGATGTTTGAGTCCTGGCTTCACACTCACTAATTATATGACCTTTGTCACATTGCTTAGTCTTTTCAAAGCTTAGTTTTCTCACCTGTAAAATGGTTCTAATAATCTTTACTGCCTGTGATTGTAATTTAATGGTATAATATGCGCTTGGCATGTGGTAAGCGCTTGATATATTAGTGATGATGATGGTAATAATACTGCCCTCAGAACTTTTCATGGCCCCCTGCTGCCCTTTAAAGTCTGTTAAAACTCCTGCCATACTTCCTTTAAGTTCTTGGTGCTTCCATCTCCTTCTTAATTCTCATTATGTGTCATGCCTCCTCCTTTAGATTCTTCTTGTATGTTGTCCTCTCTTCAAGAGAGTAAGTGTCATTTCTTTAAATAGCTAATGGAAGTTAACTTACTCTTCAGATCTCATTTAGTCCCCAAATCACATTTTTTGGGTGAACTTTTTGAGGCCCTCCCAAGGTAGGTTAGGTCTTTTTGTTATGTATTCTCTTCCATGAATTTGTAGCTTTTTTTCCTGTTTGCAGGTATAATTGTGTGTATTGTATATATATTTTGATTAATGACTATCTTATCTATTTTTATGTGGACACAGATCGTGTTTATTATGCCTACCTACCATTGTGTCTTTAGCAACGAATATAATGCCTGGTACGTAGTAGCTACTAAAAATATTTTTTCCATCAGTGAGGGATTATACTTTAGTATTTTTTCTTTCATTCTTCAATATTTGGTTAAGTCTATTTTTTCATTACTGCTGCCTTATCTTTAAAGCTGTCTGAAGTAGACTCATTCATGTTAATTACTAGCTTTTGTTATTGATGGGGAGATCTACCAGGGTGGCCAGATTTTTTTCCTCTCAGAATCTGTGTTTTTCTTTGGGTATTGAAATAGGTTAGGAGATAGTTTTTCCTCCTAGGGTAAAGTGCTGATTTTGAGTTGCTAGGGGTTTCATGTTTCTGTGGTGCTGGTCTATAGATTGGAATTGAAATTTTCTTTTGCGTAAGTCTATATTAGGAACAAATATGAAATAACTTAGGTTTGCTGAAGTCCTTAAATATTCCTTATATTCCTTTGTAAACATCTCATTTAAATGTTCTTATTTTTGACCTTGGGAAAATAGCAGAGTATGAGGACCCTAAACTCACCTAGTCCCATGCATACAACTAGGTAATACTTTGGTGTAAATGATCCAGAAAACAACCTGAAGACTGGCCAAACAAACTCCACAACTAAATGTAGAGAACAGGCCACACTGAAGAGGGTAGGGAAGGTCAAGGATTCTGTGAAAACCTAAACCCATGCGCCTGACCTCTGGAGGGAGGGAATTGTGGATGTGGAAAGGGGCAGGGAACACACTAGCACACCAGGGAGCCTGCATAGTGAAGGTGAATCCCCAAAACATTTGGCTTTGATGATCAGAGGGGGACATTTCATGAGTTCTTAACAACCAGCAGGACTTTAAGCCTGTAACTTTAAAAAATCGCAGGCTCACCTCCAGGAGAAGGAGGGCAAAAGGAGGCTGAGTCCCCACTTTTTTTTTTTTTTTTTTTTCTTTTTAAGGGGGGGGGGGGGGGGGGGGGGGGAGTTGGGTGGGGGCGGGGGGGGGGGGGGGGACAGAGGAGAGGAGAGAGATAATCTTAAGCATGTTGAATATGAAGCCTGATGCTGGGCTTGTTCTCATGACCCTGAGATCATGACCTGAGTCGAAATCAAGAGTCTGTTGCTTAGCTTAACGTGTGAGCCACCGAGGTGTCCCTGAGTCCCCACTCTTAAAGACAAATAGCCCTTAGAGATACTGCTTGGAAGCAGCAGTTTGAAAAATGCTTGGGATATGTGGGAGGGAGAGGGAATTAGTTACTAAACTCAGTTTGCTGAGGGACTAATCTAAGAAGAAAGGAACTGACAGGCACAGTTTCCTTCCTTCGCCCCCAGCCCCCAGCATATTCACAGGGCCACCTGCTAAACTAGTTCAGTGCTGATTCACTACTTAACTTGCTTACACTACTCCCCACCCCCTCCAGGTAGGCCTGTGTCAGTCCTGGTGCTGTGGGTCCACTCCCAGAGAAGACCTGCGCAAACCTTGCCAGCACTACCTCTTTTGACCTCCTGCAGAGGCCGCTCATATTTTCTTAAAGCTGTACCCCATTCTGTGTACGCCCTTCCAGGAGTGGTCCTGTCTGACCCAGTCTCAGTAGCAGCTATGTATCCCCTGTGGAAGAGGATCAGCACCACCTTAATAAAGTGTGTGCCTGCCCACTCCTTTCAAGAGCAGGGGATCTAGCTAACTTTCCTAACTCACAGAAACAGATTTAGGCAAAATGAGGGGTCAGGGTAATATGTCTCAGATGAAAGAATAGGATAAAGTCACAGCAAGAGACCCAAGTGAAACAGGTAAGTAATATATGTGAGGGAGAATTTTAAGTAATGATTATAAAGATCAGTCGGTGGACTTGAGAGAAGAATAGAGAACATCAGTGAGACCTTTATAAGAGAGAGAGAAAAATAACAAATCAGAGATGAATATAATAATTGAGATTAAAAATACACTTGAAGGAATAAATAGCAGGCTAAATAAATAAATAAATGGAGGAAGCAGAGGAACAAATGGAAAGTAATCAAGCTGAGGAAATGAGGGGAAAAAAACAACTCTGCAAAATGAGAACAAACTTAGAGGACTCAGTGACTCCATCAAGCATAATATTTGCAGTATAGGGATCTCCGGGGAAGAGAGAAAGGGGCAGAAATGGCATGATCCATTCAAAGTGCTAAGAGGGAAGAATCTGCAGCCAAGAATACTCTGTCCATCAGGGTTATCATTCAGAGTAGAAGGAGATATAAAGAGTTTCTCAGACAAAAACTAAAGGAGTTCATGACCACTAAACCAGCCCTGAAAGAATTATTAAAGGGGATTCTGAGTAGAAAAGAAAGACCACAGGTCTTTCATGAAAAGTATGAAACATAAAAACGGTAAAAATAAGATATCTGTAAAAATCAGTCAAGGGATTCACAAAAGTATATAAAATATGATACCATATATTTAAAACATGGGGTGGGAGAGGAGTAAGGAATGGGTTCAAACTTAAGTGACCATCAAGTTAATTTAGACTACTATGTGCATAAAGTGTTGTATACAAATCTAATGGTAACCACAAATCAAAACCCAGTAATAGATATGCAAAAAATAAAGAGAAAGGAATCCAAGTAAATCACTAAAGAAAGCCAACAAACCATGAAAGAGAGCAAGAGAAGAAAGGATCAGAGGAAAACTACAAAAACAACCACAAAACAAATAATAAAATGGCAATAAATGCATATCTATCAACAATTACTTTGAATGGGAATGGACTAAATCAAAAGACGTAGGGTAACAGGGTGGATAAAAAACCCAGGATTCATCTATATGCTGTTTGCAAGAGACTCATTTTAGACCTAAAGACACCTGCAGATTGAAATGAGGGGTTGGAGAAATATTTAACAAACAATTGTCCAAAGAAAGCCGGGATAGAATACTTACATTGGAATAAATAGACCTTAAAACTAAGGTTGTAACAAAAGATGAAGAAGGACACTATATAACAATAAAAGATACAATAATTGTATCTTTTATATAGATATCTTTTATATCTTATATAAAAAAAGATACAACAATTGTAAAAATGTATGTATCCAGCATGGAAGCAAATACATAAAAGAGTTAGTAACAAACATAAAAGAACTAATTGACAGTAATACAATAATAGTAGGGGACTTTTTAACACCCCAGTTACATCAATGGACAGATCATCCATACAAAATCAAGGGGAAGCATCTGGCTGACATGGCACGGTAGGGGGAGGGTGCGACTTTTGATCTTGGAGTTGTGACTTCAATACCCGTGTTGGTTGTAGAGACCCCCCCCCCAAAAAAAAATCAACAGGGAAATGTTGGCTTTGAATGACACACTGTATCAGATAGATCTAACATATATTTAGAACATTTCATCCTAAAACAGAATGCACATTCTTTTCAAGTGCACATGGAACATTGACAAAACAAGTCTAAACAGATTTTAAAAGATTAGAGTCATACCATGCCTCTTTTCTGACCACAATGCTGTGAAACCAGAAATCAACCAGAAGAAAAAATCTGGAAAGAGCACAAATACATCAAGACTAAATAACATGCTACTAAACAATGAATTGGGTTGGCCAAGAAATCAAAGAAATTAAAAATCACATGCAAACAAAGGAAAATGAAGCACAGTGGTCCAAAACCTTTTGGGATACAGCAAAAGCAGTTCTGAGAGGGAAGTTTGTAGCAATATAGGCCTATCTCAAGAAGCAAGAAAATCTCAAATAAACAATTTAAGCTTACACCTAAAGGAGCTAGAAAAAGAACAACAAAATCCCAAACCAACAGAAGGAAGAAAAAAAATAAAAGATTAGTGCAGGAATAAATGGTATAGAAATTAAAAAATATAGAACAGATAACTGAAACCAGGAGCTGGTTCTTTGAAAAAATCAACAAAATAGGTAAACCTCTAGCCAGATTCATTTAAAAAGAAAAAAAAAAAAAAAAGAGGACTCAAGTAAACAAAACCAGAAAGAAAGAGGAGAAATAACAACTGACACTTCAGAAATAAATTAAAAGAGAATATTTTGAAAAATTAAATGTCAACAAATTTGGCATCTTAAGAGAAATGGATAAATTCCTAGAAACATATAACCTCCCAAAACTGAATCAGGAGGAAATAGAAGATTTGAATAGGATCAATGATTACCAAAAGTGAAATTGAACCAGACATCTTCACAGGTGAAGTCTACCAAACATTTTATTTTTTATTTTTTAAAGATTTTATTTATTTATTTGACAGACATACAGCAAGAGAGGAAACACAAGCATGGGGAGTGGGAGAGGGAGAAGCAGGCTTCTCGCCCAGGAGGGATCCCGAGGACCCTGGGATCATGACCTGAGCTGAAGGCAGATGCTTAACAACTGAGCCACCTAGGCGCCCCTCTACCAAACATTTAAAGAAGAGTTGGTACCTATTCTTCTCAAACTATTCCAAAAAATAGAAGAAGAAGGAAAACTTCCAAATTCATTCTATGAGGCCAGTATCAGCCCAATACCAAAACCAGGAAAAGACACCACTGAAAAAGAGAACTACAGGCCAATATCTCTGATGAACATAGATGCAAACATTCTTAACAAAATACTAGCAAACAAATTCAACACTGCATTAAAAAAGTCAATCACCACCATGATCAAGTGGGATTTATTCCTGGGATTCAGAGGGTGGTTAAGTACTTGGAAATCCTAGTCAATGTGTATCACACAAATAAGAGGATAAAAACCATATGATCATTTCAATAGATGCAGAAAAAGCATTTGAGAAAGTACCACATCCATTCCTGATAAAAACCCTCAACAAAGTAGGTTTAGAAGGACCATACCTCAACATGATAAAGGTCATTTAGGAAAAACACACAGTGAACATCATACTCAATTGTGAGGAACTCATAAAATGGAATATAGGTACAAAATCCCTTCTTCCAAAATACTTACGGCAGATGTATTTTGGAATTTAGATTGTTTCAGATTTTGAAAGGTAATCCTGTGTGTGTGTGTGTGTGTGTGTGTAGTATTTTGTGTTTGGCAGCAGCATACTAATATATCTGTGGTGTAACTTGGGTGTATTCACATTAATTGGATAAAGAGATGGTAAACACCCTCAGCAGTTGAAGACTTGTTGGATCATATAGTAGTTCTATTTTTAAATTAAATTTAATTTTTTTTAGAGCACATAGGTCAGGGGCAGGGTGGAAAATCAGAGGGAAGGGGAGAGAGAGAATCCCAACTCAGTGGCTTGATCCACCACCTTGAAATCATGACCCAAGCCAAAATCAAGAGGCGGCTCCTTAACTGACTGAGCCTCCTAGGAGCCCCCCATAGTTCTATTTTTAATTTTTTGAGGAGCTTCCTACTCTTTTTCATAGTGGATACAGCACTTTCCATTCTCAGGCACATTAGCTAGAGTAACAAAACAAGTTGTAAAGAGAAGCATGTACAAATGACATCATTTATATGATTTATAAACCCATAACAGTGTGTATGTGTATGTGTGTGTGTGTGTGTGTGTATGAGTGAGAGAGAGAGAGAGATCTGAAGAAAACTAAGGCACATTGTTGATGGTTATTTCTTTTGTTGCATATTTGAATGAGGGTTTTTTTTTTTTTTTAAGATTTATTCACCAGTTTTAGCGAGAGTGTGCACACTTGTGAGCTGGGGAGAGTGGCAGAGGGCCAAGGAGAGAGAGAATCTCACAGATTCCTTGTTGAGCTCAGAGCCCAATGAGGAGCTTTATCTCATGGCCCCGAGATCTTGACCTGAGCCAAAACTAGGAGTTGGTAACTCAACTGACCGAGCCACCCAGGAACTCCTGAATCAGTCTTTAAAACCCTAAGCTTCTGCCTTTTTCTCTTTTACCAGTTTAAGAATGTAACGTTGGGGGCACCTGGGTGGCTCAGTGGGTTGAGCCTCTGCCTTCGGCTCAGGTCATGATCCCAGGGTCCTGGGATCGAGCCCCACATCGGGCTCTCTGCTCTGCAGAGAGCCTGCTTCCTCCTCTCTCTCTGCCTGCCTCTCTGCCTACTTGTGATCTCTGTCAGATAAATAAAGAAAAAAATCTTTAAAAAAAAAAAATGTAATGTTGCCGCTGAGTCAGGTGATAGAACATCCTACAGAGCATGTTAGAACTGGAAGAGTTCTTAAATTGACTAAATTACTGTTGTTTCTTTTAAGTGAAGTTGTTACTAGTTAAAATATCTTGAATATTTAGTTTTTCCTTTTCAAAGGTATACCTTTAAGTCTTGATTTTTTGTTTGTTGTTGTTGAGAAGGAGGGACGGTATGGGGGGAAGGAGAGAGAAACTTGAGCAGACTCCTCCCTGAGCTCGGACCTGGATGCAGTGCTCCATCTCATGACCCTGAGGTCGTGACCTAAGCTGAAACCAAGAGTTGGATGCTTATCTGACCCTGCCACCCAGGGACCCCGTAAATGTTCTTTTTATACATATGTGCTTGTGGACACGTTTTCACTTCTCTTAGGGAGATACCTAGGAGACTTTATGAGAAACTGGCTGGGGTACTTGGATGGCTCACTTGGTTAAGAATCTGCCTTTGGCTCAGTTCATGATCCCAGGGTCCTGGGATCGAGCCCCTCGTTGGGCTCCCTGCTCAGTTGGGGAGTCTGCTTCTCCCTCTCCCTCTACCACCCCCCCACTCATGCTTGCTTGCATGCTGTCCCTCTCAAATAAATCTTTTTTTAAAAAATTATTATTTATTTATTTGACAGAGATCACAAGTAGGTAAAATCTTAAAAAAGAAAAAGAAAAAGAAAAAAAAAACACCTGGCAGACTAATTTCCAGAGTATTGGTATAATTTCACATTCTGGTTGCTTCACATGTTTCCTAACATTGGTGGTTACCAATGTTAACATGTTACTCTTCTAGTGGGTATGTGGTGGCATCTCATTCTGGTTTTAATTTTCATTTCTGTAATTACTAATGACATTGGTCATTTTTTCACTTGCACATTGGCTAGTTGTGTATCTTTCTTTACAACGTATATAAGTCTTTCACTCATTTTTAAAGCATTAGTGTGTTTGTTTTTATTTGTGTTAGAGGAATTGTTTATGTATTCAGGATGCAAGTCCTTGGACAGTCACTATTTCTCCCAGTATGTGACTTACCATTTTTTAATGGTCAGTTTGATAAAAGTTTTGATAAAGTTTTAATTTTGGTTAAGTTCAGTGTGTCAGTTTTTAATTTTATCAAGTGTGCTTTCTAACATAGATGTCTAAATATATTTTACTTAAAAGTATTCAGTCAGGTGAAGTGGTGAAAGATTTTGTGGACTTATGTCTAAGTATTTGAATTCCAAATATGATGTGGTAAATATGGGTGCAGGAATTAAATATTTGAAAATAATGGTAACAAATGTATTTATTGGGGTTTATATGATAGAATTGGTGAGAGTCAGCAAATTAGTTTTCCTTTTTATACCCCACGAAGATTCTGGTGCTTTTATTTGCTCTTAACAGCAATGCTAAAACATGAGGCAATCTTTATACTGTTGTTTACTACCCAAATTCATTTTTTTTGTTTCTTCATTAATTTTTCAAGAAATTTCATTAATTATTAAAGATTTCTTTTACCTATGCTATTTTATTCTATTTTTATAGAAGCATGTGCAAGAGTCTTAGTCACACCTTATTTGGTGATTGCCATGGAGAATATTAAAGGATTGTGTACAATAAATATTTATCTCAGTTACTTTTTAGAATGATTTTTGATTTTATCTATAAAAGATTTGTATTTCTGTTGTTGTTGTTCATATTTATCCCCAGGTACCTTTTTGTTCTTATCAAGCTTCTCTCTCTCTCTCTCTCTTTTTAATTATACTTTTGAAAGATTTGTTTCTTTGTAGAGAAATGTGGTTTTTACATGTTGATCTTACATTTACCAGGTTGCTGAACTCTTGATACAGATGTCTTGTCTGTAATTTTTTTCCGAGTTTTTATCATATAATCCTTTGTAATGACTGTTTCTTCTTTTCTGATTCTTATACCTTTCATTTCTGACTACACTTGTTCTTAGTATTTCTTTTTTTCCTTTTTTTTTTTTTAAGGTTTTATTTATTTATTTGACAGAGATCACAAGTAGGCAGAACAGCAGGCAGAGAGAGAGAGAGGGAAGCCCACTGCCAATTGAGCAGAGAGCCCGATGCGGGACTTGATCCCAGGACCCTGAGATCATGATCCGAGCTGAAGGCAGAGGCTTCAACCCACTGAGCCACCCAGGCGCCCCTGTCAAAGTATTTTAAATAGTAGCACTGTACATGAATGCTTTTCTTTAAGGCTCTAAGGTCATGATCTCCTTGTACTCTTAGTATCAGTCTTCCTTGCTTCTTTCTCTGGAGAACGTGGTGGGGGAGGGAGAAAGAAATTCTATAGTTTCTGATAAGCTGTGGGCACACAGTGACTTCAGTGTTGACATAGCTCTGTGGCACTCAGACATCAGCCCCTGGCAGCTTTATGTTGTGTGCTGCAGCTGAATGTCAGCAGGGACTCCCTTCAGATTGCTAAGCTTCTTGCTTCCTGTGTGTATTCATTCAGCAAAATCTATTCCCCAAAGCAGCATTGGCAAGATTAGCTGTTATCACTCTCATAGCTGATGCATATCACCTAACTCTTTGTTCTTTATTTTTCTTTCTTTTTGATTCACATACCAGTATTTCATTGACTAAGTTTGGGGATTTTGTTAACCTCATTTACCTTTGTTGCAGGTGTTTGCAACTTTTGGGTTATAGAAAATGAAGAAAGAAGTGAATTTGATACTTGAAATGCAGCTGGAATGAACAGTATCTTTCTTGTAGTTTGTAGTTCTGCCACTGCAGTTGTTAACTGCTGAATGTTTTCAGGTTAAACATTTATGGAAATGGTTGTGGTAGGATCCCTTTGCTGGTGGATTTTACTTTTGAAGTGTTGGGTTTGTTTGTTTTAAGTTACTTGGATGTTATTTACAATGAGATGAATCTCTTCAATCCTGTTATTGCTTAGCACGATAGTTTTACTATTTTAATTTCTGTTTTGGGGTTCTGTCCTTTCTATACTTCTTTTACCAATTCCTTCTTCCCTTTTTCTGTCTTTCTTTCAGTTGGGGGAGTCTGAACAGGCTTTCTAGAGGACATAATGCCTGAGCTAAAAGTGAAAGGACAAGTAAGATTTTACTGAGAGTGATAGAGGGAAAGGGCAGAGACTGCATAAATAGAGGTGAAGGGGTAGATGATAGTATGGCAATTTGGGTGTAACTAAAACTAATTTGGAATTTCTAGGACTTGTAGTAAAAGTGGTTTATTGTTACTTGAATTGTTGATTATGAGGCCATAAAATATAAAATGTACAGTTGACCTTTGAGGAGTGTGGGGGTTAGGGGCACTGTTCCCTATACTGTTGAAAATCTGCATATAACTTTTGACTTCCCCTAGATTAAGTATTAATAGCATACTCTTGACTAGAAGCCTTACTGATTATATAAACAACACATATTTTGTATATGTATTATATACTGTATTCTTATAATAAAGCAAGCTAGAGAAAAGAAAATGTTATTAAGAAAATCATGAGGGGGAGCCTGGGTGGCTCAGTTGTTAAGCATCTGTCTTCTGCTCAGATCATCCCTCCTGGGATGGAGGCCCACTTCAGGCTTCCTGCTCGACGGCAAGCCTGCTTTCTCCCTCTCCCACTCCCCCTGCTTGTGTTCTCTCTCTCTCTTTCTCTCTCTCTGTCAAATAAATAAGTTTTTTTTTTAAAGAAGATCATGAGGAAGGGGTGCCTGGGTGGCTCATTTGGTTAAGTGCCTGCCTTCTGTTCATTCTTGGGATTGAGTCCACATCAGGCCCCCCGCTCAGTGGAGCCTGCTTTTCCCTCTCCCTCTGCTGCTCCCCTTGCTTGTGCTCTTACTCTCTGTCAAGTAAATAAATAAAATCTTAAAAAAAAAATGCCCCGAAACAAATAATACATTATATGTTAACTTTTAAAAAAATCTTAAAAAAAAGAGAGAAAATGTGGTTACATTTATAGTACTATACTGTTTATTGAAAAAAAAAAATCTATGTGTAAGTGGACCCATGCTGTTCAAACCCATGTTGTTCATTCTTGAGGGTCAACTGTATTTTGACCTTAGGGTTTCCCTATTTTGATAGCATTTTCATTTATTCTTTAACTTCCATTCTGGGTTGTACTACCATAGAGATAGATATTCTTATATTAACTGGATTCAAGAGCAGAGAGTAGCTGCTAGAATTCTGTATAATTGCTTGTTCATTTTCTTGACTCTTTCTTTTTTAGAGGAGAATCAACTCAAATTAGAGGGTGAGAATGTTAAATAATTTTTCTTTTTCTTTTTCTTTTCTTCTTCTTCTTCTTCTTCTTTTTTTTTTTTTTTTTTAAAGATTTTGTTTATTTCACAGAGAGAGAGAGAACGCAAGCAAGGGGGAGTGAGAGAGGGAGAGACAGGCTTCCCGTCGAGCAGGAATCCTGATGTAGGCCTCGATCCCAGGACCTTGGGATCATGACCTGAGCTGAAGGCAGTTGCTTAACAACTAAGGCATCCAGGCACCTGATAATTTTAATTTATCCATTTGAATTCTGTGGGGTTGTTTCTTGCATTGGAGTGTGTCTCTTGCTGATGTTTAGATTAGTCTGAGAACTTGATTTTGGTTTAATATTTGCTGCACAGGAAATAAATCCTTGTCATCAACTGTGTTAATAGTAAACTGATGATTAGAAGAAATGAGGGGCACCTGTGTGGCTCAGATGGTTGAGCATCTGCCTTCAGTTCGGGTCATGATCTCCAGGTCCTGGAGTCGAGCCCCATGTCAGGCTCCCAGCTCAGAGGGGAGCCTGCTTCTCTCTCTCTCCCTCTTTCTCAACCCCTACTTGTGCTCTCTCTTTCTCTCTCTCTCTAATAGAAATAAATAAATAAAATATTAAAAAAAAAAAGAAGAAGAAGAAATGAATTACCTTAGAGGCACTTCCACTGTTTCAGTTGCTGAGACTCAGACTGATTAAATTACTCACCAAGTTCCTTCTAAAATGACAGAAATTAGAATACTTTCTTTTCATATTAAGGATTCATGAGTCTAGCTCAAGTGATCTCTAATAGGTTCCAAACTTCATCTTACTATATTGCATGTAGAAGAAGTGCTTTACATGTATGTGTCCCATTTCTCTCTTGAATATTGTTTTCTTTCTTTCCTTTTTTTTTTTTTTAAAGATTTTATTTATTTATTTGACGCACAGAGAGTACGCACAGGCAGGGGGAGCAGTAGGCAGAGGGAGAGGGACAAGTATGCTCCACTGAGCAGAGATCCTGACATGGGGCTCGATCCCAGGACCCCAGGATCAGGACTCAAGCCAGAGGCAGCTGCGCTTAACCAACTGAGCCACCTACGTGCCTCTTGAATATTGTTCTTAATTTACAATTTGTGATAAGATATAGTGCTGGTGAGTGAGTGTATCTCTGTAACTATTATGTTTTATCATTTTCTAAGCTTTATTTTTGGACAAGAACTCTATGTGCTTTGTACAGTACTAAAAGTATAAAGTTCTTGTTGACTGTTGATTATCTGAAAAGGCTTCTGTTTGTTTTAGATTGAACATGAATAAATTCAGGGATGGCTGGCTGGCTGAATCAGTGGAGCATGTGACTTTTGATCTTGGGGTGGTGGGTTCAAATGTCACATTGGGTATAGAGGTTACTTTAAAAAAAAAAAACCACAAATAAATCCGGAGTATGTAGTTAACATTTTTTGATAGGATTTTGTTTGTATTTTGGATAGTTAGTATTTAAGATAGAATTTTTTTATTGTAGTTGGTAAAGAACTAATTGTTAGAGAAGATGAATAATTTATTGTATTATAGGGGAAAGATACAGCTTTCTAGGAAAATTTGATGTACTATCTACTAGCTGTTTACTTTCAAAATAATTTTTCAAAATTTGTTTTGGTCATTCTTTCATCAAAAATTTATTGAGCACTAACTATACCAAGCACTATGCTATGCCCCAGAGTAAAGAGATGACTGCCCCAAGTCCTAGAAAATTTTTAATGAAGGCAGAAACAAAGAAATACATTTCAGATTAGTCTGGTAGGTGCTGTTGTTTAGGGATATAGTAAAATGGCAGTACAGATCAGACCATCACATAGCCTGAGGAAGCTGTAAGCTTGACTCAGACGACTTCAATAAGAATTATTATAAGCTCTTTTGCATCTTACATGAATAAGGTTCCTTAATGTATACATTTATATGTTTCAGAAAAAACTGTTTTTAATTTAACATAATATGGTGCAATACTGGTACTTTTTCTAATGGATCATCTTGACAAATGGTGCATTGAGTTCTCCGTGATGTATTGTTTTTAACGTTGACCATTTTCTTGTATCTATAGTAGAGTAGTCTGCCCTTTGCATGGTTTTGCTCTCTGTGGTTTCAGTTACTGGTGGTCACTTATGGTCCAGAAGCAGACCTCATTTTCCTTCTGATTTACTGTTAGAAGGTCACTTATAGCCTAACACTACCTCACAGTGCCTGCGTCATTCACCTTACTTCAGTCTGTCACGTAGGCATTTTATCATCTCACATTATCATCAGAAGGTTGAGTACAGTACAACAAGATATTTTGACAGAGAGACCACATTCACATAACTGTTATTACAGCATATTGTTATAATTGTTCTATTTTAGGTATTTTTGTTAATCTCTTACTATGTTTAATTTATAAATTAAATTTTTATCATAGATATGTATGTATTAGAAAAAGCTTAGGATATAGAGGATTTGGTACTATCCATAGTTTTAGGCATCCAGTGGGGATCTTGGAACATATTCCCGTGGAAAAGGTGGGGAGCAATACTGTATTTTTTTTTTTTCCTAATTAAAAGTAGCTCTAGACTACAAAGTTCTGTCATTTTAGAAATCAGGATAAACTGGATCAAAGTGTTCTGTTGTTCCAAGAAAACTAATGATTATATTTGGGAAGTTCTGCCTCACAGGAGTTTCTGATATGTACCCGAAAGATATTGTATGAAGGGTGATCTTTCATTGTTTTCGCAGATAGATGTGTTAATTTTCTAATTAAGTCATAGTCCCTGTCAGAGATTACGGTTGTTCACAGTGTGCTGCCATTTCATTGAGATACAGTTTGGTGTAATAATAGCACAGTCCTTGGAGTAAATTTTAAGCCGTTACTTTTCCAGTCTTTCTAGATCAACTGAATGTCAGAGTGGAAAGTGGTAGACTAGTGAGTGTTGGTATAACATTTGGAATGTGAGAAGTGTGAGTTCGTTTTGGGGAGTGTCATGAGCAGAGTTCCCAAATAGAAGCTCTCCTGATGCTGCTCTCTGTTTTTGGTTGATCACTGTGTAAGACACTTGTAAATGTCTGTGAGATGTGCAGGTTTGCTCATTTTATCATCTGTATGAATATGCTGGAGAAGGAGTAGCCTGGCTTCTAGCCTGCTGCTGCTTCTCCCAAGGGAACTGGCAAGAATTTTTTTTAAGTAAAGCTAGCTTGAATGTGGCCTTAAGTAGGAATGGTGATTCCTATTTCAATGGAGAAGATTGCTCTGTAGCTTTCTAGACTGCCAGTTAGACCATCATTTTGTATTTCCTAGGAAATATTTCATAGTAAAATGTGTACAAGCAGAACTGAAGAAGTAGACCTTAGTTAGTAGCTGTAATTTTTTCTTCACCAAAATGATAATTGCTATACTAGATATAAACACAAGTGGTAAAGTATATGTGAGACCAAAAGCTATTCTGGTCAACGTCTGTTTCTCCTGACTTGAATAGTGATGAATGTCCAAAAAAACGAGGAACAGTTGTACCTAGAAATCAGTTTCATTGTTGAATTTTACTTTTGATATTTCTCTTTGGGATAAATTCACTCAGACTTTTTCTGGGTTTTTTTTATTTCCAGGGGTAAAGAAGGAAACTAGAATTGATCCTAGACTTCAGAGAATTAGCATTTTGACATATCTTTTTACTAAGGATTTTGGAACTCTACAGTTGTTAAGAATCTTTACAGGGTGATGCTGACAGTTAAATGCATTTAAAGAAATCCTGTTCCTGAATTAAAATATCTGATAATTCTGTTCTTGGTAAGAAAAAAGCAGTGCTTTTCAGAAGTTTGAAGATTGTCAGAATTGAAAATTCACTACTCGCCAAGCATAATAGCAAAACCAGAAACTATGAAAGAAACAGTTTGTATGTTTGCACTAAATAAATGAATAAATTCTCTATAATACTCATCATAAACATTGTTAAAAGAAAAATGACAACCTTGGAAAAAATATTTGTAACATACACAGCAGGCGAAGGTTATTTAATCCACTTAGGAAAATCACAAAATGGGCAAAGAACAAGAATAGATGAGTCACAAAGGAAGGACTGCAAGGTGCCAGTAGATATGTGGCTAGATATTCAGCCATGCTTGTAATTGAAGAAATGCCAGTAAAAGAAAGAAAATGCCCAGAGTTTTAAAATGTGTGGGAAATGGCCACTCCATACATGGTTTGGTGTTAAGTTTAAATGTGTACAGACCCTTTTAGAGATAATTTTAATATATATCAAAATTATAATTGCATATCCTCCCAGTTAAGCAATTCTACCTTTGAGAATTTATCCCTAGGAAAAAATTGGATACATGTACAAAGACAAACATATGAAGGTGCCAGTTGTAATAGTGTAAACTGAGAACCAACCCAAATGTTTATCAGTAGTCATAAATAAATTATTTCCATATCCATACATTGGAATTTTATGGCAGACATCATCTTTCCTCATTTTCTTTATTGTTATAAAATACACCTTATATTTACCATCTTTTTTTTTTTTTTTAAGTTTTTATTTATTTGACAGAGAAAGTACAAACAAGGGGAGCGGCAGGCAGAGGGAGAGGGAGAAGCAGGCTCCCCACTGAGCAGGGAGCCTGGTGCAGGGCTCGATCCCAGGACTCTTGGGATTGTGACCCGAGCTGAAGGGAGATGCTTACCAACTGAGCCACCAGATGCCCCGAAACATTTACCATCTTAACTATTTTGCAAGTTCAGTGGCATAAAGTACATTATGTTATGCAAACATTATTACCATCCACCTCCAGAACTCTTTTCATCCTGTAAAATTGAATCTGTGTACCTATTCAGCAGTGACTCCCCATCCCTCCCCAACCCCCAGGCCCTGGCAGCCATTCTTCTACTTCCTGCATTTATAAATTTGACTACTCTAGATACTTCATGTAAGTGGAATCATATATTTGTCTTTTGTGACTGATTTATTTAGATTTCATCCATGTTGTACCATGCATCAGAATTTCATTCTTTTTTAAGTATAAAATATAAACTTCTTTAAAATTTAATTTTTGAGTGAGTAGAACATCTGTTCAAATTCAAGAGGATGGTTGGGAGGAGAGGAGATGGGATGCGAATGCATAATTGGGATGGGATTTCTCCAAGGGGTGATGGAAGTGTTCTAGAACGGATAGTGTTCCAGGTACAACTTTTTATATGCCAAAAATGACTGAATTATGTACTTAAAACTGGTGAACTTTATGGTATGTGAATTGTATTTCAGTAAGACTGTTACTAAAAAAAATCCAATGTCAATTATATTATACTTCAGGTAAAAAAATTTTTAAGAGGAATACAATACATTTCTAGTAAAGGATTCTTACAAGGTGTCCCTCAACTATTCTAGTTTTACTTTCTTTCTTTCTTTCTTTTTTTTTTTAAATTAGAGAGAGAATGAGAGGGAAAGGCAGAGTGGGGAGAGAAACTCAAGCAGGCTCCATGGTCAGCAGAGAGCAGGGTACAGGGCTTGATCTCATGACCCTGAGATCATGACCTCAGGTGGAATCTAGAATTGGATGCCCAACCAACTGAATCACCCAGGCACCCTCTAAAAAAAAATTATTTCTCGTGTGACTTTCCAGAAATATTTTTATTTTTTATGAATATTTTATTTATAGTAAATATTACTCTCTCCCTTTTAACAAAGTGGTAGTAAATTGAACATAGATGGTATTCTGTACCCAAGAAGACATCTCTGAAGTCTGTTTCTCTTGGTTTTAGGTTAAAAGGGTTTTTGTTTTGTTTTGTTTTTGTTTTTGTTTTTTTAATTACAAAAGGATCACATGGTTAGATAGTATAGAAAAGTATGAAAAAAATGTAGAAGCTGTCCATACCTGTGATAGTCATTGGCAATTGCTTATATATCCTTTTAGACTTTTCTCTCCATGTTTGATATGCTCTTTTGAAAATTAGAATTGAGATCATCCTATACTTGGTATTGTGTAGTCAGCTTTTTTACACTTTTAAACAATATATTGTGATCATAGTTTTTAATCAGTAAATATCGGTATTGTGTGGACATTTCTCATTTACTTTAGCTCATCACCTGTTAATTAAATCTATTTAGGTTGTTTCTAATTTTGTCACTTTATAAACAAGAATGAATATCTTCCTGTGTATACCTTTGTACCCTTGCCAGATCATTTCTTCGAGATACTTACTACATTGGTATTTTGCAGTCTGCCAAAATCTTTTAACAGCCTGTGTTTTAAAATATAAACTTACAAAGATTACCACGGTACTGTTAACTCTGTGAAAAGAGGGTGCAGGTATTTAAATCCTTATTTATTTTTAAATATGAAGGGTCTGAAAGGCTGAAAGTGGCATTGTGTCCACAATTGCATAGCAGTTAGTGTGAGAGCTGGCGCTAAAACTCATGTCTCTTATTGTGGGTTAGTGTTCTTTCCACTGTGGCATACTGCCATTCCTTAAATACCTTCAATACAAGGAGTGATTTTGTTATTACTGTTTCTTCATTTCTAAAAATATGATTCTAAAAATGTTAGTTATTGTTTACTATTATTTAAAACTTATTTAAGATCTAATTTAATTTTTACTTTATTTTATTATTTATTTTTAATTAATATAATTAATTTATATAAATACACACAATTATTATTTTATTATTTAATTATTGTTTATTATTATTTAATATGTGAATTTAACTTATTAATAGTCATTTTGTGTTTTGATATCCTTTGTATTTTTTGGTGAAACTTTAAAAAAGTTTTCAATTTTTTTAATTTTTAAAAATTAATTAATTGAAAAGATTTTATTTATTTATTTGACAGAGAGACAGTGAGAGAGGGAACACAAGCAAGGGGAGAGAGAGAGGGAAAGGGAGAAGCAGGCTTTTTGCTGAGCATGAATCCCAACATGGGGCTCAATCCTAGGACCCTGGATGATGACCTGAGCCAAAGGCAGGTACTTAACCACTGAGCCACCCAGCGGTCCTGAAACTTTTCATTTTTAATTAATTAATTTATTTGAGAGAGAGAGAGTGCCTGAGCATTGCGGGAGAGACAGAGGGAGGGAATCTCAAGCAGACTGAGCCAAAATCAAGCATTGCATGCTCATCTGACTGAGCCAGTCAGGCACTCTTTTTGATGAAACTTTTGTATGATGTGTTTGTATTCCTGTAGATTTCCCCTTTCTCTCCCCTCCCCTTTGGTTCTCTGTAATACCTCCTACTGATTTTGAACAATCTCTTTATTTTGTTATGGCTCATGCAAAGTGAGGAGCTGTCCTCTTTCCTGTTGGGAATAAACACATGTTAAATTACTGAGACTTTATAGATTATCACAATCATTTTTTTTTTTTTTTGAGACAATGTAAAAAAACAGAATTTATTGAATTTGGGGTTCTGAGAGCCATGGTAGCTACTTCCTGACTTCCCCAGTCTGCTTTTTTTTTTCTTGAGGAGGAAAGCTGATTTGGAGTTTTCTTTTTTGTCTTGCTTCTAGCACATGCAAATGACAATCCAGGCTCTTCAGGATGAATTGCGGATCCAGAGGGACCTCAACCAGCTGTTTCAGCAAGACAGTAGCGGTAGGACTGGTGAACCCTGTGTGGCAGAGCTGACTGAGGAGAACTTCCAGAGGTTACATGCGGAGCATGAGCGGCAGGCCAAAGAGCTGTTCCTTCTTCGAAAGACTTTGGAGGAAATGGAGCTGCGTATTGAGACTCAGAAGCAAACCCTAAATGCTCGGGATGAATCCATCAAGAAACTTCTGGAGATGTTGCAGAGCAAAGGACTTTCTGCTAAGGCTACTGAAGAAGACCATGAGAGAACAAGACGACTGGCAGAGGCAGAGATGCATGTCCACCACCTAGAAAGCCTTTTGGAGCAGAAGGAAAAAGAGAACAGTATGTTAAGAGAGGTGAGTGACCACCTTTTCCATCTTAAGACTTACTGATGGTCCTTTTTCCCCCTGATTAGTCAGCATCTTGGCTTTGATAAATTTACATGTTCTATTGAGTTAGTGGGAGAGAATTTCTTCTTTGTTATTTAGGTGCTTCACTGATTTCTATTCTGATTTGCTCTCTTGCATGAGATGGCATTGATTGGTATGTACGCTGGCTTGATGACTTTCTGTGTCTTTTTCTGCCTCTGTTTGATTTCTGTAGACTCATTTTGTTGCTAGAGGGGCACAGAATTTTCTTTGTTACATATCTCTTAATTTGTTCATAGAGACACACCCAACAAAACCAGAATCAGAGTACCTATTATTTAATTTTAGAATATTACTAAGAGAAAGTAAGTGGTTACCTCAGTTTAGGTGTGCTTATATAAATAGTCCTTGGCAGTAGTAATGGATGTTTGCCCTGTGGTTTCCATGGAAACCTGCTTTGCTGTAAAAGATATGTAATAAAAATCATTTGCTGCCATGGAAGCACAGTGAGAAAGAATGATATAGAGGCATGCTGCAGTATTTTTTTATAGAGAAAACTCAGACTTCAGCTGACCACTGTGATTATAATTTTTCACTTTTCTAAGTAGTGAGTCATTTTGAGAAAGAATAAATGAATTTTAAAAAATTGACATATAATTCCCTACATGTGGTCAGAGAATTTAGCCATTTGGTTGGGGAAAAAAAAAATCTCAGAACTGTGTTAGTGCCGGTCTGAATGAAGTATGAGGAAAGAAATTTTTAAAATGGACTATTCCCCAAACGGCAAAATAACAACTTCAAAAGGATACTTCTAAATTTGAAGTTCTGTAACTTCTCCTTTTGTAAAAATTCTGAAATATTTATTTACAGTGAGCATATTTTATTTTTGATAAAGGGGAAATTCATGATTTTATTACACAATAAATTCACTTTAGATTATTGTAGTAAGGTTAGGAAATAGTTTAGCAAAAATTTAAAACCCCAGGTGTCATTACCTAGCGATAAACTGCTATGTATATGTTTCTAGTCATTTTTTTTTTTTAAAGATTTTATTTATTTATTTGAGAGAGAGAGCGGGAGAGAGAGCATGAGAGGAGAGAGGTCAGCGGGAGAAGCAGTCTCTCTGCTAAGCAGGGAGCCTGATGTGGGACTCGATCCCGGGACTCCAGAATCATGACCTGAGCTGAAGGCAGTTGTCCAACCAACTGAGTGACACAGGTGCCCCTGTAGTCATTTTTATTATGTATAGAATCTTCTACATTTCTTTCTCTGAAAAAGATAGAATACCAGGGGTGCCTGGTGGCTCAGTTGCTGGAACATCTGACTCTTGATTTTGGTTCAGGTCATGATCTCTGGGTTGTGTGATCGAGGGATTTAGCCTGTGTCCCTGGGCTCTGTGCTCACTGGGGAGTCTGCTTGGGAGTCGCTCCCGCTACCCCTTCCCCTCTGTGCTCTTTCTCTCTCAAGTAAATAAATAAGTAACTCTTAAGAAAAAGATAGAATACTATCTATTAGTATTGTCTAATACAGCTTTCTGTGATAATGGAAACGTTCTGTATCTGCTCTGTTATAGTAGCCACTAGTTACATGTGCCTATTGAGCACTTGAAATGTGTTGACTGAGGACCTGAATTTTAAATTCTATTTAAATATAATTAATCCAGAATTAAATTTAGTTAATCAAATGTAAAGTGTCTGCATGAAGCTAGTGGCTGCTGTATTAGTGCAGGTATGCATAATGCAGTGTTGCCAGCTTTTCTTAATAATTTGTTTTGACCACTTTTCTTTTGTTAGGTACCTGTAGAGTACTGTAATTTCTGATGAATTTATAAAGTTCCATTGCATTTATTTGAATACTTTTTACCACTGAAAATTTTATTTTCATATTAATTTTTCAGTATAATAAAACTGCTTCACTGAATATCCTTAACCATATATCTCTCTACATTGGCTTTTATGTTTAGGATTCATTTCTAGAAATGAATTTGCTCAAAGTGGGTGCACATTTTTGAAACTGAGTACTCTTATCTTCCAGAGTGATTACACCGGCTTATCTTCCCAGCAGCATCTAATATGTTCTTAACGATTAATAGGCAACTATGTACACGTTATTCTCTTCAGATTATCAGACTGTAATATTTTAGGAAATTGTTAACCAGGTGCTTTGTCAAGGAACATCCTGAGTTTGTTTCAGTTTGCTTTATGACCTGACCATAGAACATGGTTAGAGAAGTTGTGGTAATCTTACACAGCATGCAACAGCAGCATCATGAATTTCGAATGTTAGGTTTTTAAGGCTTCTCTTCTGAATATTTCGACCATTGCATATTTATTTATTTAAAAAAAATTTAAATTGAAGTAGAGTTGACATGCGTTGTTAGGTTGTTTTCAGGTGTACAGTACGGTGATGTGACAAGTCTATACATAATGCGCTTTGCTCACCACAATATTTGCTGCCATTTGTCACCATACAATGCTATTACAATACCATTGACTATTTTTCCTCTGCTGTACCTTTTATTCTTGTTACTTATTATTCGTTCCATAACTGGAAGCCTGTATCTCCCATTCCCCTTTACCCATTTTGCCCACCCTCCCAACCCATCTCCCCTTTTGTTCTCTATATTTATAGGACTGTTTCTGGTTCTTGTTTTTTCATTTATTTTGTTTTCTAGATTCCATGAATAAGTAAAGTCATGTGATATTTGTTTTTTTCTCACTTATTTCACTTAGCATAATGCCCTCTAGGTTCATCTATGTTGCAAGATCTCACTCTTTTTTATTATGCCTATTTAATTTTGAATTTTGAAGTTAGTAAGTATTGAATAGTGAAGGACTGTGAAAAGCCACACGGTTAATAACATGGTAAATTTGAAAAACTCATAGAAAAAAATAAGAATTTAAGAATGATTTTTCAAATAACAAGCTCTACAAATATTAAGTCCAACTTATGTACATAATATGTAAAGAAATATAGGCCTTGTCAGTCATACCAACACACAATTCCAGTTGCCTTTAGTCACAGCATTATTTTATAGGAGACACAGTCATGGGAATTAAAATTACTCAAGAGCAAGTGGAAATGATTGCTTCAGAAACAAAAGACTTATTTACTTAGAATGAGCAAGCATGAGTTAGGGGGGCTAGAGGGAGAGGGAAAGAAGCAGACTCCCTGCTGAGCATGAAGCCCTGAGTGGGGCTTTATCTCATAACCCTGAGATTTACATGAGTGAAATCAAGAGCTGGGTGCCTAACCAGCTGAACCACCCAGGTGTCCCTGGAACCAAATATCAAAAAAAAAAAAAAAATGTTTAGAGTTCTTGTTCTCTCTGTTTCTCCTATTTACCTTCAGGACTTAGACCAAATTTCAGTTCTTTTATGTTTTCCTTGTGCAGCTTTATACATATATGTAGATTAATCAGTCATAGTATATTTATATTTACATGTATGTTTCTTCATTATTCACTTAATTTTTTTGCGTCAAAGATACATTTTCTATTTTTTATTTATTTTATTTTAAAGAATTTATTCATTTATTTGACAGAGAGTGGCACAGCGAGAGTGGGAACTCAGGCAGGGGGAGCAGGAGAGGGAGAAGCAGGCTTTCTGCTGAGCAGAGAGCCCGATGTAGGGCTTGATCCCAACCAGAACCCTGAGATCATGACCTGAGCTGAAGGCAGATGCTTAATGACTGAGCCACCCAGGCATCCCAAAGATACATTTAAAAAAAAAGGGTTTTATTTTATTTTATTCTTTTTGAGAGAGAGACTGCAAGCTGGGTGGAGGAGCAGAGGGCAAGAGAGAGAATCTTAAGCATGCTCCATGCCGAGCACAGAGCCTGACAGAAGGCTCAGTCTCACGACCTTGAGATTGTGACCTGAGTTGAAATCAAGAATTGGTCACGTAACCAACTAAGTTACCCCGGTGCCCCTAAATATTTTATTTTTAAGTACTCTCTACACCCAATATGTGGCTGAACCCACAACACTGAGATCAAGAATCCCATGCTCCTCTTACTGAGCCAGCCAGGTGCTCCCAAAGATACATTTTTTTCTTAAAGTTTACTTTGAAGATTCGTTTATTTATTTGAGAGAAAGAGAGCGTGTGTGCACACATGCACACATCATGTGGGGAGGGGCAGAGGGAGAGAGAGAGAGGGAGAGAATCCTCAAGCAGACTTCTTGCTGAGTGGGAAACCCAACCTGGGGCTCAGTCTCACAACCCTGAGATCATGATCTGAGCTGAAATCAAGAGTCGTAGGCTTAAGGAACTGAGCCAAGCACGTGCCCCACCAAAGATATGTGTTTTTAAAAAATCTTTATTTTGCCAGTGTCTAACAAACACACAGTGGATACTTGAGAAATGTTAGTTGAGTAAGTTGAAGTGCAGGAAAAAATTTAAACCTGGAACTTATATATAGGATACCATTTTGAGTTTTTTCCCCCCTGGTGTGACCACTGGGTACTAACACCTGATGAAGGTTTGAAAACAAGTTAAGCCCCAAAGTTAGTTTTGCTTCTGAGTTCAGTTATACATATTATAAATAAAATATTAGCAGATAGAATCAGCAATATGATAAAATGATAAATAAAAGTGATAAATAAAAATGATATTCTGATCAGAAGGGGTTTATTCCAGGAATGGCAGAATGACTCATACATAGTTATAGTTTGTATTAGGTAAAAGGAAAAGAGAACCTTGTGGTATTTGATAGCTGTCTCAAAGATATTAGATAAAATGTTACAAGTATTTTCATTGAAAATGGAACAAAATGAACTAAAAATAAGGATTGAATGTTACTTTTATGGTAAGATTTAAATAAATAATAACATAATAAATGTATATTATAAACATATTTGAAACTAATAGCCATCATCCAGCTTACTGTGACATACTAGAAATGCCCATTGAAGTTAGAAAGTGGTCAGAGATGGTTGTGTTTGTTCATCAGTATTTAACATTATTTTGGAAGTGTTAGGGGGTGCAATTAGATAAGAAAATGGAATAAATAATATCAGTAATGGTAATGGAAAGGAAATGGCTAAATTTTCATTACAGTATCGATGGGAATAGTAATATAAAGATGTTACTTTACCCTAAATCTGTAAATTCAATGTAATCACAATGGGAATGATTTTGAAAGATGCCCTACAGATGTAGTTTATTTGCAAGAACAGTGCAAGAACACTTACTTAAACAGATCATGATGCATGTATTTGAAACCCTGTGTTATTAAAATGTGTGGTATTGGCATAGCAATAGATAGCTAAATCAATGAAACAGAATAGAATTTAGAAATAATGTAGTTTTCAGTACATGATAGATGTTTTGAAATAGTGGCCATTCATTTGGAAAACAATTACATCATGATATCAAATTCTGGATGAAATAAAGAGCTACTTTTTTTTTTTTTTTTTTTTAAATAAAAATACTAGAAGAGGGCGCCTGGGTGGCTCAGTGGGTTAAGCCACTGCCTTCGGCTCAGGTCATGATCCCAGGGTCCTGGGATCGAGTCCCGCATCGGGCTCTCTGCTCAGCAGGGAGCCTGCTTCCTTCTCTCTCTCTGCCTACTTGTAATCTCTCTCTGTCAAATAAATAAATAAAATCTTGAAAAAAAAAAATACTAGAAGAAAATATAAGTAAAAAAATTTTTATATAATCTTGAGATAGGAAAGAATCTTTTATTGCCATAGCGGAAACCTTAAAGAATTAAATTTGTGTAAACTAGAAAATACAGTTAACAAAAGTTAAAATGATAATTTGGGGTAAAGCTTTGTAATATATGGCTAGGTTAATATATAAAGATTGCTTCTAAAACAATAAGAGGCTAAAGGCCCTTGGTACCACTTTTCCTTTCTCATTTATTCTGTTGAGTCTCTGATATGTATTAGATCCTGGGATGGTCATGGGGTATCCATTTTTCATGTCAGCATATGTGGTCTTGGCCCTCCTAGAATTTAGAAATCTGATGGGAGACAGTAAACTGATAATTACAAGATAAACTACATGATTGGGTGGTGTCTAATTATGTTGGGGGAGGGGATTTCTGTAAACAGGATAAGCATCTTTGAGGAGGTGCCCCTTAAGGGAGATCTGAAGAAAGATAAGGAGAAAATCTTGCTGAGCATTTGGATAAAATCATTTTCTGAAGAAAGGTTAACAGTTTCAAAAGGCCTGATGGGAAGGAATTTTGAGGGAACAAGATGGCTAGAAGGCAAAATTGTTTAAGGTGAAGGCTGGCATCAGATGACAGGTTGAAGAGGTAGCTAGGGCCAAATACATTCCTTTCATTCATCAGATATTTACTGGGCACTAACCTTGTGCAAAGCAGGGAAATAGCAATGAGCAAAACTATCCTAGAAGACAAAGTACTTGGCTTTATGATCCTTGCAGGAAATGCAGTTGTTATATTCAAAGTGCAAGAAGAGTTCATTCCAATGTTTAATCAAGGGATTGTTAAGATCTGGTCTGCTTGGCACCTGGGTGGCTTAGTTGTTAAGCGTCTGCCTTTGGCTCAGGTCATGATTTCAGGGTCTTGGGATCAAGCCCCACATCGGGCTTTCTGCTCAGCAGGAAGCCTGGTTCTCCTCCCACTCTCCCTGCTTGTGTTCCCTCTCACTGTATCTCTCTGTCAAATAAAATCTTAAAAAAAAAAAAAAGATCTGGTTTGCCTTTTAGAATTTACTCTGGTTGTGTTGAGAATGCATGGGGCAGGGAAGTCTAATAAAGAACTTAACAGCTCTAATCTGGTGAGTGGCAACTTGAAATGGCCATTGCATGTTCTATTACTAGTGGATTAAGAAAGTCAAAAGAATTGTGAGTTGGCAACACCAAGATATCCATAGGTTTTGTTATTTATTGGACTTTGTCCATCTTTAAAAAAAATTAATATTTCATCAATTATAAGACTCACGGTTTTTCATACTTTAATAATATGGAATTGAGTTAAGTCTTACCCTTGATGGCGTCTTACAGTCTGTCCGCGAGGCAGTAGTCCTGCTGGATTTGTTTGCCTGTTCATTATTCACAGTCGTACCTGTTCCTTTTGTTACCACTTTAGTGAGCATTGTTGGTATTTCACATGTTAACTTTAATTCTTGATCTATATGTCATCGGTTATATTATGTAGAGAATTGACATTGAAAACAAAGTTACTGGCAAGGGGAAAGCTACAAAAATAGTTCAAAATGATATATAGTTAATCTTGGAAAAAGTAAAAGAACTCTTACAGTCAATATAAAATACAAATTTTGAATGATAAAGCTTTGTGTCATAATTTATTTGGAGGCATTTCCTCCCTTTCTTTCCATTACATAAAACAGTGATATGTACTACAATGAACGGCATCTTAAATTTGATGAAGTACTATAACATTAAAATGGCATTCATATCCAGTAGCATTTGTGATTAGTTTTCCATTTTGTTTATAAAAATGATCCTGTAGCTAAGAGGTAAATAATTCTCCTAAATAAGAGCCAAAGAAGAAAAAAAAATTTAAATTAAGCATCATTTTTTTGGTACTGAAATTACATTTTTATGGGCATTTATTATTAGATCTTATATTGTTTCCTGTAATTCTTTTCCTTTGATTGATAGAAAAATGAAGACATTTATTGAACAAATGTTGAACCACAGGACTTGTCTTGGGGACTTGGGCATACAGAGTTTTAACAAGCTTTATTGGTAATAGAGTTATATACTAAAGTGTGAGACCCAAGTTTGGGTTCTCAGTCGTTTGGCAGAACATAGCTAAGTTGGCTATGGAATTTTTTGGCTCTTCATTCCATATGCATACCAAACATTATCTTTAGGACAAATAAATATTTCATACCTATATATGCTCTGAATTTTAGAAATGTAGATGCTGTTGTGGTAAATAAAATATAAATTTGTTTTAAAACATTATTATATTCATGCTAGTTTTTGTATTTGTAATATTTCAATCAACAAACCTTGTTAGCATGTTGGGATTTACAGAAATGTTTGAGCTTAAAAGTACTAATATTTGACCAGGTTCTAGGCTAGGAATTCTGAATTTAACTGGTATATCTGAAGAATGCCTGTTTTTGCCATTAGCAGTTGTAAGGTAGAAATAGAGAAGATATGAGGGAAAAAAAAATAAGAGAAAAAGTAGAAACAATAGACAAAACATAGGAAGAATTTAAAAAATTTAAAAAAGAATTAAAAAATAAAAAAATTAGAAGAATTAAAAAGAATTAAATTTAAAAAAAGAATAAAAAAAGTCAAGTTTGCTGCTTTGTGAGTGATTTTGGAAAATATGGACAGTTGCATACCTTAATCAACTTATTCCTCCCCTTTTCCTTGTGTCATTTATGCCCATTTCAAAATTTGACAAGAAGATCAGATTCTCTCAGAGTAATGCCATTATTAGAGGTGGTAAAGGGTTAAGTTCTAATGGTTTCTGACACAGACAACCAGGAGGATTCTTTCTGCTTATTCTCCACATCTTCTTTATTCCTGTCTCCTCTGTTTTGAGTACAGTAAACCCAGAACTTGTGTGGAGGATTGAATCTGTGAAGGGATCTCACAAGCAATCTGGAACTTCTACCCTTGAACCAAGGGTGCTGGGGTCTGAAACCTGAAACTTGAAAAAAAAGAAATTTCAGACACAAGTACTACTTTTCATTCACAAATACTCCTTTCTCTCACAAATACTCCTTTCATTCACAAATACTCCTTAACTTACTTTTTAAAAGAAACTACTAAAAAGAGAAAAATATGAGAATTCCTAACTTGCTTGTTTTCTAACTCGAGCTCTTCATTATTCCTTGGTAAATTAATGGCAGAAAAAAGAACACCTTTTCTGTTGTCTACCATAGTTGACAGTATAACAAGATCCTGTACGTTAATTGTTTTTGAAAGAAAAATTTCAAGCCAAAGGAGTGAAATAGGACTAGCAAAAAAAAAAAAAAAATTCTAGTTCCTATATTTATTTGAACAGTACATTCATTTCTATTTCCAGTCTTCTCTCTTTATTTAACAGTGCATGAGTCAGAGGCTTGATGTACTCAGTGGGAAAGGGGAGTTTATCAGCTCACTGACTGGAAGACATGTTCATAGTGAGTTTTAATGTGCAGGCCTTTGAATGGAAATTTGTTACAAGTGATAGGTTTAGAAGTGTCTTAATGGTAAAACTTTGTGTCTTTGAGTGATTTAAAATGCATCCTAGTTCTTTAGCAAAGGAGGATTTTTTTTGTTCAAATGGATTTCTGTTTTCTGTTTTGCTTATGTGCTTATTAGCATTTAAAATAAAATTATTATCATTTAACCTTAAGACATTTGGAGATCTACCTTAGTTGGAACGAGGTAGTAGGAAAGAAGTCAGATAAAATTAGTTCACTATCTGAATTGTGAGGTATTTCAAAGAAAGGCAGTTTTAATATTTTCAAGTTGTTACAGAAATACCAAATGAAAAATGTAAAGTATATGTTATAGAATTTTATTAATAGATGAAGATAATTTACAGTTAGCAGGATTCATTTTATTTTTATTTATACTTTTTAAAGGTTTACACTCATTTTATTGAATAATATTATTAAATATCTGCTCTGTGCCCAGTTGATCATCTTGCTTTCAGTGTGGAGAATAGATAAAATGTGGACAAACTGGAGGCTCAAGAGGAAGTGGATGAGGTTGCTGTTTTAATGTAACTGAGAGAATGTTGTTGCCTGAACTAATGCGTTTGAGATTTTGTCCTGGATTAGTGTGTTCTGGATTTTACTCTCTTCCTTAATGAAGTGTTTTGCCTTGTGAAAATTAATTGTGGATTGGCTTGATCTTTAGAAGATTTGCTTTTAAATTTTGTTAGGGCTGACATAGATAGCCATTCCTCTTTCAGGGCTAAATTAGCTTTACTTCTAAGACTTGGCCTTTCTTTCTTTTTTTTTTTTTAAGATTTTATTTATTTATTTGACAGAGATCACAAGTAGGCAGAGGCAGGCAGAGAGAAAGAGAGGGAAGCAGGCTCGCTGCTGAGCAGAGAGCGGGATGCGGGACTTGATCCCAGGACTCTTGAAATCATGACCTGAGCTGAAGGCAGCGGTCCAGCCCACTTAGCCACCCAGGCACCCAGACTTGGCCTTTCTGGTGTCTCTACGAAAAGCTTCTGATGTTCTCCTTACTTTGGCCATTTGTAACTAGAATTTTCCCCAGCCCCATGTGAGTTGAGGTAGTTGCTCAACTCATAGCTCTCTGGTAGTTGTTCTGTCGCTAGTAATTGTTCTTTGTCTGACATTGTGGAGTCTTGCCTTGTGCACATACACTTAGTGTTTGGCCAGAGAACAATGAGACTCAGGGGGACCTGTGTCAGATTAGATATTGCTGCTTTTATGGCTAGCTTCCTTCTCTGTGATATTCTGCTCTGCAGAATTTCCACTGTCTTAGGAGTCTTTTCTTTCATCTGTCTTCTGAGTTGTGTATGACTTGTTTTCTGTATGGGCTTCCTCTCCTTGTTTCTCATACTGAATAGCAAGCCTGGGCCATCGATATTTGATTCTCTTCTTTCAAAGGATCATAGACCTATGCGCTTGTTTTCCAATGTCTGAAAAGTTACTTTGTGCATTTTATCTAATTTTAAAATAGCTCACAACAGGAGGGCCAGTCTTCTATCCATTATGGTTAGATCATGTTGATTTTGTAGAGAGTGAAAAGTAAATGGGAAATTCATTGAAGGAATCAGAGAAGACTAAACTGTTTAATTTGTTGATGCTCTATGGAGATTACCCTGTTGCTCTCTTGAGAATGGACAGAGGAAGTAGAAGGAAACTAATGGCTGTCATAGTAATCTAGGGTTCAGCTGAACTGGAAATGGAGTGAAGTAGAATAATTCAAGATATAGATTGAAGATGGAACAATCCCTGCCTTCTGTTTGAATTGGTTGTGGGAAATGAAGATCTGGGAAGAATGAGACACTGATGTTTAGCTGTGCCACTGGGAGGATAGTGCCCTTTAATGAGTGGAGAAGACTTAATCTCTCATCACACTTAGCACATGAGGGGTTAGATTAAGGAAGAGAAAAATCAAGAGTTTAGTGAGGGACAATGTAAATTACCTATTAGACATCTAAACAGAGATATTAAATGGGCAATTCGATAAATGAGTCTGAAATCAGAGGAGAGGGCCTAGGAATTCACTAGTGTTTCAGTTGAATTTTAAGCAATGTTATGCATTAGAGAGTTTAGATGGAAAAGAGAAGAGGTTAGTACTTGTAACCTGGTCACTATAGTACTTAGGGGTCTAATTTAGAAGGAAGAACTTGCTAAAGAAATAGAAGGAGCACATGGAGAGAAAGAAGAGTAGGAGAGTGCGGTATCATAATAGTCAAGAGGAAATGTGTATATAGGAGGGAGTGGCCCACTGCTTTGAATGCCTCTGAGAGTTCTAGGAAGGTGAGGACAGAAAGATGTCCACTAGATTTGGCACCCTGGAATTCACTGGTGGTGGTGGATGAATTGTTTGAATGGAGAGGTAGAGAAAGAAATAATTAAAATAATTAAAGCAACAGTCTTCAGGGTGCTACTAGGGAGATCAACTTTGGAAGACTGTTGGTATCATCCAGGCAGAATCTCTAGGAGGGCTGGAGAGACTGGGTGCAGAAGTTATATAGCCAAAACAGTCTCCAGTCCATCATGTTCCTTTATGGGTTTGGTGAAGACAGGGCTGCTCTTGGTGCAAGGCGCAGACACGCAGCTTATTTGGCTGCCCCATTGACACTGCTCACTACCCTTAGAGCCTCTTTCATTCCTGGGACTGGGAGCGTGAGGTTGCTGCTGCTTCTACCACTCATTCTCAGAGTTGTCACTGTTCATGTCCCCAAGTCTTCTGTTTAAAAGATTCTGATTAAAAAGAAGTGATGTATGTGTCTGGTAGGGGAGATTAGGTCTTGTGTCTGGACTTTAACTGCAAGAAAGGCTGGGAAAAAAAAGTATGTGACATTTTTAGCTTTTAATGTGGAAGGAAGACTATTTTAAAATGTGGAATCCCCAAACATAAAAGGGAGATTAGATACCATGGCATGAAAGAGTGATAGATGTCCACTACAAGGTTAGGTAAATAGCTTTTCCAGGTTATCCAGGGAAAGGTATGACCGTTGACTTTTGAACAATGAGTTGGGAGCTAACCTTTGTGTAGTCGAAAATCCTCATAAAATGAATGTCTTACTCCCTGGAACTTAACTACTAATAAGCTACTGTTGACTGCAAGCCTTACTGATAACATAAATGGTTGATTTTACATATAGTTTGTATGTTATATGTATTATTTACTGTATTCTTCAGGTGAGCTAGAGAAAAGAAAATGTTATTAAAAAATCAGAGGAAAAAAACCCAAAAACAAATCAGAGAAAACACATTTACAGTACTGTATTATATTTATAAAAAAAATACATGTAAGGGTGCCTAGGTGGCTCAATCGGTTAAGCATCTGCCTTTGGCTCAGGTCATGGTCCTGGACCCTGGCATGGAGGCCTGTGTTGGGCTCCCTACTCAGTGAGGATTCTCCTTCTCCTGCTCTGTCTGCCCTTCCCTCTGCTCGTGGTCTCTCTGTCCCTCTAATAAATATAAATAATAAAATCTGAAAAAAAAAAAAGAAAAAATAATACATGTATAAGTGGACCAGAACAGTTCAAACCCATGTTGTTTAGGAGTCAACTGTAGTTGAATCTGTGGGATTGGGGAAGGGCTACTTTGTATGGTTGGTGTGCATGTTGTTCAACCAAACAAGGGCTTCCTGCTGATGGAACAGGTGGGGCCTAAAACTCTACCAGTGTTTCATGGTGAGGTTGCATCTACTCCAGAGGGTTTGCTTTTTTTCTAATTCATTTTAAGTTTCTCTGTGGGCTAGTGGTGTTCCTGGACTGGGGCTATAGAACAGTTCCAGGGATGGAATTTAGAAAATGTCTGTGCTTAGGGGAAAGGACAGAGAAGAAGCCTTCAGAGCTGGGATAGTCTTTAATAGAAGGAGGTCGATAATTTTATAGCTGTTCTTCCCTTAACTCTCTCTATGGTTTAAAAAAAAAAAAGCTATTACATGGAGTTCAGAAAGGATGTGGACTGATGACAAAAGCTATTAGATTTAGGAACAAGGAGGTCCTTTCTTTGATATGGTAGAGAGAGTCGTCCAGTAGAGAGGTGAAGAAGAAAACTAGCTAATAATTTATTCATTTTTTTCAGTCTTTTCTTCATCTAACAAAAGAAGAATGGATATGAAGGAGAAATAATTTTTAATGATTGCTTACATGTCACACAGTGTCTGAGGAATACAAAGGACAGTTTTGCTCTGAAGGAGTTTACAGTCTGGTATGTTAGAGAAGATTATTCCAAATACAATGTAGTAAGTGTTAGAGGAGGGCTATGTAGAAGTTAGAGGGGGTGTATGTGATTTAGCACAGGAATAGAAAGGAGTTCAAAGATTTCCTCTTCAAAGAGCCAATTCTTGAAAGTTTGGTAGCTTTGTTATTCATTCACTCATCATTCATTCATATGTTGTTAGAAGATACATGCTCTGGGAGAAGGAAAAGTAGAGTAAGGGGTTCTTTTTTTGTCAGTTTGAAGTTTTAAAATAAGGAATGTTGTGCTGACATTAAATGTTAATTTTTTAATGAAAAATGTCAAACCTATACTTATCACTTAGATATACCAACTACCAAAGTTTTGGCGACACTTGCTGCATGTGTCCTATTTTTTTCCTTTTCTTTCTTTTTTCACCAAAGATTTTAAAACAATTTTTATTTTTTAAAAGATTTTATTTATTTATTTGTCAGAGAGAGAGCGCGAGCGAAAGCGAGCACAGGGAGACAGAGTGGAAGGCAGAGTCAGAGGGAGAAGCAGGCTCCCTGCAGAGCAAGGAGCCCCATGTGGGACTCAATCCCAGGACGCTGGGATCATGACCCGAGCCGAAGGCAGCTGCTCAACCAACTGAGCCACCCAGGCGTCCCTAAAACAATTTTTTAAAATTTTTTATTTTTTATAAACATATATTTTTATCCCCGGGGGTACAGGTCTGTGAATCGCCAGGTTTACACACTTCACAGCACTCACCAAAGCACATACCCTTAAAACAAATTTTCAACATGATGTGATTTACCTCTACAGAGTTTACTATATGATCTCTAAAATATATGAACATTTTCTTGTATAACCACAGTGTGATTATCACAACTCATAAACCTAATAATCTAGAGAAGACATTTGAGTCAAGACTTGAAGGAGACAAAGTCCTCCCCATGAGCTGATGAAAGAGAGTTTAGGTAACGGGAACATCTCGTGTAAAAGTCCTAAGGAATGAGAGAATGCCTAGCATATTTGAGGAACAGCAAGGAGTCCATTGTGGCTGAAGCCTGGTGACAGAGAAGAGTGGTGAGAGATGAGGTCTTGTAGGCTACTGAAGGGACTTTGACTGTGCTTTGAGTCAGATAGGGAACCATGACAAGAATTTTGAGTAGGGGAGACAAGATTAAATTGAATAGAGGAGACAAGATTAAATTGAGTAGAGGAGACAAGATTAAATTCATGCTTAAAGGTCACTGTGAGTGCTCTGTCTTAGACTGCAGTGGGGCAAGACAAAGGGTGGGGACCCTAATTAGGAGCTTGTTATTGTGTTTAAAAGATACCTACAGATGTATATGTATATATGTGTGCGTACACACAAACACACACACTCTCTCTCTCTCTCTCTCTCTATATATATATATATATATATATTTTTTTTTTTTTTTTGAGAGAGTGGGAGGGAGAGAGGGAAAGAGAGAGAGAAAACAAGAACGAACGTGCTGGGGGAGGGACAGACAGGGAGTCCCAAGTAGACTCTGCTGAGTGTGGAGCCTGATGTGGGGATCCATCCCACGACTCTGAGATCATGTCCCGAGCCAAAACGAAGAGTTGGATGCTTAACCAACTGTACCACCTAGGTGCCCCTAAAAGATATATTTTTGTTGGTGGCTTATTCCAGGTGGTAACAGTAGAGATGGCAAGAAGTGCTTGCATTTTGGATATGTTTTGAAGGTAGAGTTTACTGGATTTCCCGATTGACTGACTATAGCTCGAAAGCAAAAGGAAGGCATTAAAGACTCAGGTGTTTCACCTGAATGACTGAAGGGATGGAGCAGGCTTTAAGAACACCTGGAGTTAGGGAGAAAAGTAGCAGAAAGAGTGTTATCTATTAATAGTGGTTTGCACTATAGTTTCAGCAGCCAAGTGGTAAATGTGGATGTTCAAAAGTTACTGGTTTTTAAATGCTCACTGTTTATAATTTAGAACTTTTGTCAGTTCAATTGTACTGCTCTTTCAGGAAGAGGTAACTCTGTAAAGTGTACCGTTCTGTTTTCTGTTTTCTCTCAAACCATTTTTCCTGGCCAGGCAGGAATGAATAAATTAGGTGAAAGGTATAATTAAAGTATTATACATTCCTTTCATTATGGTTGAGTATAGTTCAGATGGAAAGTATTCATCTGTGTATTCTCTGGGATCACTGAACTTGATCTTAGCCAAAAAGCCGAGAAGCACTTCTCTCTGGGATTATTAGAAGCTTTGCCAGGGTACTTTGGAAATGTTGACTGGTTAAGTTGGAGGCATTCACGAAATCTGACAGGAAATAGCCTGAGGTGGTCCGATAACTTCCCTGTGACCCTTGAAGACCCTGGTTATGATATTACTACCATTGCTTCCTTTCTTCCTGATTCTGAGATCACTAAAATTTAGATGAAAAAGAATAGTTACGTTTTTATGACATTTTATTAACATGAACAATCTTAACTTCTTTTTTCTTTCTACTTGTCACCCTGCTAGAGAGAGATTTTCATCCCAGGTAGCCAGGTTGTTACTCTGGAGTAGGTGCTGTAGAAAGGATGTGATTAAAACAAATGCTTTTAGTAGCTTTGTGCAGTGCAGACTGATGTCTGCTTTTATTTCTCCTTTTAAAAAGGAAATATTTCTGATCTCCCTTTGGACTGTGTGTGGAGTTCTGATTTATAGGTCTTAGAGTCATGTGGAAAATTGACACTGCTCTGGGATTGCATTGTAGTTTCCATCTGTTGTACTGATTTCACCTGTGTGACTAATTTTAAATAACTAGGTGTTCACTGACAGGGGCTCATATGCCTGTATGTGTGACCCTTATAATCCTTTAGCCTGAATGCAACCTGTGGTTCTCTGATCCACTGGGGAAGGTTTGGTAGACAGGGATCTGAGTGTCTTGTAAGGCTGGGGTAGTCATTTTTTTTACACAATTATTCCCTCTCGCCATCCTTCTCTGCTCTCCCTTTAGGAAAAAAAAACAAGAGTGAAAAGGAGGACACTTACTCTCATTTTTACTTTTCTGATATAGGAGATGCATCGGAGATTTGAGAATGCTCCTGATTCTGCCAAAACAAAAGCCCTGCAAACTGTTATTGAAATGAAGGTAAGTAAGAGTCTGCAAAGAATCTTGTGAGTCACTTTATACTTCTAAGTGATTGCACATTTTCCTGTGTGAGTTTTAGAAAATCGTATATAATAATATTTCACTTATTTTGTAGATTGAGAAGACATAGTAAGATGATGAAAATGACACTTAAAAAGAACTTCAGTTTTATTCACTTTTAGTTATAGAGAACTCAAATGGGACCAAAAAGGCTTGTCCAGAATTTCTTTTAAATAGCTGTGCTTAAAACTTTTGATCTCAGGACCCCTTTTTCTCTTAAAATGAAAGACTCATTCATTGGTTTTTAGAAAATGCCTGCCTAATACTAAGTCTAGTAACCATAGTTAGTCAGTTGTTCTTTCAAGTAAAAGTGATGTTACATGAAAAAATTACCTAATGCAGCAAAGAGGCAAACAAGTGCTGTTCCTAAGGAACAACTTTTGTACTTCAGTGGGCAGAAATACCTAGCTCCTTCCCATTTCATCACAGAGAATATTAAAAAAATGTGTTCTGAAGGGTTGTGATTAATTAGAAGTAATAATTTTTACTGCTTCATTCGGGACATTCTCAAGGGAAGCAGTCTTCCCAAACTTTTATTTCTAGGGGCGCCTGGCTAGCTCAGTTGGCAGAGCATGTGACTCTTGACCATCGGGGTCAGTGTGACCTCAGGGTCACATTGGGCCTAGAGCTTATTTATTTATTAATTTTTAAATTTCTAATATTTCTTTCTTTTTTTTCTGTGAGCGTCTGATGCTGAAAAGTGCGATGACTGCTGGTATGGTTTGGTGCTACTGCCTGTTGTCCTAAGACACTAGCAGTTTTTTTCCCCTCACTATTGCTTATATACTTTTAGTGCAAATGTTAACATAGTGGATAAGGCAAATAAAGTCATAGTATTATTATGAAAATGGCTTAGACTATGTAGACTTCTTGAAAAGGTCTTGGGGGATCCAGAATTTAGAACGTGAACCATACTTTGAAAAACTCTGCCTTAAGTTAATGAATAATTAGAAGTCTTTGAGCTCTGTATTATATTAAGAGCTTGCCTTCCAGATTCCTTGGTTTCAAAATTTGGCTTTCCTTGAATCAGTTACATGATCACAAAGCAAGTTACCTGACCTCCCTATACCTCAATTTCTTCACTGTTAGAAGGAGGTAATAA
Organism: Mustela nigripes; assembly: GCF_022355385.1. Classification (NCBI taxonomy): domain Eukaryota; kingdom Metazoa; phylum Chordata; class Mammalia; order Carnivora; family Mustelidae; genus Mustela; species Mustela nigripes. Next base: position 105,354,319 of record NC_081562.1, read on the forward strand.
GAGTGCTATCCCATAGGTTGTTTTGAGGTTTAAATTAGGTATAGCAAGTAAAACACTTTGAACAGTACCTGGCATGTCACAAACTGTTAGCTGCTGCTATTATTACTTTTATGAACATCGTATTCTTTGTTCCAAAAGCTGAAAGACTCTTATAGATAAGGATCTCTCTGTCTTTCTCTTTTTTTTAGCTTCTTCATATTCCTGTAAAAGATTGACACTTTTTACTTTGTGAGCTTTTATTTAATACTTGTTAATATAACAAGAATATTTAGTTATTGGTATATGGTTTTATGTAAATAGAGGCTTCCCAAATACAGTTTTAAGAACTTTTCTCTGAATTTAAATGATTTCCTGTTAAAATATTGTGTATATCTTTATTTCCAGTGGGGAAAGGATTTACCAAACAAATTCTGAATTAGTAGAATTCTGGGCTGTTTGTAGTTAGTTTATAGTCTTGAACATAATCCTGCAAAGAGCCTTAAAAAGTTTCATTGTATGTTCACATTTCCCACAAATCTCTTTGTGTATTTTATTTCCTGAGCCCTGTTTAAATCTAAGAATAAAACACATGAATGTACCTGTTTCCAAAATCATGTTACTCACCTTTTGATAGAATAGGGAAATATAGGGGGCACCTGGGTGGCTCAGTGGGTTGAAGCCTCTGCCTTTGGCTCGGGTCATGATCCCAGGGTCCTGGAATCAAGTGGCTCTCTGCTCAGTGGGAAGCCTGCTTCTCCCTCTCTCTGTCTGCCTCTCTGCCTACTTTTGATTTCTGTTTGTCAAATAAACAAATAAAATATTTAAAAAAAAGAATAGGGAAATATAATAGTATTAATTGGTAGTGGCTTTATTTTAACTTGTGTTAACCTTTAGCCATTTGATTAAGAAACAAGAGATTCTGAGATTCTGGTGGCCCAGCTGGGTCAGGTGGATGCTTTGCTAAAATCACAGCTGCAAGTATAGCATGAATTTGAGAGAATTATGAAGGTCTAGAATAGTCTTGGGGGGAAAAGGAAAGGAAGATGGTTGATAGACCATAAAAAAGCCCACTGTCTTCAAGGTGATGTAATTTTCCTCCCTTCTCTTGCCTTCTTCCCCCCTCATCTTCTCCCTCTCCACTCTACCTCCCCCTTCATTCTTCTCTAATTTTTTTTCTTTTTTCCTTTAGCAGTGGAGGAACAGGTAAGAATTACTGTGCTGCTCTAGGTGAGAGTTTTGTCAGGTAGATAATGGCAGAATTATTGGGATGCATATGAATTGAGGATCATGGTGAGAGAGTTTGTATAATCAGGAAAAGAATGTAGTGTGGATAGTAAGAAAGAGAATTCAGAATGGACTGACAGGTTGGGAGAAAATGTGACAGGGAATGTCTATGAGGTTTACGAATAGCAAATAGAAAGTGATGGTGCCACAGGCCTGGGGAGAGAGTCCTGGTTTTAGGATCCAGAGTTTAGTCCTGTCGAGTGGGTAGTGAAGTGGACTGGTAGATGAGGTCATTGGAATTAAGGACATCATGGAATTAGAACATTGAAATCCCAGGATGATGGCAGGAGTGGTATTTGAAGGGAAGATTGATTGTGAGTCAGGAGCCAAAGATGTTTTCAAGTGGCCGGAAGTTATTGGGAAGTCCCTAGATGGCAGCAGCGAGGAGGGTAAAGTGAAAAGGAGTGTGTGCTGTAAATAAAGGGAGGCAACACTTTTCCCCCTGCTCTTTTCTGGTACTGGAGGGTTAGTAACCTTCATCGGGGATAATGCAGGGAAAGTATATCCTTTGTGAAAGCCAAAAGGTTTACCTTTTGGTGAGGAGAAAATTGTGGGGGGGAAAAAGGTGAGGATTTGAGAAATTTTGCAAGGAACAGGGGATGTCAGTAGGCTCATTGGAAATGGCTGATTAATGATGGGAGACCCAGGGCTGGGGGAAGTACAGAATAGTAAGATGATAAATAATTTATTTACTTAGTTATTATACATTCTAGGAGTAGGAAACTTGGTTGGAAGGACTGTCCTCACATAAACCCAGTCTGGTTGAGTTGTGGTAGAACAAGTTGAGCATATCAGACCTTGTTTTTCTGCCTGATTTCAGTGAGTAGTCTGGCAGGTCTCTTATCTGGGCAGTCAGTGGCTGCCTCAGGACTTTCAGAGTTATAGTTTGGTCCCTGTTGGGGAGAAGCTTTTATGGGACATGATTTGGTAGTGAGGGTGCTGATTGCGTTAAGAACTGCCTCTGTATTTGTGTTGGAGTTTGGGGAGAAGATTGATAATGTTTCTTGGGGCGTTGTGGGGACTTTGTAGAGTTAGAGGCTGTCTATGTGATGTGCAGAGCTTGAGTTCATAGCTGGAGGCAATTTTGTGTTGTGTGGAGTACCAGTTGTGGAGTACCAGTGGTGCTATGGACTGCTCTGCAGTCCCTCTTGGCATTGGCCCCTTTTTATCCACCCACCGCCCCCAACTAATGTCAGAGGTTAGCCACGTTTCATTGGTAGGTTAGTCCCATGCATATGCCTGGTATTTTAGCTATTCTTAAGGAACTGCATCCTGATATTTCCAGGAAGATGTATAGTGATCTTGAAGGTAAATTTTCAGATAGTACAATGAAAACAGTTTACGGGCATATCTCGGTTTATTGTGATTCACTTTATTGTGTTTTGCAGATACTGTCTTTTTTTTTTTTTTTTTTTACAAGTTGAAGGTTTGTAGCAACCTTGTGTCAGACAGGTCTTTTTAAAAAAAATTAAAAAAAATTATTTTTATTTTTTTTTAATTAACATATAACGTATTATTAGCCCCGGGGTACAGGTCTGTGAATCACCAGGTTTACACACTTCATAGCACTCACCATAGCACATATCTTCCCCAATGTCCATAACCCTACCACCCTCTCCCTACCCACCTCCCCCCGGCAACCCTCAGTTTGTTTTGTGACATTAAGAGTTTCTTATGGTTTGTCTCCCTCCTGATCCCATCTTATTTCATTTATTCTTTTCCTACCCTTCCCAACCCCCCCACACTGCATTTCAACGTCCTCATATCAGGGAGATCATATGATAATTCAGACAGGTCTTTGGGTACTATTTTTCCAACACCATTTGCTCACTTCATGTCTCTGTGTCACAAGTTAGAAATTTTCCCAGTATTTCAGACTTTTTCATCATTATTATATTTGTTGTGGTGATCCGTGATCAGTGATCTTTGATGTTGCTATCGTAATTGTTTTGGGACACCACAAACTGTGCCTATGTAAGATGGTAAACTTGATAAATATGTGTGATCTGCCTGCTTCACTGACCTGCCATTCCGCTGTAACTCTCCTTTTCCTCAGGCCTCCCTATTCCGAGACACAACAATATTAAATTAGGCCAATTAATAACCCTACAATGATCTCTACATGTTTAAGTGAGAAGAGTAACATGTCTCTCACTTCAAATCGAAAGCTAGAAATGATTAAGCTTAGTGAGGAAGACAGGTCCAAAGCTGAGGCCTCTTAACACCAAATAGCCGAACTGTGAAGGCAAAGGAAATGTTCTTTTTTTTTTTAAGATTTTGTTTATTTGACAGAGAGAGAGAAATCACAAGTAGGCAGAGAGGCAGGCAGAGAGAGAAAGAGGGGAGGAAGCAGGCTCCCTGCAGAGCAGAGAGCCCGATGCGGGGCTCGATCCCAGGATCATGACCTGAGCCGAAGGCAGAGGCTTTAACCCACTGAGCCACCCAGGCGCCTCAAAGGAAACGTTCTTAAAGGAAATTAGTAGTGGCTACTCTAGTGAAGACATGAATGGTAAGACAGCGAAACAGTCTTATTGCTCATATGAAGAAAGTTTTAGTGGTCTGGATTGAAGATCAAACCAACCACAATGTTCCCTTAAGCCAAAGCCTAATCCAAGGAAGGCTCTAAGTCTCTCAGGTCTGTGAAGGCTGAAAGAGGCGAGGAAGCTGCAGAAGAAATGTTTGAAGCCAGCAGAGATTAGTTCATGAGGTTTAAGGAAAGAAGCCACTCTATGACATTAAAGTGCAAGGTAAAACAGCAGGTATGGAGGGAGAAGCTGCAGCAGGTTACCCAGAAGACCTCATAAGATAACTTATGAAGGTGGCTCCACTAAACAACAGATTTTCAGTGTAGATGAGACAGTTTTCTGTTGGAAGAAGATGCCATCCAAGACTTTCATAGCTGGAGAAGTCAGTGCTTGGCTTCAGAGCTTCTTGTGAGGGGCTAATGCAGTAGTTACTTTAAGTTGAAGCCAATGCTCATTTACCATTCCAAAAATCCTGGAGCTTTAAGAATTATACGGAGTCTGCTCTGCCTTTGCTCTGTAAAAGCCTAGATGGCAGTGCATCTATTTGCAACATCACTGAATATTTTAAGCCCACTGTTGGGACCTACTACAGAGAAAAAGAGTTTCTTTTCAAAATATGGCTGTTCATGGACAATGCACCTGCTCACGGAAGGGCTCTGATGGAGACGTACAAAGAGATTATTGTTGTTTTCATGCCTACTAACAAAACATTTATTCTGCAACCCACGGATCAGGGAGTCATTTGATTTCCAGGTATTATTATTTAAGAAATGGATTCGTAAGGCTATAGCTGCTATAAAGAGTGATTCTTCTGAAGGATCTGGGCCAAGTAAATAAAAAACCTTCTGGAAAGGATTCACCATTCCAGATTCCTGTAAGAACACTTGTGATTCATGGGAAGAGGTAAAAATATCAACCTGAATAGGAGTTTGGAAGAAGTTGACTCCAACCTTCCTGGATGACATTGAGGGGTTCAGGACTTCAGTGGAGGAAGAGCTGCAGATGTGGCAGAAATAGCAAGAGAACTAGAATTAGAAGTGGAGCCTGAAGGTGTTGAATCTTATGCTAAAACTTGAACAGATGAGGAGTTGCTTCTTACGTATGAGCAAAAAAAAAGTCGTTTCTTAAAATCGAATCTACTCTTGGTAAAGATGCCATGAAATGCAACCAAGGATTTAGAATACTATAGAATGTTTGTTGATAAAGCAGCAGCAGGGTGTAAGAGGATTGACTGTAGTTTTGAAAGTTCTGTGGGTAAAATGCTGTCGGACAGTATCATCTGCTATAGAGAAATTGTTCGTGAAAGGAAAAGTTAATTGATGTAGCAGACTTGTTGCCTTATTTTTAGAATTTGCCACAGTTGCCCCAAATTCAGCTACCACCACCACCACCACCCTGACCAGTCAGTACCTATCAACATGTAGGTGAGTCCCTGCACCAGCAAAAAGATTATGACTCACTGAAAGCTCGTATGATAATATTTTTTAGCAATAAATTATTTTTAAGTTAAGGTATGCATATTTTTTCCCATAATGCTATTATATACTTAATAGAATATAGTATAAACATACCTTTTACATGCAGTGGGAAACAAAACAATTTATTTGACTTTCTTTATTGTGATATTTACTTAACTGCAGTGGTCTGGAGCTGAGCCCAAGATATCTTTAAGTTATGGTTGTATTTATTCTTTATGGGCCAGGAGATTAAGTGTGTCCCACTGTTTTTGTGTGTGTGTTTTTTTAGGCTGTGGTAGAAATGGGATGCACCCACTTATTTTAAACAAGTAATTCAGAATTTAGGTTTGTTGTATCTCTTGATTGCATTACTTCGGTGCATTTAATTTTGAACTACATCTACGTTTAACTTGGGTAGATTTGTAAAAGAAAATTTTTGCTATGATATTTTTAAAGGTAACACAGGGCAAGTAGTATATCCCCCTTCTCTCCCCTGAACCTAAATATTGCTAGTTGTACTTGTCTCGTGATAAATCCTTTAAAACTTTTATCTTCATGCTCTAAGATTTATGATAACAAAGAATATCAATCAAGAAATCTTTGAGGAAAAGTACAAAAGGAAGTAATTTCAAAATTCTTTCTAAAGGAGTGGTTTCTCTGAAGTTCCAAATAAAGTAAAACTATACTTAATTTATGATTCTACTTCTTTATTTGTTAGGTGAATGAAACATATACAACTTTAGGAAGTGTTCATTCTGTGTAGGAATTTTTCTGTAATTGACATCTAATGTGATCTTTTTGCAATTGATAATATCTAAAGTAAACTAGGGGATAAACTAGATAGTGTGACAAGCTAAACCAAGAAATTGAATATAGAAGAATATTCTACTGGGAGATGATATTTGTGGAGATGATTTATAAGGACAGTGATTTAAAAAAAAATTATTATAAAATACTTAAAATGTGTAGAAAACTAGAGAGAATAATATGATAAACTATAATTGTTAGCATAATCATCCCTTTGTTATTTTTACAATGAGATGCTATAAAATATTATTGCAAATATAGTTATACACATTATTGCATAAGTCTTTGAAACACTTTTACCTTCCTCCTTCCTTTGGGAGGAGAAATAAACCTTTTAGGGGTCACAGAGTAGAATGATAGAGTAGCTAGGAATGGTTTTTCTGTTAATATTACAGAATTTTTCCCTAGAAATTTGTTGACCACAAAGAAACTTTTTTTTCTTTTTAAAGATTTTATTTATTTATTTGACACAGAGAGATCACAAGTAGGCAGAGAGGCAGGCAGAGAGAGGAGGAAGCCGGCTCCCCGCCGAGCGGAGAGCCTGATGTAGGACTCTATCCCAGGAACCTGAGATCATGACCCGAGCTGAAGGCGGAGGCTTAACGCACTGAGCCACCCAGGTGCCCAACCACAAAGAAACTTTAACTAGCTTTCCATTTCTTTTACTTTTTAAAGAAGATAATTCTCTCAACTTTAAGCAAAAGGGTATAGACTAGAGGAAGGGACAGAGGAAAAATCATATTCTAGATATGAACTCTTCTCCTTTCACCCAAGGGGCCATAAAGGATATAATTTAGAAGCAAGGCACCAAATGCTATCTTTATTTGTTTATCTTTATTAAATTCAACATTGTAAAGACTTAGTTTTTCAACGCCTCTCATTTGTTGTGAATACTTTAATGTCTAAATCTTCCATTGTCTTCAGGATTCAAAAATTTCCTCTATGGAGCGTGGGCTCCGAGACTTGGAAGAGGAAATTCAGATGCTGAAATCAAATGGGGCCTTGAGTACGGAAGAACGGGAGGAAGAAATGAAACAAATGGAGGTCTATCGGAGCCATTCTAAATTTATGAAAAATAAGGTAATGGTGTGTGATACTATAGTTTTTAAAAGAGTTTTGAGAAATTGATGCATATTTCTATTTCCTTAGTGATGATGAAGAACTTCACATTGTTTTATCAGACTTCAGGGAAGGATAATTAGAATTCTTTCAAATGCAACTTTCCTAGAACTAAAGTCAGAATTACTGATGATTGTTATTTCAAGTTTTCACTTAAAAGAAAATTATTCCTATGAGCCTGATATGTGTTGTCACAGTTTAAGATTTATATCTATCAGTACTTCTGAGATGATTTATTAGAATTCTTTTTTTTTTAATTTCTTAGAATTCTATCCAAGTTGAATTTTTCTCACTACATGAGACAACAAGTTCTTTAACTCTTGTGTAGTATTTTAACAGCCAAAATCCTGAACCCAGTTCCCCCACCTATTTTTTTTTTCCTGAAATGGCTTAAATAATATCCTATTTTCCCTTCAAATACAGTTCTATAAAGAAAAACCCTTTGTCCTGTCCCTTGGAGAAGATGCGTTTGTATCAGGTTTATTGTTTCCCGTGTGCACTTCAGATATACCTACAGTAAGATCACATACCAGCGCAGCATGTCAGTCCATATTTAGAAACTGAGTCACAATATTTTTTCCTTAGATCCAAAGCCATTTAGTTTGATTCTATAAACTATTTGGGCAAATTGGAGGATCTAGTTTATTATAGTTATCAATTTGCCAAGTTTGTTTTGGTTTAATTAAAAATCACAATTATGATTACATAATATTAGCTACAAATAAGTAGCCCTTGCATCCCAATTGTATTAGTTCCTCAGTTTCTCAGAACAGAAAACTGTAGAGACATGATACACAATTATTCTAACTTCCTCTCCACTTTCTAGCTTCTGGCTGTGGTACTCAGACCTGACATAAAAGTCAATAGAATATTCCTTTATTATTTTAAGAATCTGTTATCAATGACTACTGAAAATCGATGCTAATTTTAGAACTTAAAAATTCACATTTTCAACTTCTATTAGTTTGTATTTTTCACGCTAATTTGAGAAGAAAATAAACTACCATACAGTCTCCATTTGCTGATTGGCACATTTAAGTCCATTAAAAAATGTGAAAAACTATCTAGGGTTCTTTGAAGAGGGAATTAGGGGAACAGATTTGATTGTGTTATACAGGTTATTGTTATTTCCAGTTACTGCTCTGGCTGAAAAGCAGATAGTAAGACGTAGATTGACACATAAGTGAAAAAGAATAACAATGTCGTGACAGGTAGAGCAACTGAAGGAGGAACTAAGTTCGAAAGAGGCTCAAGGGGAGGAGCTGAAAAAGAGAGCGGCTGGTCTTCAGGCTGAGGTCTTTGCCGTAAGATATACTCTTTGTGTGCAGTGATCCCACAGTGGGACCCTGCTAGCTCTGGCTTCTGGGTGGCTTATACTTTCATTCTCTTTGGTTGGCAGCTTTGCCCAATACTAGCACTAACCAGCCTGCTCTGCTCTTTAACTGACTCCTGTTCACCAGTTTGACCCATATTTCACTTTGTGTGCAGTGAGCCCTCACTTGTTCTGGTTGTTTATTGTTGCTTTTGTCATTGTATGGATGGGACTTCGAAGCGTGTTTTTTTCTCCTTTCCTTTTGTAGATAATTGTTTTATATGAATGGTGATCTCCATTTCTTCTTGGGTGTAAGAATATGCAGATGTTCTCCGTTTTAGGGATTATTTGAATTTGAAATTCTTTTTTTTTTTTTAAACTGAGATATAATTGATTTATAACTTTATATTTCAGATTTGCAACATAATGATTTGAGATACACACACACACACACACAAATGATCTCCACAGTAAGTCTAGTTAATATCTATCACAAAAATTTTTTTTCTTCCTTTGATGAGAACTTTTAAGATCAACTCGCCTAGATTTTGAAATTCTTGAGTAAAGTGCTTTAAGTTCATAGGTATTTAACTTTAAGTCTCCATTAGGTGATTTTCCAACAAATGTTACTTTTTAAAGAATAGATGTGTAGAAAGTGATTTGCTTATTTAGAGTTAGCTAGTCAATTAGAATTAGCATGAAACATAAAATCTCTAAATCTAGTTTAATCTTCTGTCTAAAGAACTTAAAATTCCATTTCAAAATGTAACAAAAAAATAATAAAATAGCTAACACTCAAACACTTATAACCTGCCAAGGTTGGTATATGACCCAGCCCCAGTTTATAGATGTGGAAACTGAGGTAGCAGAGTGGTACTCAGGTGATATACCTGGTGAGAGGTAGAGCTTGATTTTTACACAAGCAGTCTGGTTTCAGAACCTGTGCTGGTGAGCTTTTCCATCTTCTGCCCTGTACTAGGCCACGTGCGTGTGTGTCACACCAGTGTCAGGGAAAAAACTGCTTCTGAAAATAATTGTGGGATAAGACAGGAACACAGCATTAAAAAAACCAAACCAAACCAAACCAAAACAGAATTTGTGCTGACTTGATGTTTTTGCTATTTATGGGCCCCTTTATAGTACAGATAGTAAAGTGAAATATTTTGTCTATAAGGCACTTATTTGGTTTATGGTAACTGTGTATTTTCTAGAGGAGTAGTTGATGCATAACTTTACCTTTTTTTCCCCTTAGCTATTATAAATATTTCTGTCTTGTGTCAGACAATGGGCTATGTACATTCCATACATTATTTTATTTAATCTCCAAACAGTACAGTAGCGTCTGTTTACTTTCTCCATTTTACTGGTCAGGAAACGAAGGCTTAGAGAAGTAAATACTCAGAGATACACTTATCCCCAGGTGTGAGTGACTGCAAAGCCTCATGATCCTAACTTTTATGGAAAATGTGTGCTTTTAAACTCTGCTTTCCATTTAGAGTATTTTCTTCCCTTTCTCAGTCTCTGTGGTCAATATAGCCGACTTTGATGATTCTTTAATAAAGTAGATGATGAGGAAACAGGGATTTTATACCTATTTTTAACTATGTGATTAGAGGTAATCTTTAAACCATAGTAGTTCCTTAGTTGAGGAAGTGATAACATTTTAAACATTCCTCCTGAATATTCATTCATACACAAGTATGTTTTTAGTGCAACCTGTATGTTAAGGATGGAATAATATAAATATGTACTTTTTGTTGGAAAAGGGATGTCATGAAAGATGCCACAGCATTACATTACAGGTAACTCCAAGGTACATATTTATATTATAGGGTGAAGATAGCTGCCATTTATAGTTATCTTCCATTGATGTTCTTAGTACCCTCAAGTAGTTTGCATACAGTATGCATATAGAAATATTTGTGGAATGAATGAATAACGAAATTTGCAAATAGAATTTTCATGCATATGAGAAAATGCTTGTCTTCTTGCTAAACAAGAAGAGTAAATTAGACACTTATTTTTAGCACTCCTTAAAAGTCTAATTTAATTAAACTGATATTTATTTCATACCTCCTTATGGGAAAATGTTCCCCAAACTGTCCCTTATACCCAAGATTATTATAGTGAAAATACTATAGGTACAGTCAATGAAAAAATACAGAGAACTTTCATCAGTAATACTGAAATTACTGAACTTGTCAGTCAGATTTATACTTCCAATAATTAATCTTCTTGTGCATAGCTACCTTGCTAGGCAGAAAACAGAATAGAATGTAAAAGCAAATCTTACTTACTTATTTGGTGTACATTTAGAATAAGAGACTATTTAGAAAATTCTTAGAAACAGTAGAATGTAAATGAAATGTTTGAAATAAAAATTTTTTAAGTTGAGATGAGAGAAATTTATGGGAGATTGATTGGCATCTTTTGACTATGGATTCCTCTGTCAGTAATTCAGTTTCAAATTACACGTGTTGATTCTTACAGAATGAGCCTTTATGCATTTAAGTTATATGCTTTTTAATCCCTTTAGCTAATAGACGTTGTAGATGATATAACTTTGTAGGTGAAATCTTTTTTAAGGTCAGTATCTCTAACTCATCAAAATTATATGATTTCTGAAAGGCACAGGTTTATAATGCCTCATAACACTAAATGTGGCTTTTTAAGATAAGGGTTTTATATAAACTTTTGTTTGTGAATGAAAAAAGTAAACAGTATACCGGCAGCAGCTTTCGAATTTAACTTTAAATAGCAATGCTAGGAGGTTTTCTTTTTCCCTTCTGTTTTGTATCTACGCTAATTCCGCTTTATGTTTTAAGAGGTCTGACTTAATAAAATGAAAACTGTTTCATCAGCGCATTGGTATTTAGATGCTTCCTGCTATTGCATAGTAATCTAATTGAATTGGGATTTCTTTCCCTCTATTCTTTTTCTAAGGGATTTTGAAGAGTATTTAGGAGATGCAGAAAATGAAAACTGGAATTTCCCTATTTGTTGAAAAACTGTGTGTGTGTGTGTGGGGGGGGTGGTTATCCAAGATTAGATGATGGAAAAAAGATGAATTATGTTTTGTCAGAAAACTAATGCTTTTAGTTTCATATTTTGTGACTCAGATCTGTCAAAGAGCCAGATCAGAGGTGGTTGTTTCATTTCTTTTTTCCCTACAGTATTTTATTATCTTCTCTAGATTGGTCAGGTGAAGCAGGAGCTATCCAGAAAGGACACAGAACTACTGGCCTTACAGACAAAGCTAGAAACACTCACAAATCAGTTCTCAGACAGTAAGCAACACATTGAAGTGCTGAAGGAGTCCTTGACTGCTAAAGAACAGCGGGCTGCCATCCTGCAGACCGAGGTAAGAAGAATTCTGGCTTTGGCAGGCAGTCAGTTCCTTGGCACCTTTTCATGTGTATCACCTGTGCAATTTTTTGTCATACTTAGATTTGGGAGATAATGAATAACGTGCTGAATAATTGTTTCGCAATGTGGTCATACTGTACTAAAATAGAACTATCTTGTTTCATTTCTTAGATCTAACAGTCTGGTGCAGTTTATGTATGCCTTTAATTCTTTGAACTTGCCCTAAGTTTGTACTACTAAGTATATTTAAACATGAAATGTTGTAAAGATAGTTGTAAAAAAGAAATCCAAATCCATCTTTTGTTCTCACCCATGGTGTATCATGAATGGCAGTGAGCTCGGTTACCCTTTGTTTAGATTATTAAGGGTTCTTGAGTTTTGATATTATGACTAGCTTTATGTAGGCAAGCTGCAGAATCTAGAAATGTTCTAAATAGATCTCATTTTGAACTTCAGATCATGAGACAATGTGCCTTCATATCCTATTTGAAAATGAAGTTAAAAATTGTAGATTATTTAGCCTGTCTTCCTTTTTCTTTTGAAGAACTGGATAGGTAAATAAGGGTGTACTTAGATGGAAAAGAGGAATGAAAAGTAAAAACACATAAAAACATTATAGACCCAGAAGATGAGAATCCTTTAGTGAGGAGGAATGGGGAAATGACCAAAACTCTTTCATGTAATATTTTATTTTTGTATAGGTTGGGACTTTGTTGAAAATGAGAGATTCAGACGTTGAGAGATTTGAATGATGTATTTGTAATTTTCCTTACAGCTCAGACTTTCCTTCAGTCATGTTTCTTATTATCAGAATATAAACCTCATTCTACCTCACAGGGATATTTTAGATAAAAATTAGGTTTTGGCTCTGGGGTCATAGTTGCTGAGTTTGAACTTCAGCCTTCCCACTTACTACCAAGGTATATGATTCTGGGCATGTTATTTAAGTTCACTGTGCCTCACTTTCCCTCCATCTGTAAGATGAAGGTAATAGGAGTGTTTGCCTCGTCGGGTTGTTGTTAGGATTAAACTAGTTTATTACACACAGTAAAGCCTTTTTCTGTTATTGTTATCATTGTAGCTATTGTATTAAAATCAGCTGATTATACACACACACACTGAAAATAATTAAGAGAACACAGTTGGTTTTCTTTCCACTGGAATACATTTTATTTAGAAGATCTGCTATTTCTTATTTTTATTCAGCTAGTTTTATGTTCATCCAGGGAATTGCAAGTATAAAATTATCTGGAAAATGTTACTTGCAAAGTTACTAACTCATGCCTTTATTAGAGTTTTTCACCCCAGTAACTGGTGTGCATGCAGTACTACACAAGGGTCAGAAGAGGGTGCCAGTGTTTTAGAGGTGAGCCTACTTCCAAGTTTAGGAGTGTGACAGTGTTGGCTAGAGGTGGCAGGTGTGCGAATCGGAGAACCAGGCAGTTGGTTTAATGATAATGCAAACATTTAAAAGCTTGTCACAGTCTAATAAATGACTTTTTTCCTCTTGGAAGTCCATCCTTTTCTTTGTACCCCTTTCAAGTAGTGTTTTTATTCAATCACAAATGGGCTTGTGATTGATTTCTTGTACCATAGAAAGTAAAAACTGTATTTGTGGTCATTCTTGAATGGTTCTTATATTTGTTTTTAGCCATGTGGGAGTAACTGAGTTTCAGTGATTACCCCTATGAGTCACTAGGACAACTGCTCTAGTATGACCATCTCATCCTAAAATATAACAGTGTAAAAGTCAATAATCTTTTGAGTATAGGATAATTATATGAAATTGATATGGTGATTTATTAGCATGTGCTTTTTTTTTTTTTCCCCAAATTACTCTGGTGAGATTTTACAGGGGTCACTTTTTCCCAACATCTTTCTCATGTTAGAGCCCAATAAAAGGCAGTTTGAACCAGCTCTTGGAAAATTCTCACATTTTTTTTTATAATTTGCTCTTAACTCATACTGTCCTCATTTCTGCAGCTGCCCTAGACTTTGATCTAACTCTCACAGCACTACATTAAGCATATATGAAAAAGAACATGGATCAAGGAGTTTTTAAGAATCCTTTAAGGAAAAATAGGCTATGGCAAAAGACTTGATTTTCTTCTTGTTCCTGGTCTGGGGATTGAGGCCCTTTTGTTTTGGGCAGTGTACAATATATAGTATTTCTGGAATTGCTCTTATTTTATGAACATCCCCCCCCGCTTTTTTTTTTTTTTTTTAAAGATTTTATTTATTTATTTGACAGAGAGAGAGCGCAAGTAAGCAGAGCGGCAGGCAGAGGGAGAGAGAGAGAAGCAGGCTCTCTGCTAAGCAGGGAGCCTGATGTGGGGCTGGATCCCAGGACCCTGGAATCATGACCTGAGCTGAAGGCAGCCATTTAACCAACTGAGCCGCCCAGGCGCCCCATGAACTTCCCTTTTAATCTGTTGATCTTCACGGAGGTGGTCTGTATTTAGTAACAGAGGTTAAAAGCTTGGGCTTTGGAGTCAGACCTTAATTTGAATGCAGCTATCTATGTTTATTACTTATGTGATCTTGGATGAATTACTTTACCTCTTTAATCCTTCATTTCCTCATTTGTAAATGGGGATAATAATAGGATTGACTTCCTAAAATGGTTGTGTCTAGAATAGATGTTTAATTATGTAGCTCTCATCTGAATTGAGAGGGAAATTCTAAATATCAATAGGTTTCAATTTTTTTTACTTACCTTATAGTTTATAAGCCCTTTTATTTTTTAAATTTCTGTTGATATATGTGATCTCAGATTAATGGTATTTATTAGGCAAGATAAGTTTTTTTTTTCTTTCATTGTGGGGAATTATGTGAAGTTTTTAATTAGCATATGACTTTTGGTTGGTACTTGAGGCCAATTTCAGTAGTACCCTGGGACTTTCAATATTGGTTATAATATTTTCAGGAAATTTTCTGTTTTATGTCCAGTGGCTTGTTTCTGAGTCTTGATGACATACTGTGGACCTACCAGTGAATTTATTTTCTGTTTGAGTTAATACTGTGCAGAGCTGATTTTTCTCAATAAATTAAAATAATTGATACCTTACTTACACCTTACTGCCTCAAAGTAGTACAGTTTTTTCTTCTTCAGGACATTGAATTTTAGAATTCTGTTCGTTATAGGTGAATATTATCTCTATCTTACTGACAGTTTATAGGAAGTGGCTCTTTGTTCATAGCTGATCCAGCTGCCCTGGCTCTAGGATGTTTAGGCACTGGAGCTTGGATGTTGTTTGCCATGCACCTTCTACTTGCATTCCCAACGCGGTGCCCCAGTGTGCTGTGCTCTTCAAACTGGAGTTTTGACTTCCCCAACACATTGGGGAATTCTAATTAGAATTCACATTCTAATTCTAATTAGAAATACATCCTTAGGACAGAAGTGCATTTTAGAGATCTAGTGTTTCCATAAATTCATAAAACATGTTTGATAATACCTGACATTGGATGCTTTCTGTGTGTCATGCAGGGATGTATACTTTCTTCCGTTTTCTCAGTTAATCCCTGCAGTAATCTTCTAAGAAATAAGAATTGTCGTAACATCTTGAAGATGGGCACATTGAAGCTTGGAGAGATTGAGGTTACATGAGTAGTTGAGTGATTACCTGGGATTTAGAATTTGACCAGTTGAAACTCCAGAACTTATGTTCTTTTCTTTTTTTTAAAGGCTGAAGGAATGCACATTGTATCCTTTTTTTTTTTTTTTTTAAAGATTTTATTTATTTATTTGACAGAGAGAAATCACAAGTAGATGGAGAGGCAGGCAGAGAGAGAGGGGGAAGCAGGCTCTCTGCTGAGCAGAGAGCCCGATGCGGGACTCGATCCCAGGACTCTGAGATCATGACCTGAGCCGAAGGCAGCGGCTTAACCCACTGAGCCACTCAGGTGCCCCCAGAACTTATGTTCTTGATCATAATGCTATAATGCTTCCCTGTGAGGAATCTGAATATATGTGTATGAGTGAAACAGCTGTTCAGTATAAAAGAGGATTTGGCATCATGAGGTGGTTTGGGTTATTTTTCAGTAACTGTTTCTCTCTTATTGTTCTAGGTGGATCATTGCTCCATCACCACTCTGAGCAGTCCTTAGCCTGTTACGAGTCATGGGGTGGTGGTGAGGCAGGTGCTGTAGTGTAATATTGGTGAGGTACTGATTAGCTTCTGAGTGTCCCCTTCTTCCTCCACATTACCTATACCTGAGTAGAAGATCACCTCAGAAAAAGTGTTGGCAGAGTAGAGATACATATTATTACACTAGAGGTTCTCAGATTTGGGGGCTTCCTGCCTACCACCACCAGTCCCCCAGTTACAAATGGTAGAGTTGGCACTGTTCATAGTGGTGATGGGGCAGTGTCTTCTTTTGAAGGGATACAGATAATGATAAGCTTAAGAAGATGACAGGAAAATATAAGTGTAAGTATGGCTGTTAATATGCTAGGGGAATAAAACAATGTATAAGTTTCAAATCTTAAGTATAAAACTCTCAGTTTATCTAGTGGAGAATAGAAAAGAATAGGGGAAAGGGCAGGGAAAAATGAGAGATATGTAGACACCATGAAAAATGTTGACCAAAATGGTATGAATAATGAGAAAAGCAATATATTAAACTTAGATTAAAATACTGACCTCAGTTGGATTAAAAAACAAGATGCAGAATATATTGTCAATAAGAGTTAAGCATAAGGCAAAAAATAGTAGAATTAAAAATAAAAGAACAGGAAAATTTTTTATAAATAAAAGGTATATCAAGAAAATGTGTCTTCTGAATCTAATTTATTTTAACATAAGTTAAATTATCTATCCATCTATCTATCTAAAGTAGGCTTTATGCCCAGTGTGGAGTACAACAAGGGGCTTGAACTCATGACCCAGAAATCAAGACCGGAACTGAGATCAAGATCTGGATACTTAACTGACTGAGCCATCCAGATACCACTAATTAAATGATCTTTTCTTTTTTTTAAAAGAGAAAGTTAGTATGAGCCGAGGGTGGGGGGTGCGGAGGTATGGAGCGGAGGAAGAGGGACAGGCAGATTCCATGCTGATTGTGGAGCCCCACATGGGGCTCAGTCTCATGACCCTGAGATTGTGACCTGAGCCAAAATCAAAAGTCATATGCTTAAATGACTGAGCAAAGAAGTTATAAAGCACACAGAGGAATGCTACATATTGATAAAAAGAACAGTAGATCAAGAAAATACAATGATTGTAAACATTTATGCATTTAAGAGTATTGCCTTTAAGTGTATAAAACAACAGTGGGAGAAACAGATAAATCAGCAGTTGCAGTTGGTCGTTAGTACATGTTCCTTTTAGAACTTGATCAAAGAAGCAAAAATAAAAAATAATTTAGAAAATTTCAGTAACATTAATAAGCTCAAATAGGTATTCTGTAGAATATTGCACTAACAAACAGAGAATATGCATTGATTTTAAGAACTTAATGAATAGTTATAATAGTTAAAGGCACTAGGCCACATAGGAAATGTCAAAATTCCCAAGAATTAAAGTCTCATGAACTGTGTTCTTTGACCCTTAATGCAGCAAAATTAGAAATCAGTAATGAAGAATTGCAACATAAAACTAAAATAAATCTGGGACGCCTGGGTGGCTCAGTTGGTTAAGCAGCTGCCTTCGCCTCAGGTCATGATCCCAGCATCCTGGGATCGAGTCCCACATCGGGCTCCTTGCTCAGCAGGGAGCCTGCTTCTCCCTCTGCCTCTGCCTGCCATTCTGTCTGCCTGTGCTCGCTCTCTCTCCCTCTCTCTGATAAATAAATAAAATCTTAAAAAAAAAAAAAAAACTAAAATCTGGAATCTGAAAATATAGTACTTTTTTTGTGGGGGTATAGTTGATACACAGTGTTTATTAGTTTCAGGTATAGTGATTTATCAAGTTTATACATTATCCTGTGTTCAACACACGAATGGCTACCATCTTCCTATTATATTGCTGTTACAATATCATTGTATTCCTAATGCTTTTCATTTATTCCTGTGACTTATTTATGCCATAACTGGAAGCCTATACCTCCCACTCTCTTTCATCTCATTTGCATAACTCCCCCCTCCCCTGACCTCTGGCAACCATCAGTTTGTTCTCTGTATTTATAGGTCTAATTCTGTTTTTTTCTTTTTGTTGTTGTTGTTCATTGTTTTAGATGACATGGGTGGAATCATATGGTATTTGTCTTTCTCAGTCTGACTTACTTCACTAAGCATAGGTCCATCAATGTTGTTTCAAATGCCATGATCTCATCCTTTTATTATGGCTGTGTAATATTTCATTTATATATCTACCATGTTTTCCTTATCTCTTTGTCTACTTATGGACGCTATATTACTTCCATATCTTGGCTGTTGGAAATATTGCTGCAATAAATATAGGGGCGCACATATCTTTTGGATTAGTATTGAAAATATACTTTGAGTTAAGGGAGACTAGAATAGGGGTGCCTGGGTGGTTCAGTCAGTTAAGTGTTTGCCTTTTGATCTTATCCCAAGTCTTGATCTCAGAAACGAATAGAAAGTAAAAGAAAATCTGTGGGATATAACTAATCCTCTAGTGTTTAGAGGGAAATGTCTTGTTATATTTATCAGAAAGCAATAAAGAATGAAAGCAAATAAGCTAAGGATGCAAACCAGGAGACGAGGAAAAAAACAACAGCCAAAACCAAAGAAACAGTAAGATGGAGGATAATAGAAACTAAGTCAGGAATCATTAGAGGATCAGATAAGTTGTTAGTTGTTTTAAAAAGGCTAATCAGATAGGATCATCTCTTATAGAATGATAAAGAAGTAACTACTAGTACCATACAATTTAAAAATAATGAAAGATTATTATATTCTAATAAGCTTGAAAATACAGAACAAATACATTTCTGGAAAATGTAACAAAGTAGGTTCAAGAGGTAATAGAAAATATGAATAATGATCATTATGAAAATTAAATTGCTAATCAGTCTCAACCCTTTTTCCTTCTAAATCCTATGTTCAGATGGCTTATCAAAAATTCAAAGATAAATAATCATTTTTACATTTAAGTTTTTCCAAAAAAGTAAAAAAAGCAAGAAAGCCCAAGACTCTATAGGAGGATGAAGAAAAAAATTCAGAGGATCTGTTGATATCAGTAGGTGGTATAATTTAATACTGTGAGGATATCAGTTCTGCCTAAGTTAGTGTATACATCAACTGAAATGTTCCCAGCAGTAAATTTTTAGAAACTAATTTTACCTTAAGTTTTACATGGGCGAGTCACAAAAAGATATTATTATTTCACTTACAGAAGGTTCTAAAGAAGTCAGAGAATGTTGGTTGCTATGAGTTGGGGGGAATGAGTTTTTTTGTTGTTGTTTTGTTTTTTTATTGAACAGTTTTGATTTGCAAGATGAAGGGAGTTCTGGAGATTGGATATACAACAGTGTGAATGTCACTGAGTTCAGTACACTTAAAAATGGTTAAGATCGCAAATTTTATGTTTTGTATATTTTACAACAATTGAAAAATTTTAAAAATTATATGGACAAATAAAACTATCTTAACATTAATGTGAAGAAAAAGAGGAAAAGAAGGGAGATCTGCTCTAATAGCTCTGAAAATGTACTTCAGAGCCATATAACTAACTAAACCAGTCAGTGCACCCCAGAATGGTATAGTACTGGTACAGGAATGGGCAGATAGAGCAGTGAAAAAAATAATAATAATAAAGAGTTTAAACATGTATGTAGAGGGGAGCATCATAAACTAGTGCTAATTAAGTGTGTGTTAGAAAACTGGCTTGCTATATGGAGAATAAAATTGGCCACCTACCTGGTGCCAGATAGAGTGGACTCCATATTGATTAAAGACCCCAGTGTGAAAGGCTAAACCATATAGCTAATCAATGAAAATGTATCTTAGGTGAGAAATCTTAAGTGACACCATCAAATTTAAGTATTTTTGTTCAAGAAAGAACACTACTGACAAAGTTAACAGATATGTGACTCATTGGGAGAAGGTATTTTCACACCTCCCAAAATAACAAAGATTAACATACAGAATAAAAAAAGGATGCTTGTAAGTCTGTAAGAAAAAGAGACTATAAGGAGAAAGAGGATTTAAATAGACAAGTAACAGACAAGGAAACCTAAGTGGTTAACAAATAAATATAGCATGGGATCCTCAGTCTCATTAGTAAACAAAGAAATGTAAATTTCAGAGACAAAAAGCTACATTCCATTGTTCAAATTGGTATAAATTAGAAAATGAGTCAATGTTCAGTGTTTGTAAGGAAGCTAACAGGAACATAGATGGCATAGTTGGTTCCAGTAATCCCACTCCTGGATATGTTCCCTAGAGAAAATTTCCCACTGGTCTACAGGAGGACATGTATAAGGATGTTCACTATAGGGGCGCCTGGGTGGATCATTCAGTTATTTAAATGTCTGCCCTTGGCTCAGGTCATGATCTCAGGGTGCAGGAATCAAGCCCCGTATCAGGCTCCCTGCTCAGTGGGAAGCCTGCTTCTCCCTCTTCCACTCTCCCTGCTGTATTTTCTCTTTTGCTGTGTCTCTCTCAGTCAAATAAATCAAGAAAATCTTTAAAAAAAAAAAAAAATGGTTGTTCACTATAGCACAGGGGATTGAAGGCAGTCCAAATGGTTTTTTACTGGAGGGGTTAGATAAGTGAAATACAGTGAATATATACTATGTAATACTATGTAAAAGTCAAAAGCAATGATCTAGAAGTATTCATAGGGCCACAGATACATATTTTTTAAAAAAGTAAGAGAATGAGGTATAAAGCATTCATATAAATTAAAAATATGTACATATTTTTAAATTTAAAGAGGCTTAAAAATAAGCCTCTATATTTCTAAGTTATATGCACATTTAGTAACATCACACACAGAATGGATGTGTATTGAATGAGGAGTGGATATTGGATGTGGATGGAAAAATAATAAAATAAGACAACAATAGAACTAAGTGAATTGAGGATTATGAGTAATTTAGTTCTTTCTTCAAGTTGATAGGCGTTTGAAAGCATTAATTCTGACTGTGTAACTACCGTGAGGTGTGTTGGTTATGGTGTATGTACCACATTGATTCTCAGAGTTGTTTTGGCAGATCTCTCTGGCAGGGCAGATGTCCCTGTTTTTCCCCATCCCTTCCAACACTATGCATCTGTCAGCAAGGACTCTAAACTACGGATGTTCTGAAGGGTTATTCTTTTTGGTAACTGAGGGACTTAGATTTTAATGGTGACATGTTGATAGCGGACCTTGGCCCTAAATGGGGTAGGGTTTTGAAACTGATACTCCTGTGTAAATCCAGGACTTTCCTGGGAATAAGTGGACTAGAAAAAGTTTCTTCTACACTATTAGTTGACAATGTGAGAAACTAACTTACCTGGTCTTAGGGTCAGAAGAAAGGTGTCTTCTCATAAGCTTTGAGTTTGTATATGCACAGCTGCTGGTTTTTTTTTTTTTAATCTTTTGTTTATTTATTTGACACAGAGAGAGAGATCACAAGTAGGCAGAGAGAGAGGGGGAAGCAGGCTCCCCAGTGAGGAGAGAGCCCGATGCGGGGGTCGAACCAAGGACCCTGGGATCTGACCTGAGCCGAAGGCAGAGGCTTTAACCCACTGAGCCACCCAGGTGCCCTGCACAGCTGCTGTTAACACTGATTTTAGCCTGGTTCATACAGAATCCCATAGATGGGAGCTCTGCTTAAATGAATTTGCAATCCCAAATTACTTAATTACCTGTGGAATTTAATCTACCCCGAACCAGTATTAGAAGTAAGAACAAATAGAGTGATTAGACCCTTAGGAACATTGGGTAATAGAATGAGACCATAAATGAAATGATTAAAATAATGGATGGAGTAGTAAGCATAGGCACACTCTTTAGAATGGAGAAGATACAGCTTCTTGGGCTATTGTTTGAGGACTGTTGAGAGGAAAACCTGAGGCAATGTAATAAAGGTAGCACTAGCTCTAGTTGTTCAGTGTCTTTTAGTCTTGGCTTTGCCATTTACTTGTTATGTAAGTTTATACTTATTGTGCTTTAATGTCCCTATTTATGAGAAGAATAATAACATTACCTTCTAGAGTATTTTAAGAGTAAAATGAATTAATGCATGTACTTTTAGGGCTCAGTAAATACGATCAATATCAAATATATGAAGGAAGGATTTAAAATATGAGCAAAGGAAAAAACACTACAAATAATACCAGGCAGGTTATTAAGGAACAAAAAAGTGTTGTAAACTTTTTTTTTTTTTTAAGATTTTATTTATTTATTTGACAGAGAGAGATCAGAAGCAGGCAGAGAGGCAGGCAGAGAGAGGAGGAAGCAAGTTCCCCGCCGAACAGAGAGCTCAATCCCAGGACCCTGAGATCATGACCCAAGCTGAAGGCAGAGGCTTTAACCCACTGAGCTACCCAGGCACCCCAAAAAAGTGTTTTAGGTACGAAATACCTAATAACTAAAGTGAAAGAATAGTATAGCGGTTTAACTGCAGATGAGAGAATGCTATAGGAAAAGTTCGTGAATTGAAAGATACATCTGAGGAATTATATCCAAAAAGCAATAAGGCACATTAAGAGATAGGAATTAAAGAGAAGTGTGTTGAAATAGAAATCTAACATAATATGGGAGTTTCAAAAGGGGAGGCTAGAGGGAATGGGAGGCAATTTTAGAAGATGTAATTACTGTGAATATTTCTGATTACATGATAGGAATGGACCTTCAATTTAGGAGCAAATAATTCTTGAGCAGGAAGATATCCACAACTACCATAAATCACAGATAAACTGATTTTAAAAACCACCAGAGAGGAAACATAGTGTACCTACAAAGGATTAACAGGCCAGCAGCAGGCCTTCTAAGAGCAACAACAGGAGCAAGAGAGAATATTGTAGAGTGGAATCTTCAAATTTAGTGAAAAACTTTGGCAACACATAATTGAACCCAGTGAAACTATTATTCATCAGTGGAGGTAGAATAAAGACTTTTTATTTTTCAGACTAACACAAACTGATAGTTTACTACCAATGGATCACATATAAAGAACTGCTAAAAACAAAATTGTTCTACAAAAAAGGAGTGAGATTCAAGAGAGAATAGTAGAAAAGGGAGATTAATGTGACAGGAAAAGAAAATCAAATATCAATGTAAGAATTTGGCATAGTTCATATAACAACAATGCCATTAATATCAAAACTCAGTGGTGCCTGGGTGACTCAGTGGGTTAAAGCCTCTGCCTTCGGCTTAGGTCATGATCTCAGGGTCCTGGGATTGAGCCCTGCATGGGGCTCTCTGCTCGGCAGAGAGCCTGCTTCCTCCTCTCTCTGCCTGTCTCTCTGCCTACTTGTGATCTCTCTCTGTCAAATAAATAAATAAAATCTTTAAAAAAAAATCAAAACTTCAAAATAATTGATGTTATCCAATAAAAGAGAAGACTTTCGGAGGAAGATCATAAAAGGGTGAGCTTGTCATTTGCTTCTGGTTCTTGGTATAGAGTTGTTAAATGATACAGCAGGTGAAATTCTGCATCTAGATTGCTGTTGTCTTTTCTATCATAGAATTAAAAGGAGTAGGCTGTGTATTTAGTGTTGGAAAAATGAAAGTGAGGGCCCAAAATGTGTGAAAAGAGAAATTCTAAGAAAGCATTCAAGAGATCTCTTCAAAGTGTGATTCAAAGACCAGCGGCCTCCGTTCACTTAAGAACTTGAAACAACATCTTTTTATTTTTATTTTTATTTAAATTCTAATTCATTAATGTACATGCATTATTGGTTTCAGGAGTAGAATTCAGTAATTAATCACTTACATATAACACCCAGTGCTCATCACAATAAGTGCCCTCCTTATTATCCGTCACCCAACTAGCCCATCCTCCACCCACATCCCTCCATCAACCTTCTATTTGTTCTCTTTTTCCTAAGTGCTATTTTAGGGTAGAATTGTTGGAGGGCCTTGAATTTGGAATGGTGATCGCTAAAAGTCAGCATTAAAACTAGGTCATCTAGGGCTAATTTTATATTATTCTTTGGCAGTATTTCTAGTTTTGGAAGATCAGGGATTTATGAGAGATACAGTAGACCTTTACCTCTTCAAGGCACTGGCAAGGCAGTGTAAGTAAGATGGAGAAATGTAAGCTAGTTAAGGTGATAATTAGGTTTCTTCATAACTGTAGGTTTTTTCATAACTATAAAATGACTTTTCCCCAAATATGGTGTTTAATGATATATGGTAACCTATGTAAAAGCTTCTGGTGATATTATGTATTCTCTAAACTTGACTCCTCCTCGTTAAATATTTTTATTAATGAGTTGGATGGAAAAAATATGGGGGTTAATGTGTATGTTAGATAAGAAATTTAGCATTCTGAAAGATCTTTAAAGAGCAGAGTAATGTCTAAACCAAGCAGGATAAAAAATTTAATAGGATAACTGTAAAAATCTTTAGAGTTCTCTCCCTCCCTTTCTCCAAAAAAAGCTAGCCAGTAGAGGTGCCTGGGTGGTTCAGTTGGTTGAGGTATGATCTCAGGGTGGGATCAAGCTGGGAGGTAGGCTTCCTGCTCTGTAGGGAATCTGCTTGTCTCCTCCTTTCTCTGTCCCTCCCCCCACTACTGTGTATGTCATCTTCTCTTTCAAATAAATAGTTAAATAAATCTTAAAAAAAAAAAAAAAACCCTAGCCAGGAAACAAAAGAATCCCAACCAAACCCATAAAATCTGACAAAAGCAAAACAGTCTACTTCAGTAATTCTTCAGTATCTGTGTAGTGACTGCCAGAATACACCCTCAAAAACAAAAAAACATATGCAATCTTCAGTTGTTTTGTAAGTGTCTAGAAGTAAGGGTGAAGTAATCAGCCATAACATACTGAATTCTGGGTATAATGATTTAAAGGGCATTGGTATATTTAAGCATGTTTAGACGTAAAGAGTCTGAAACCATGGCATATTAAGGAATAGTTGAAGGGTAGCTTGGAAAAGAAATGCTTTTGGGAGTACATGATAGATGCATGTATCTGAATGGCTGTTATGTGGAAGAACATCTAGCTTGAGGGGTTGAACTTGGGCCAGTCGATAAAATTACAGAAAAATATTTTTTTAAACTTCGAGATCAGAGATCGCTTTTATGCCTGGTAAAAGCAGAGCATGGGCAGCCTCTAGAGAAGAACTCTGTACCTGGGTTTTGCTAGAGGTTTTCAAATACTAGAGAAGCCTGTTTATTTATTTATTTATTTATTTTACAGACAGAGATCACAAATAGGCAGAGAGGCAGGCAGAGAGAGAGAGAGAGAGAGAGAGGAGACAACAGGCTCCCTGCTGATCAGGGGGCCCGATCTGGGGCTCGATCCCAGGACCCTGGGATCATGACCTAAGCCGAAGGCAGAGGCTTTAAGCCACTGAGCCACCCAGATGCCCCTAGAGAAGCCTGTTTAAAGGAGATATAGAGGGCGCCTGGGTGGCTCAGTGGGTTAAGCAGCTGCCTTCGGCTCGGGTCATGATCTCAGGGTCCTGGGATCGAGTCCCGCATCGGGCTCTCTGTTTGGCAGGGAGCCTGCTTCCCTCTCTTTCTCTCTCTGCCTGCCTCTCCGTCTACTTGTGATCTCTCTCTATCAAATAAATAAATAAAATCTTTAAAAAAAAAATAAAGGGGATATAGAGACCTGGGATTTCGATGAAAGATTGAATCAGGTGACCTTTAAAGGTCCTTCTAAGGAGGATATTGTCTCTTTCTGTGATTCAAAGGGTTCCACACAGAGAGGGGTATAAGGTTTAATAAGGAAGTGTTACATATGTGTTGGCTTAGAGGGGTCGGGGTTGAAGAACTATGATGGCTGTCTTGCTTTATCAGATTTGCAGAGATCAATATAACGTTTCTACTGTGACTACATAGCTGAATACAGTTTGTTATTGTATACATTGTACATTGTTATGTTGTCTTTAAAACAACTTGATTATTTTACAAAGATTATGAATTTTTAGGGTAAAGTGGGTGGAGACAATATTGACATTGGTTTTTAAGTCTCAATTTGTAGCCTCTTTTTTTTTTGTGTGTGTGTGTGTGCAAAGTACTGATAAACTGTACTGTGTACTGTAGAATAGCACATCTGTAACCCTGGCCTTTTTGATGTTTTTCTGAGCTCTTCAACTTTTTGTCAGGTAGGAAGCTTCAAACAGAGCTCAGTGCAGTTTGTCAAAATAGCCTTTTAAAAAGGTTTACTTGTGGATGTTGTCAATCCCATGGCCCAATACTCTTCATTCAGCCTCTTTTCTAGATGAGAACAATGAGAAATATGGTGATAGGAAATTATACTTAGTGATCTTGGGCAAATCACTTAGTTTGGGCTTTGATTTCATCACCTTTAAAATGAGGAGTTTAGGGGCACCTGGGTAGCTCAGTTGTTAAGCATCTGCCTTTGGCTCAGGTCATGATCTCGGGGTCCTGGGATAGAACCCTGCATTGGGCTCCCTGCTCAGCAAGGAGAAGCAGGTCTCTTGCTTCCCACTTCCCATGCTTCCTATGTCCCTTTCTTGCTGTGCCTCTCTTTCTGTCAAATAAAACCTTTTAAAAAAACAAAATTTGCTTAGATTATTAATTTTTTAAAATTTTATGAAATAATGCCAAATATAGGAAAAAAATGCAGAAAGTAATATAATAAATACCAAAAGATTTAACTTACATTTATGTTGGACCACATTAGGTGATATTTAAAGGTTCTTTAAAAGAAAAGGTTCTTTAAAAATCTTATTCTAAACTAAATATTCAGTGGAGAACTGGATTAGGAAGATTATTTTGTTAGAACCTCAAGATTTTTGTACTGTTGGGGTTGGGAGTAAAGATGAGGAAGTTGTTATTATGGAGGTGGTGGTTAAAGCCTAGGATTGAATTGGTTCCTCCAGAGGAAGTTATATAAAGTAAGACGTGAAGAGGGGAAAATGATAGAGGATCCAGTGAAGAAAACTGATCCAGTGGGGTCAGAGAGTTAAAGAGGAGTGAAACATACTGGCAAAGCCAAGTTAGGAGTTAAAGGAAATAAGCCATTGTATCCATGCAATTCTTAGTGCTCATGTGTATTTAGATAGATGTATTTATTGATGTAAAATGAAAGAAGATTAAGATAACTTAAGATAAATAATAGTTTTGTGCTCAGAAGTGAGAGGCCAAAAGAGCAAGGTAGCCATTTTTCTGCTCATGTCCATTGGTAGAAAAATCTTATAGAGAAAAACCTTCTGTTTTTGTTGAAGTTGGCATAACCTGCTTGCCACAGACCTTGACTCTTGGCAAGGTAGGTGGATGCTGTTCTTCCATGCATTTGAATTGAATAAACAAGGTCTTATTCCTCCTGCCAGGTATGGTATTAGGGTGATGACTGTGTGTCCTGCTAGTCTCTGAGGGGCTTTCCTGAATATGTTTTTTGTGGTTTGCAAAATATGGACCCCACGCAAAATTGTGCTATGAACTTAGCTCACTACTGACCAAAAAGATCAGTGTAGAATTCAGAGCAATTAATCTAGTAGTAGCAGAGTGGTTTTTGTGGTTATTTTTATCTTAGATCTCCAGATCAGCACATTTAAATTCTGTATTGTACAAAAAACCCCCCAAAAAAAGCAGACCAAGAAAGAGAGTATGGATTAAATAACTAGTAAAGGAAAGATCACTTAGTAATTAGAGTATGGACTTGAGTAATTTCTGTACCTAATATTTGTGATATGAGATTTTTTTATGTGAAAGACTGAATTCCCAGCTACTCTTACACTGAAGATGTAAGATGTAAGATGAAAACAAGAGTTTTCATTTTTGGCCTTTTTCACTCACCAATTCCTGTGGGTCTCATACCTGACATTCCCTCAAAATGGCATGCAGGTATTTATGACTGGTTAGCACTGGCACATTTACGGGTCACTTAACTGAGTGAGGGATCTAATGTAAACATGCAGCTAGGCCATCTAGGTTCTCTTGGTAAAGAAGCAGCAACAAGAGGTCTTACAGTTATTGTTCTATGGGACTTTAGTACTATCAGAATGAGAAACATTTGGAAATGCTCAGGGATGTATTCCTGCTCTATTCTGATTCCTTACCCACAGATGGAAAACATTTCATTTTTTGAAATTAATGCAGAGAAGAACTGAGAGACAAGGAAATTAGGCATTTAAGACTTACCTATAAGTTTAAATATCTGGGCTTTTTGTCTTTATAAAAATAATTTAATAATGCACTTTGGGACTATTGTGTGAAGTGTTTTTTGGTGAGTTAGTTTGGTTTTTGCTTGAGGTTATTGGGATATGTGGTAGATACGTTAGAAGTAAGATATACAGTATACAGAATACAAATTAGAATGTAGAAGTTAGGCACAAATGATTTAGCATAGGATTTTTTATTTTTAAAATTTTTGACATGTATACTTTGCTAAGACTTTGACCTCTTTGTGCAGAAGAGTCAGTGGGTTCAGTAAGCACCCTCTTGAATAACCGTGACTGATGCCCTGTAATGGATTCAGCTAACAGGAACCAAATCTGATACTGTCAAATAGGATTAGTAGCTATGCAGGCCAGTTGAGCTGTGCCTGAATGCCAAATGGATAAGGGTCAGTTGGCTCTTTTGGCATCTTAAGTAGGCTGGTTGTTGATTTTCATATTCCACAAAAGTCCTTGTTCTATGGTGGCAGTCCTTTACTCCAAATTGAATCCGTATTCAGTTCTGACATTTGTCTTGTGGACCTTTTTGCTTCTTTGCATGGTAGAGTGTTTCTGATTTTATCTATCTTTCTTTCTTTCTTTCTTTCTTTCCCTCTTTCTTTCTTTCTTTCTTTCTTTATTTTAAAGATTTTATTTATTTATTTGTCAGAGAGAGAGGAGTGAGAGTGAGCACAGGCAGACAGAGAGGTAGGCAGAGGCAGAGGGAGAAGCAGGCTCCCTGCCAAGCAAGGAGCCCGATGTGGGACTCGATCCCAGGCTGCTGGGATCATGTCCTGAGCTGAAGGCAGCTGCTTAACCAACTGAGCCACCCAGGTGTTCCTGTTTCTGATTTTAATAGGTTGGTGAAGAAAAACCAAGGAAATGTAAAGACTTTTGTCATCATGCACTTTAGATAGGGCTATTGGGGAACTCTGTGGAAATCACATCATTCATCTTTGTTTTGCACTAGATTTTAATTCTTGCTGTGAGATCTTTAGTGCTGAATTTAGGCACCCAAACTGGACATTTTTAGTGGTAACATCTTGTGGATTCACTGGGCTTGATTTATTGTAGTTCTCCTGTTTGTCAGCAAAACATTTATTATTACTTTATTACTTTTATCTTTTATTACTTTATCTTTTCTTTTTCCATGTCCCTGAGGAAAATTTTAAGTAGGCTGGCTATCTTGACATGCATTTCATAAGGTATTCAAGGAAAGAACACATTTAGACAGGTCTTTCTTATTAGTTGTAATTGTCAGCATATAGATACTTTACATGTTTTGTTATACCTAGATATTTAAATATATATATTTTTTAATTTTATTTATTTATCAGAGAGAGAGAGGGGGAGAGAGCAAGCACAGGCAGACAGAATGGCAGGCAGAGGCAGAGGGAGAAGCAGGCTCCCTGCTGAGCAAGGAGCCCGATGTGGGACTCGATCCCAGGACGCTGGGATCATGACCTGAGCCGAAGGCAGCTGCTTAACCAACTGAGCCACCCAGGCGTCCCGATATTTAAATATTTTTGAGGGATTGTAAATGGTCATAAATTTAAAAAATTGAAGTTCAGTATTGGACCTTACTTAATTTTGTCAGTTTATAAAATATTTACATTTTTAAAGCAAGTGTAAATATTCATCTATTTTCTTTAATATTATTGCTATTAAGACCTGTTTTAGGCACATGAAATATAGATAAAAAAATAAAACAAACACCATGAAATGGTATCATGATGCAAAGTTTTAAATTATAACAGAGTTGGATTTACCACTATTTTTTCTTACGATACATCTTTTCTGTTTCTTTAAACATGAAACCTTACATGCCTCTGTGTCCTAAAAGTATTTTCCTGTATTTTCTTCCAGTACCACAGTTAAGATAATGAACATGCCCCCCATATATTTTCTTGCGCCTTTTTGTAATCCTTTTCTTTCGCTTTTCCCTGATATTCTTCACTACTTTCCCCTTTTCCCTCTTCCCAGGCAACCCTTGATTTATTACTATTCTTTTCTATTACTGTAATTAGTGTATATTTTCTAGAATTTCATATATATATGAAATCATATTTACTTTTTTTTGTCTAGCTCTTAGTGGAGTAGTATATAATTAGTCGCTGAGATTGTAGGATCTGGAGACAGTCCAGTTAATCTTAAATTCCTACTCTATTGCTTATTTTTATCTGTCTTTCCTAAGTGTCAGTTTCCCAGGTTGCCATGGGAAAGTGCAATTGTCCACAGGGAGGATGCAAGTGAAGAAGGTACAGTGCTTGAAGACAGAATTGGGAGGATTTTTAATATACTGTATATAGCGTTGGCAAGCTATATATACATGACCATATGCAGAAAGGTTCAGAAATCTAAGGATAGAATGAAGAAAACCATTTAATTTAGAAGTAAAGATTTATAAAATAAGTATGGCTAAAATAGAAAGGAGATGATAAGACACTGTGTTGGAAAGGATTGCTCAGACTGGGAGAAAAGACAAACCAGAATAGGGATGAATGATGAAAAAGAGATGATAGATGAGAGGTAATGCTATGCACGAAGAGTAGTTTTAGTAGGTATAGAAGAAAAAAAATGGTGGTTTCAGAAATAAGAATTTAAATGTTTGGAAATTTTTAGGTGGGCCTTTCCAGAATATAACAAGGTTACCATATATCATTTATTAGAATAGAGGAAAGTCAGAAGTGGAAAGTATTTATTGAGGGAGCATGGTAGAACTTGTGGTGAAGAATTATAAATGGAACTTACAAAGATTATTTCCCCAGTATCTGGTTTGGTGGGACGAGTGGTATTGAAATGGTTGATAGAAGTGTAGTTTAGCAGAATGAAACTTGGTTTATTTACATGTTTTCCCTTTCCAGCATAGTCCAAGATAATCTGTAAGTACATAATGATTTAACTATAGAGTCTCAAATGAGACTAATCTTGTAGGACAATTTTGCATAGTACTTAGCAGTGAGTACTACCATACACACGGTATGGGTTCTTAGACATCTTACAGCTTAGATGTAATATTAGATTTTCCCTGAGAGTTTTGGTGTGCTCTAAATATGAGTCATTACCCATGTTACCGGTTTTTTCTTTGTGGGTTGGTTAATCTACAGACAGCCAGGAAAAATAATATAGGACAAGTTCAAGATTAAGGATGTTTTATAGAAATATACTTGTATCTTAGATTTGCACTTTCAGTGTAACAGCCACCAGCCATATGTGACTGTGGAGCACTTGAAATATAGTAATCCAAATTGAGATATGATATAAATATAAAAATTAGAATATGCATTGGACTTTTAGGACTTAGTATGAAACAAAGAATATAAAATAAAATAGTTGATTATTTTTAATATGGATTATGGGTTTGAAATGATAATATTTTAGATAGATTAAATAAGTTGTATTATTAAAATTGTATCTGTTTCTTTCTTATTTTGTAATAGGGCTCCTAGAAAGTTTAAAATTTCATATGTGGCTTATATATGACTCACATTATATTTCTATTGAAAAACACTGTCTTAAGATGAAAGAAATCCACCTCTCTGTTTTGTTATAATTGTATAACTCTTTGCTGAATTGTAAATCATTAGTGGAAAAGCAAAAAAAAAAAAAAAAAAAAAAAAGCACCCCCGAAAACAAAAACCCCAAATAAATTTGATGTATGAGTATGCTTAATGAAATTTGCTTCGAATGGATTTAAAAATAAGTACTGTCATTAGACTTACTTGATTTCATTAGATTTCTAATTATTTAAACATTCTATTTAGTCAAAGCTGTTATTAAACTTGGGGGAGAGAGTTTACTGATGCCAGACTTTAGCTAACTAGTCTCTGGGCCTGAAAGTGGACCTTTGCTTTCCTTTGTGTGATTTCATAGTGCCTTATGGGATTGTTGGTCTCAAAAGCATCATATTCTACCTCTAGTTTCTATTATGTGATACAGCGAGTGTCATGCTTGATGATGTTTATGGTTTTCTTTCTAATTTTAGATTTTCTAAATCAGTATAGCATCACTGGGAACTTGTTAGAAAAATTAATTCCTAAGCCCCAAACCCACTGAATCAGAACTCAGGTGGCTGGGCCTGGGAATCTGTTTAAAGCCTCCAGTAGAAGTGGCAAAACTCAATTTCTTTATGACAGTTCTCAGTTTTGTCTCTTGATTCAGATCTATTTATCCTGGTATCATGGTATATTTAACTAATGTAAATTTTATTTTTATTACAAAAGTGCTCATAGGTTTTAGGATTTAATTTCTAAATAGCTATATTTATATTTAGAGTAGCATTTTATCATTCTAATGAAAGTTTACTATATAAATATCATTTGGGCAACTATACACAAGTATTTGGAAGAATTACGTTCCTTTCTTTTCATTTAATCAATTGTAAAAAATGTCACATTCTTAGGTGGATGCTCTCCGATTGCGTTTGGAAGAGAAGGAAACTATGTTGAATAAGAAGACAAAACAAATTCAGGATATGGCTGAGGAGAAGGGGACACAAGCTGGAGAGATACATGACCTCAAGGACATGCTGGATGTGAAAGAGAGGAAGGTTAATGTTCTTCAGAAGAAGGTAAAGTGTGGTGTTTTTTGGAATAGTTTGAGAAGAATATGTATTAACTCTTCTTTAAATATTTGGTAGAATTCCCCTGTGAAGCCATCTGGTCCTGGACTTTTTTTGTCTGTTGGGAGATTTTTGATTACTGGTTCAGTTTCTTTGCTGGTAGTTGGTCTGCTCAAATTTCCTGTTTCTTCCTGTTTTAGTTTTGATCATTTAAAATCCTGAAATTTATTCATTTCTTCTAGGTTGTCCAATTTGTTGGCATGTAGTTTTCAGTAATATTCCTGTATAATTGTTTGTATTTTTGTGATGTTGTATTTCTCCTCTCTCATTTGTGATTTTATTTATTTGGGTCCTTTCTCTTTTCTTTTTGATGTGTCTGGTTAGGGGTTTATCAATTTTATTAATTTTTTCAAAGAATCAGCTCTTCCTAGTTTCACTGACCTGTTCTTTTTTTTTTTTTAAAGTTTCTATATATTTTTTTAAAGTTTCTATTTCTGCTCTAATCTTTATTATTTCCTTCCTTTTGCTGGCCATAGGCTTTGTTTATTGGTCTTTTTCTAGTTCCTTTAGGTGTAAGTTTAGGTTGTTTATTTGAAGTTTCTTTTGCTTCTTGAGATAGGCCTGTATTGCGATAAACTTTATTCTTAGAACTGTTTTTGCTGCATCTCAGAGGTTTTGGACCATTGTGTTTTCATTTTCATTTGTTTCCATGTGCTTTTTTTTTTTTTTTTTTTTAATGTATTTATTTGGCAGAGAGAGATCACAAGTAGGCAGAGAGGCAGGCAGAGAGAGAGGAGGAAGCAGGCTCCCCGCTGAGCAGAAAGCCCGATGCGGGGCTCGATCCCAGGACCCTGGGATCATGACCTGAGCTGAAGGCAGAGGCTTTAACCCACTGAGCCACCCAGGCGCCCCTCTTCTTTGATTTCTTAGTTGACTCATTCATTATTTAGTAGCATGTTGTTTGACCTCCATGTCTGTGATCTTTCCAGACTTTCTTGAGGTCGACTTCTTGTTTCATAGTGTTGTGGTTAGAAAAGGTGCATAGTATAACTTCAGTCATTTTGTATTTATTGAGGCCTGTTTTGTGACCTAGTACATGTTCTGTTCTGGAGAATGTTCCATGTGCACTTGAAAAGAATGTTTGTTCTGCTGTCTTAGGATGGAATGTTCTGAATAGATCTGATAAGTCCAGCTGGTCCAGTGTGTTATTCAATGCCATGCCTCCTTATTGATTTTCTGCTAAGATGAGCTGTCTGTTCATGTAAGTGGGGCATTAAAATTCCCTATTATTTTGTTACTATCAATTATTTCCTTTATGTTACTAATTGTTCTTTATATTTGTGTGCTCGCATGTTGGGTACATAAATTCTTACAGTTGTTATATCTTGTTGAATTGTCCCCTTTATTATTATATAGTATGCTTGTCTCTCTTTATCAGTCCTTGAAATCTAGCTTGTCTGATAAAGTATTGGTATTCAGCTTCCTTTTGACACCCATTTGTGTGGTAATTGTTTCTCCATCTCCCCTTCACTTTCAATCTGGATGTGTCTTTAGGCCTAAAAAGATCTCAGGGCGCCTGGATGGCTCAGTTGTTGAGCGTCTGCTTTTGGCTCGGGTCATGATCCCAAGGTCTTGGAATCGAGCCCCGAATCAGGCTCCCTGCCCTTTCCCCACTTCCCTTGCTTGTGTTCTCTCTCTTGCTATCTTTCTGTAAAATAAATAAATAAAATCTTTAAAAAACTAAAATAGGGGTACCTGGGTGGCTCAGTGGGTTAAGCCTCTGCTTTCGGCTCAGGTCATGATCTCAGGGTCCTGGGATTGAGCCCCACATTGGGCTCCCTGCTCAGCAGGGAACCTGCTTCACCCTCTCTCTCTGCCTGCTTCTGCCTATCTGTGATCTCTCTCTGTCAAATAAATAAATTTTTTAAAAAATCTAAAAAAAAGATATAAAAAAAATAAAATGAGTCTTTTTGGGTGTTGTTTTTTTAATCCCTTCTGAACTCTCTTTTGATTGGAACATATAATCTATTTACATTCAGAGCAGTTATTGATAGGTGTGTAATTATTACTTGTTTTGTGGTTGTTCCTGGAGATTTCCTCTGATCCTGTCTTGTCTTTTTCATGTTTTGCTGATTTGCTATAGTGCTGTATTTGGATTTCTTTCTCTTTATTTTTCGCAAGTTTATTAGTGGCTTTTGATATGGTTACCATTGGTTTGTATATAACCTCTTCTGCGAATATCAGTATATATATGTGTGTGTGTGTAGACTTAAAAGATTTATTTATTTATTTTAGAGAGAGATTGTGAGCATGAGGGGTAGGGGCAGAGGGTGAGGGAGAGGGAGAATCTCAAGCAGACTCCCTGCTGAGCATGGAGCCTGATGCAGGGCTCCATCTCATGGCCCTGAGATCACAACCTGAGCTGAAATAAGAGTTGGACACACAACCAACTGAGCCACAGAGGCACTCCCAAATATCAGTCTGTATTAAGTTGATTGTCATTCAAGTTTGAACTCATTTTTTCTTCTTCTCCTCCCCATGTTTTAGGTATATGTAATTATATTTATATCCTTTTTATGTGAGTTCCTTGATGGATTTTTAGGGAAGTATTCATTTGTACTGGTTTTGTTTTTCCTACCTTTATTACTGTCATTTTTGGTTTCTCCTTTCCACTCAAAGAGTCCCCTTTAATACTTCTTGCAGGACTGGTTTAGTGGTCATGAAATCCTTT
Organism: Mustela nigripes; assembly: GCF_022355385.1. Lineage (NCBI taxonomy): Eukaryota > Metazoa > Chordata > Mammalia > Carnivora > Mustelidae > Mustela > Mustela nigripes. The sequence continues at coordinate 105,389,656 of NC_081562.1, forward strand.
AGTTTTTGTTTGTCTGGGAAACTCTCTCTCTCCTTCTATTCTGAATAATAGCCTTGTTGGATAGAGTATTCTTGGCTGCAGATTTTTCCCATTTAGCACTTTGAATAGATCATGTCACTGTCTTCTGACTTGCTCAGTTTCTGTTGAGAACTCTCCAACTAGCCTATGGGGTTTTCCCTTGTAAGTTATGACTCCTTTTGTCTTGCTGCCTTAAGACATTTTTTTTTAATCACTGTACTTTACAAATGTAATTACAGTATGTCTTGGTGTTAGCCTGCTGTTAATGATTTTGAGGGGAGTTCTTTTTGCCTCCTGGAGCTGGGTGTTTTTGTCCTTTCCCAGATGAAGGAGGTGTTCAGCTATCCATCTATCCTTCCTTCCTTCCTTCCTCTCTTTCTTTTTAAGATTTTAATTTATTTGTTTGACGAGAGATAGAGAGAGCGAGAGTGCGCGCTAACAATCGGGGAGCAGCAGGCAGAGGAAGAGGGAAAAACAAGCTTCCCACTGAACAAGGAGCCTGATATGGGGCTTGATCCCAGGACCCTGAGATCATGACCTGGGCCAAATGCAGACTTTAAACTGACTGAGTCATCCAGATGACCCTCAGCTATTATTTCTTGAAGTAAATATTCTGGCCCCTTTTCTCTCTTCTTCTTTTGGGACTTCTATACTATGAATGTTGTTATGTTTGGTGGAGTCACTGAGTTCCCTAAATCTGTTCTTGTGTGGCATAATTCTTTTCTCTTGTTTGTTCAGCTTCATTGCTTATCATTACTTTGTCTTCTAGGTCATTAATTTGTTTCTCTGCTTCTTCCAGCCTGCTGGTCATTGCATCAAGCATGGTTCTAATTTCATTTATTACACTCTTTATCTCTTTTGATTCTTTTAAAATTCTTTTATCTCTGTGGTAAGGGTCTTACTGATGTCTTCTTTTCTCAAGGCCAGTGAGTATCCTTATGATTGGTGCTTTAAATTCTTCATCAGGTGTGTTCTTTATGTCTGTTTCACAAAGATCTCTGGCCATGGACTTATCTTATTCTTTCATTTGGGATAAATTCCTCTGTCTTCACATTTTATCTATGTCTCTGCCTTCTTCTGAGTGTTAGAAAAGACAGTTATATATCTTCCTGAAAGTAATGGCTTTACAAAGAAGAGGTCATGTATTTCCCAGGAAGAGACCTGTCAAGGACTGTTTCCTATGTGTGCTACAGGTGCTCTGCTTTTGTGTTCTGGCTGCTCTGTCCTTCAGGCCAGTCATTTATAGGGGCTTTCCTTGCCTGCTGTGGTCAGTGTTTGGTCCCTGGCCTGAATGTGACAAGTTTTTGCTAGGTGTGCTCTGGTCTGCTTGTGAAATGAGACTTGTCACCATCTCCACCATAACTGAGGCCCTGCAAAACTTTATGGTCTGGAGACATGGTATGGATGGGGGTTAATCCTGGTCTTCTGGGACAGGGTCCTGCTGCACTGGGACTGAGGCAGGTGTGACTGAGAAGGGCAGTTCCACTAGAGCCCAGTGGGGTAGGGCTTAATATAAGTTAAGCAGCCAGTGTGGGTGCTATGCTGTTTCCCACAGTTAGCTCTGTATGTATGCTGAGGGGCAAGGGAAGGAAATGGTGTTGGCAAGCTCCATTGTTCCCAGAGATGTGTCTCTGTGAATGCTATCTCTCAGGGAAGTGCTCTGGGAAGTGTGATCTCCCCACTCTGTACCCCAGATGCTCTTCAGATCGTTGTTTCTACACTGTCTGCCCTCAGGTTTTTTGCCTGCCATCTCTTCAGGAGTAGTTCAGTGCCCTCCAGACTCTATTCCAGCCAAGCCTGCTGACCTTTAAAACTCCAGGCTTTAAAACTCCACTGCTTGGAAGAACTCATGAAATATACCTCCTCTCTTTTTACAAGTCAGTGACTTTGGAGAAATACTCTCCTTGTGCTTTCCCTTGTGCTCCTTTCTTTCTCTCTCACCTTTCTCTGACCACACCTTCCTCCCTCTGCAAAGATCTTTGTCTCCCCCAAACCATGTCTTCATACTGCCTGCCTTCTCCCATGTGGACTCTTCTCTCCCTTTAGTTGTAGAGTTTGTTCTGTCAGTCATCAGGTTGATTTCTGGGGTATGTAGGATGATTTGATAGTTATCTAGTTGTGTTTGTGGGACAAAGCGAGACTAGGGTCCTCCTACTCTGCTGCCATCTTCCTGCTTCATACCCCAAGGTTTAAATTTTTATTTAATTATTGGTTGCTCTAGAATTCCTTTGAAAATATTTCAAGAAAAATCATAGGTGCTATGTTTCCTAAGTTCCTGCTAATTAATTATGTGTTAATATATTCTTTTTATATTTTACAATTATTTCAAAGATATGAAGAATATAGAGAATAATAAAATAAATAATGGTAATTATTCAGCTTAAGAAGTAAAATTTCAGGGGCGCCTGGGTGGCTTAGTCAGTTAAGTGTCTGCCTTCTTCTCACATCATGATCACAGGGTCCTAGGATTGAGCCCCGTGTCGAGTTCCCTGCTTGGTGGAGAGCCTGCTTCGTCCTCTCCTGCTGCCTGCCACTCTGCCTACTTGTGTTCTCTATTTCTCTGTCAAACAAACACATACATACATACATTATTGGAAAAAAAAAAAAAAGGAAAATTTCAAATATAGTTGATGTTCCTTGGCATATCTTCACTTGATTAGGTACTATTGTCCTCCATTTGTCCCAGAGTTGAACATTTAATTTTGATGTTTATGCATGCCCCCATATATTAGATCAGGATACATGGTTTTATACTTTTATAACCTATGTATCTATTAATGAAACATATATAATATGAGGAAGTATACCTTACAAATAAATATGATAAGTATTTATCTGAATGTAATCAGGGGAATGTAAAATAAGACCAGATTAAGAAACAACTTTTTACCTATCCTTTTACGCTATGTTGTCAAAAATTAGAGGTCTGTGACAGTATCAAATGTTCATAAATACGGCAACTGGATTTCCTGAACAGTGCTGTTGGATTTTTAAATTGATACAATTGCTTTGGAAAATAGTTATGAAATTAAACATAAGTATACCCTCCCTGATACAGACACCTTAGATGAACTCCAGGGTATGTGTAGGAATGTTCATAGTAGCCTTGTTTGGCTGTAGAAAAACAAAGCAAAACAGAACCGAGGAAACATTATACAAAAGTTCATTAAGAGAAGAGTGTGTAGGTAAATTTGATATACTCACTCAGTAGAACCTGTTATTTTAAGGGAAATTAATGTTTCTGATTAAAAATTCAGCAAAGTAATTTCTTCTAGGTGAAGGGAGATAAGGAGGAATATATAAGGAATATATAATATATAAGGAATATATAAGTTAATGAGTTTGTGTATATTTATTATTACTTCACAACATATATATATTAAATAGTATTTAATATAATTTAAAATAACTGGAGGCAGATTAAGTTTTGTTAAATTTGCATGGTACATTGGTGTTTATTATTATATCTTTTATATATTTTCCTCTGTTTGAATATTAATTTAAAAATTGCTTAGAATAAAAGCCTCCATATATATGCATATTAGTATTTTCTTTGAAAAAGAACTTTTCATATATTTCAGTTTAAATTTGTTCCTAATTTTATAGTTATAAAATTAGAATCACTTTTCCCTAGAAGTTCATTTATACATTTTGAAACAATGTCTGATACAGATGTAGGGTCTTACTTGATAACGTTTAACTGCCTGATTAAGATTCTTCATTTAAATTCTCTGTTAAAAGGGTTTATTTAGCTTATGGTCAAGTATGTCCAATTATAATGAACTGATGACTTAGACAGTTTGACCCACTTTCCTAGAACCAGAATTTAGCTATTTATAGTATTTGCTGATTGAGATGAACTTGGGGCTGTATTGAACAAGTATAATCCTCCTCCAGCAGGATGACTTTTTAGATATTGGGAACTTGCTGTTTGACAGCCCTCAAATCTTACTTTTCTAGATGGTATATTTCTGTTCCTCCCAGTGTTCTCATTTGCCCTGGTTAATTTTTCTGATTGCAGTTATTTGTCTCAACTCATTTTTCTCCTGTACTTTAACAGTTGGAACTTTGGATCTAATTGCAAGAGAGATTAGAACATTATTGATATTCTTGGTCCTAACTGGGCAACTCACTGAAACTGGCTAACCTCCAGTTTTTGTTTTTGTTTTTTTTTTTAACTATAAACAGTATAATAGTTATGTCAGGAGGTTTTTGTTAAATGATGTCATGTGTAGGAAAATACCTTGGAACCTGTAGAGTGTTGCATACTGTGGATATAAGGTATAT